>NC_092731.1:47475145-48075145 GCF_047496885.1 Scyliorhinus torazame
ATCACGCGGGAGACAGTGAGGGGTGATGGGTATCACAGGGAGAGACAGTGTGGGGGGGATGAGTATCACAGGGAGAGACAGTGTGGGGGGGATGGGTATCACAGGGAGAGACAGTGTGGGGTGGATGGGTATCACAGGCGGACAGTGTGGGGGGATGGGTATCACAGGGAGATACCGTGTGGGGGATGGGTATCACAGAGAGACAGTGTGGGGAGGATGGGTATCACAGGGAGACAGTGTGGGGGGATGGGTATCACAGGGGGAGACAGTGTGGGGGGATGGGTATCACAGGGGGAGACAGTGTTGGGGGGGGGTGTCACAGGGAGACAGTGTGGGGGGATGGGTATCACAGGGAGAGACAGTGTGGGGGGATGGGTATCACAGGGAGACAGTGTGGGGGGATGGGTATCACGGAGAGACAGTGTGGGGGGATGGGTATCACAGGGAGACAGTTTGGGGGGATGGGTATCACAGGGAGAGACAGTGTGGGAGGATGGGTATCACAGGGAGACAGTGTGGGGGGGATGGGTATCACAGGGAGAGAGAGTGTGGGGGGGTATCACATGGAGAGACAGTGTGTGGGGGGGGTATCACAGGGAGAGAGAGTGTGGGGGGGTATCACAGGGAGAGACAGTGTGGGGGGATGGGTATCACAGGGAGACAGTGTGGGGGGAGATGGGTATCACAGGGAGAGACAGTGTGGGGAGGATGGGTATCACAGGGAGAGACAGTGCGGGGGGATGGGTATCACAGGGAGAGACAGTGTGGGGGATGGGTATCAAAGGGAGAGACAGTGCGGGGGGGATTGGTATCACAGGGAGAGACAGTGTGGGGGGATGGGTATCACAGGGAGTGACAGTGTGGGGGGGATGGGTATCACGCAGGAGACAGTGAGGGTGATGGGTATCACAGGGAGACAGTGTGGGGTTGATGGGTATCACAGGGGGAGACAGTGTGGGGGGATGGGTATCACAGGGGGAGACAGTGTGGGGGGATGGGTATCACAGGGAGAGACAGTGTGGGGGGGATGGGTATCACGCAGGAGACAGTGAGGGTGATGGGTATCACAGGGAGACAGTGTGGGGTTGATGGGTATCACAGGGGGAGACAGTGTGGGGGGATGGGTATCACAGGGGGAGACAGTGTGGGGGGATGGGTATCACAGGGAGAGACAGTGAGGGGGGATGGGTATCACAGGGGCAGACAGTGTGGGGGGATGGGTATAACAGGGAGAGACAGTGTGGGGGGGATGGGTATCACAGGGAGAGAGTGTGGGGGGATGGGTATCACAGGGAGAGACAGTGTGGGGGTGGGTATCACAGGGAGAGAGTGTGGGGGGATGGATATCACAGGGAGAGAGTGTGGGGGGTGGATATCACAGGGGGAGACAGTGTGGGGGGGATGGGTATCACAGGGAGAGACAGTGTGGGGGGGATGGGTATCACAGGGAGAGACAGTCTGGGGGGGATGGGTATCACAGGGAGAGAGTGTGTGGCGGGGGTATCACAGGGAGAGAGTGTGGGGGATGGATATCACAGGGAGAGAGTGTGGGGGGGATGGGTATCACAGGGGGAGACAGTGTGGGGGGGATGGGTATCACAGGGAGAGAGTGTGGGGGGATGGGTATCACAGGGGGAGACAGTGTGGGGGGGATGGGTATCACAGGGAGAGACTGTCTGGGGGGGATGGGTATCACAGGGAGAGACTGTGGTGGGGGATGGGTATCACAGGGAGAGACAGTGTGGGGGGGATGGGTATCACAGGGAGAGACAGTGTGGGGGGGATGGGTATCACAGGGAGAGACAGTGTGGGGGGGATGGGTATCACAGGGAGAGACAGTGTGGGGGGATGGGTATAACAGGGAGAGACAGTGTGGGGGGGATGGGTATCACAGGGAAAGAGTGTGGGGAGGATGGGTATCACAGGGAGAGACAGTGCGGGGGGATGGGTATCACAGGGAGAGACAGTGTGGGGGATGGGTATCAAAGGGAGAGACAGTGCGGGGGGGATTGGTATCACAGGGAGAGACAGTGTGGGGGGATGGGTATCACAGGGAGAGACAGTGTGGGTGGGATGGGAATCACAGGGAGTGACAGTGTGGGGGGGGATGGGTATCACAGGGAGAGACAGTGTGGGGGGGATGGGTATCACGCAGGAGACAGTGAGGGGGGATGGGTATCACAGGGAGAGACAGTGTGGGGGGATGGGTATCACAGGGAGAGACAGTGTGGGGTTGATGGGTATCACAGGGGGAGACAGTGTGGGGGGATGGGTATCACAGGGGGAGACAGTGTGGGGGGATGGGTATCACAGGGAGAGACAGTGAGGGGGGATGGGTATCACAGGGGCAGACAGTGTGGGGGGATGGGTATAACAGGGAGAGACAGTGTGGGGGGGATGGGTATCACAGGGAGAGAGTGTGGGGGGATGGGTATCACAGGGAGAGACAGTGTGGGGGTGGGTATCACAGGGAGAGAGTGTGGGGGGATGGATATCACAGGGAGAGAGTGTGGGGGGTGGATATCACAGGGGGAGACAGTGTGGGGGGGATGGGTATCACAGGGAGAGACAGTGTGGGGGGGATGGGTATCACAGGGAGAGACAGTCTGGGGGGGATGGGTATCACAGGGAGAGAGTGTGTGGCGGGGGTATCACAGGGAGAGAGTGTGGGGGATGGATATCACAGGGAGAGAGTGTGGGGGGGATGGGTATCACAGGGGGAGACAGTGTGGGGGGGATGGGTATCACAGGGAGAGAGTGTGGGGGGATGGGTATCACAGGGGGAGACAGTGTGGGGGGGATGGGTATCACAGGGAGAGACTGTCTGGGGGGGATGGGTATCACAGGGAGAGACTGTGGTGGGGGATGGGTATCACAGGGAGAGACAGTGTGGGGGGATGGGTATCACAGGGAGAGACAGTGTGGGGGGGATGGGTATCACAGGGAGAGACAGTGTGGGGGGGATGGGTATCACAGGGAGAGACAGTGTGGGGGGATGGGTATAACAGGGAGAGACAGTGTGGGGGGGATGGGTATCACAGGGAGAGAGTGTGGGGGGATGGGTATCACAGGGAGAGACAGTGTGGGGGTGGGTATCACAGGGAGAGAGTGTGGGGGGGATGGATATCACAGGGAGAGAGTGTGGGGGGGTGGATATCACAGGGGGAGACAGTGTGGGGGGGATGGGTATCACAGGGAGAGACAGTGTGGGGGGGATGGGTATCACAGGGAGAGACAGTCTGGGGGGATGGGTATCACAGGGAGAGAGTGTGTGTGGGGGGGGGGTATCACAGGGAGAGAGTGTGGGGGGATGGATATCACAGGGAGAGAGTGTGGGGGGGATGGGTATCACAGGGGGAGACAGTGTGGGGGGGATGGGTATCACAGGGAGAGAGTGTGGGGGGATGGGTATCACAGGGGGAGACAGTGTGGGGGGGATGGGTATCACAGGGAGAGACAGTCTGGGGGGATGGGTATCACAGGGAGAGACTGTGGGGGGGGATGGGTATCACAGGGAGAGACAGTGTGGGGGGGATGGGTATCACAGGGAGAGACAGTGTGGGGGGATGGGTATCACAGGGAGAGACAGTGTGGGGAGGATGGGTATCACAGGGGGAGACAGTCTGGGGGGGATGGGTATCACAGGGGGACAGTGTGGGGGGATGGGTATCACAGGGGGAGACAGTGTGGGGGGATGGGTATCACAGGGAGAGACAGTGTGGGGGGATGGGTATCACAGGGGGAGACAGTGTGGGGGGGATGGGTATCACAGGGGGAGACAGTGTGGGGGGATGGGTATCACAGGGGGACAGTGTGGGGGGATGGGTATCACAGGGGGAGACAGTGTGGGGGGATGGGTATCACAGGGAGAGACAGTGTGGGGGATGGGTATCACAGGGGCAGACAGTGTGGGGGGATGGGTATCACAGGGAGAGACAGTGTGGGGGGGATGGGTATCACAGGGAGAGACAGTGTGGGGGGTATGGGTATCACAGGGAGAGAGTGTGGGGGGATGGGTATCACAGGCAGAGACAGTGTGGGGGATGGGTATCACAGGGAGAGAGTGTGGGGGGATGGATATCACAGGGAGAGAGTGTGGGGGGGATGGATATCACGGGGGGAGACACTGGGGGGGGATGGGTATCACAGGGAGAGACAGTGTGGGGGGGATGGGTATCACAGGGAGAGACAGTCTGGGGGGGATGGGTATCACAGGGAGTGAGTGTGTGTGGGGGGGGGGGTATCACAGGGAGAGAGTGTGGGGGGATGGATATCACAGGGGGAGACAGTGTGGGGGGATGGGTATCACAGGGAGAGAGTGTGGGGGGATGGATATCACAGGGGGAGACAGTGTGGGGGGATGGGTATCACAGGGGAAGACAGTGTGGGGGGCTGGGTATCACAGGGAGAGACAGTCTGGGGGGGGTGGGTATCACAGGGAGAGACTGTGGGGGGATGGGTATCACAGGGGGAGACATTGTGGGGGGATGGGTATCACAGGGAGAGACAGTGTGGGGGATGGGTATCACAGGGAGAGACAGTGTGGGGGGGGATGGGTATCACAGGGGGACAGTGTGGGGAGGATGGGTATCACAGGGGGTGACAGTGTGGGGGATGGGTTTCACAGGGAGAGACAGTGTGGGGAGGATGGGTATCACAGGGGGAGACAGTGTGGGGGGATGGGTATCACAGGGGGACAGTGTGGGGGGATGGGTATCACAGGGAGACACAGTGTGGGGGATGGGTATCACAGGGGCAGACAGTGTGGGGGATAGGTATCACAGGGAGAGACAGTGTGGGGGGGGATGGGTATCACAGGGAGAGACAGTGTGGGGGGGATGGGTATCACAGGGAGAGAGTATGGGGTGATGGGTTTCACAGGCAGAGACAGTGTGGGGGATGGGTATCACAGGGAGAGAGTGTGGGGGGATGGATATCACAGGGAGAGAGTGTGGGGGGGGATGGATATCACGGGGGGAGACAGTGTGGGGGGATGGGTATCACAGGGAGAGACAGTGTGGGGGGGATGGGTATCACAGGGAGAGACAGTCTGGGGGGGATGGGTATCACAGGGAGAGAATGTGTGGTGGGGGGGTATCACAGGGAGAGAGTGTGGGGGGATGGATATCACAGGGAGAGAGTTTGGGGGGATGGGTATCACAGGGAGAGAGTGTGGGGGATGGGTATCACAGGGGAAGACAGTGTGGGGGGCTGGGTATCACAGGGAGAGACAGTCTGGGGGGGGGGGGGTATCACAGGGAGAGACTGTGGCGGGATGGGTATCACAGGGAGAGACAGTGTGGGGAGGATGGGTATTTACAGAGAGACTGTGTGGGGGGATGGGTATCACAGGGAGACAGTGTGGGGTGGATGGGTTTCACAGGGAGAGAGAGTGTGGGGGGATGGGTATCGCAGGGGGAGACAGTGTGGGGGGGATGCGTATCACAGGGAGAGACAATGTGAGGGGGATGGGTATCACAGGGAGAGACAGTGTGGGGGGGATGGGTATCACAGGGGGAGACATTGTGGGGGGATGGGTATCACAGGGAGAGACAGTGTGGGGGGATGGGTATCACAGGGAGAGACAGTGTGGGGGGGATGGGTATCACAGGGGGACAGTGTGGGGAGGATGGGTATCACAGGGGGAGACAGTATGGGGGATGGGTATCACAGGGAGAGACAGTGTGGGGAGGATGGGTATCACAGGGGGAGACAGTGTGCGGGGATGGGTATCACAGGGGGACAGTGTGGGGGGATGGGTATCACAGGGGGAGACAGTGTGGGGGATGGGTATCACAGGGAGAGACAGTGTGGGGGGATGGGTATCACAGGGAGAGACAGTGTGGGGAGGATGGGTATTTACAGAGAGACTGTGTGGGGGGATGGGTATCACAGGGAGACAGTGTGGGGTGGATGGGTTTCACAGGGAGAGAGAGTGTGGGGGATGGGTATCACAGGGAGACAGTGTGGGGGGATGGGTATCACAGGGGGAGACAGTGTGGGGGGGGTATCACAGGGAGAGAGTGTGGGGGGGATGGGTATCACAGGGAGAGACAGTGTGGGGGGATGGGTATCACAGGGAGACAGTGTGGGGGGGATGGGTATCGCAGGGGGAGACAGTGTGGGGGGATGCGTATCACAGGGAGAGACAGTGTGGGGGGATGGGTATCACAGGGAGAGACAGTGTGGGGGGGGTATCACAGGGGGAGACAGTGTGGGGGGGATGGGTATCACAGGGAGAGACAGTGTGGGGGGGATGGGTATCACAGGGAGAGAGTGTGGGGGGATGGGTATCACAGGCAGAGACAGTGTGGGGGATGGGTATCACAGGGAGAGAGTGTGGGGGGATGGATATCACAGGGAGAGAGTGTGGGGGTGATGGATATCACGGGGGGAGACACTGGGGGGGGATGGGTATCACAGGGAGAGACAGTGTGGGGGGGATGGGTATCACAGGGAGAGACAGTCTGGGGGGATGGGTATCACAGGGAGAGAGTGTGTGTGTGGGGGGGGTATCACAGGGAGAGAGTGTGGGGGGATGGATATCACAGGGAGAGAGTGTGGGGGGGATGGGTATCACAGGGGGAGACAGTCTGGGGGATGGGTATCACAGGGAGAGAGTGTGGGGGGATGGGTATCACAGGGGAAGACAGTGTGGGGGGCTGGGTATCACAGGGAGAGACAGTGTGGGGAGGATGGGTATCACAGGGAGAGACAGTGTGTGGGGGATGGGTATCACAGGGAGAGACAATGTGAGGGGGATGGGTATCACAGGGAGAGACAGTGTGGGGGGGATGGGTATCACAGGGGGAGACATTATGGGGGGATGGGTATCACAGGGAGAGACAGTGTGGGGGGATGGGTATCACAGGGGGACAGTGTGGGGAGGATGGGTATCACAGGGGGAGACAGTGTGGGGGATGGGTATCACAGGGAGAGACAGTGTGGGGAGGATGGGTATCACAGGGGGAGACAGTGTGGGGGGATGGGTATCACATGGGGAGACAGTGTGGGGGATGGGTATCACAGGGGGAGACAGTGTGGGGGGATGGGTATCACAGGGGGAGACAGTGTGGGGGATGGGTATCACAGGGGGAGACAGTGTGGGGGGATGGGTATCACAGGGGGAGACAGTGTGGGGGATGGGTATCACAGGGGGAGACAGTGTGGGGGGATGGGTATCACAGGGGGACAGTGTGGGGGATGGGTATCACAGGGGGAGACAGTGTGGGGGGATGGGTATCACAGGGAGAGACAGTGTGGGGGGATGGGTATCACAGGGGGACAGTGTGGGGGGGATGGGTATCACAGGGGGAGACAGTGTGGGGGGGATGGGTATCACAGGGAGAGACAGTGTGGGGGGATGGGTATCACAGGGGCAGACAGTGTGGGGGGATGGGTATCACAGGGAGAGACAGTGTGGGGGGGATGGGTATCACAGGGAAAGACAGTGTGGGGGGATGGGTATCACAGGGAGAGACAGTGTGGGGTGATGGGTTTCACAGGCAGAGACAGTGTGGGGGATGGGTATCACAGGGAGAGAGTGTGGGGGGATGGATATCACAGGGAGAGAGTGTGGGGGGGGATGGATATCACGGGGGGGAGACAGTGTGGGGGGATGGGTATCACAGGGAGAGGACAGTGTGGGGGGGATGGGTATCACAGGGAGAGACAGTCTGGGGGGGATGGGTATCACAGGGAGAGAATGTGTGGGGGGGGTATCACAGGGAGAGAGTGTGGGGGGATGGATATCACAGGGAGAGAGTGTGGGGGGGGATGGGTATCACAGGGGGAGACAGTGTGGGGGGATGGGTATCACAGGGAGAGAGTGTGGGGGGATGGGTATCACAGGGGAAGACAGTGTGGGGGGCTGGGTATCACAGGGAGAGACAGTCTGGGGGGGGGGTATCACAGGGAGAGACTGTGGCGGGATGGGTATCACAGGGAGAGACATTGTGTGGGGGATGGGTATCACAGGGAGAGACAATGTGAGGGGGATGGGTATCACAGGGGGAGACATTGTGGGGGGATGGGTATCACAGGGAGAGACAGTGTGGGGGGATGGGTATCACAGGGAGAGACAGTGTGGGGGGGATGGGTATCACAGGGGGACAGTGTGGGGGAGGATGGGTATCACAGGGGGAGACAGTATGGGGGATGGGTATCACAGGGAGAGACAGTGTGGGGAGGATGGGTATCACAGGGGGAGACAGTGTGGGGGGATGGGTATCACAGGGGGACAGTGTGGGGGGATGGGTATCACAGGGGGAGACAGTGTGGGGGATGGGTATCACAGGGAGAGACAGTGTGGGGGGATGGGTATCACAGGGAGAGACAGTGTGGGGAGGATGGGTATTTACAGAGAGACTGTGTGGGAGGATGGGTATCACAGGGAGACAGTGTGGGGGGGATGGGTATCACAGGGAGAGAGAGTGTGGGGGGATGGGTATCACAGGGAGACAGTGTGGGGGGATGGGTATCACAGGGGGAGACAGTGTGGGGGGGGGTATCACAGGGAGAGAGTGTGGGGGGGATGGGTATCACAGGGAGAGACAGTGTGGGGGGATGGGTTTCACAGGGAGAGAGAGTGTGGGGGGATGGGTATCACAGGGAGACAGTGTGGGGGGATGGGTATCACAGGGGGAGACAGTGTGGGGGGGTATCACAGGGAGAGAGTGTGGGGGGGATGGGTATCACAGGGAGAGACAGTGTGGGGGGATGGGTATCACAGGGAGAGACAGTGTGGGGTGGATGGGTTTCACAGGGAGAGAGTGTGTGGGGGGTGGGTATCACAGGGAGACAGTGTGGGGGGGATGGGTATCGCAGGGGGAGACAGTGTGGGGGGATGCGTATCACAGGGAGAGACAGTGTGGGGGGATGGATATCACAGGGAGAGACAGTGTGGGGGGTATCACAGGGGGAGACAGTGTGGGGGGGATGGATATCACAGGGAGAGACAGTGTGGGGGGATGGGAATCACAGGGGGAGACAGTGTGGGGGGGATGGGTATCACAGGGGGAGACAGTGTGGGTGGGATGGGTATCACAGGGATACAGTGTGGGTGGGATGGGAATCACAGGGAGAGACAGTGTGGGGGAAGGGTATCACAGGGGGAGACAGTGTGGGGGGATGTGTTTCACATGGAGAGAGAGTGTGGGGGGATGGGTATCGCAGGGGGAGACAGTGTGGGGGAGGGATGGGTATCACAGGGAGAGACAGTGTGGGGGGGATGGGTATCACAGTGAGAGACAGTGTGGGGAGGGTGGGTATCACAGGGAGAGACAGTGTGGGGAGGGTGGGTATCACAGGGAGAGACAGTGTGGGGATGATGGGTATCACAGGGAGAGACAGTGTGTGGGGTGGGTATCACAGGGAGACAGTGTGGGTGGATGGGTATCACTGGGGGAGACAGTGTGGGGGGATGGGTATAACAGGGAGAGACAGTGTGGGGGGTGGGTATCACTGGGGGAGACAGTGTGGGTGATTGGTATCACAGGGGGACAGTGTGGGGGGATGGGTATCACGGGGAGACAGTGTGGGGGGATGGGTATAACAGGGAGAGACAGTGTGGGGGGTTGGTATCACTGGGGGAGACAGTGTGGGGGGATGGGTATCACGGAGAGACAGTGTGGGAAGATGGGTATCACAGGGAGAGACAGTGTGGGGGGGATGGGTATCACAGGGGGAGACAGTGTGGGAGGGATGGGTATCACTGGGAGAGACAGTGTGGGGAGGATGGGTATCACAGGGAGACAGTGTGGGGGGATGGGTATCACAGGGAGAGACAGCGTGGAGCTGGATGGGGATCACAGGGAGAGACAGTGTGGGGGGGATGGGTATCACAGGGAGAGACAGTGTGGGGAGGATGGGGATCACAGGGAGTGACAGTGTGGGGGGGATGGGTATCATGGAGAGACAGTGTGGGGGGAATGGATATCACAGGGAGACAGTGTGGGGGGGATGGGTGTCACAGGGAGAGACAGTGTGGGGAGGATGGGTTTCACAGGGAGAGACAGTGTGGGGGGATGGGTATCACAGGGAGAGACAGTGTGGGGAGGATTGGTATTACAGAGAGACAGTGTGGGGGGATGGGTATCACAGGGAGAGACTGTGGGGGGGGATGGGTATCACAGGGAGAGACAGTGTGGGGGGATGGGTATCACAGAGGGAGACAGTGTGGGGGGATGGGTATTACAGAGAGACAGTGTGGGGGGATGGGTATCACAGGGAGAGACAGTGTGGGGGGATGGGTTTCACAGGGAGAGACAGTGTGGGGGGATGGGTATCACAGAGGGAGACAGTGTGGGGGGATGGGTATTACAGAGAGACAGTGTGGGGGGATGGGTATCACGCGGGAGACAGTGAGGGGGGATGGGTATCACACGGTGACAGTGTGGGGGGGATGGGTATCACAGGGAGAGACAGTGTGGGGGGGATGGGTATCACAGGGAGAGACAGTGTGGGGGATGGGTATCACAGGGGGAGACAGTGTGGGGGATGGGGATCACAGGGAGAGGCAGTGTGGGGGATGCGTATCACAGGGGGAGACAGTGTAGGGAGGATGGGTATCACAGGGGGACAGTGTGGGGGGATGGGTATCACAGGGAGAGACGGTGTGGGGGGATGGGTATCACAGGGAGAGACAGTGTGGGGGGATGGGTATCACAGGGAGAGAGTGTGGGGGAATGGATATCACAGGGAGAGAGTGTGGGGGGGGGGTGGATATCACAGGGGGAGACAGTGTGGGGAGATGGGTATCACAGGGAGAGACAGTGTGGGGGGATGGGTATCACAGGGAGAGACAGTCTGGGGGGGATGGGTATCACAGGGAGAGAGTGTGTGGGGGGGGGTATCACAGGGAGAGAGTGTGGGGGGATGGATATCACAGGGAGAGAGTGTGGGGGGGATGGGTATCACAGGGGGAGACAGTGTGGGGGGATGGGTATCACAGGGAGAGAGTGTGGGGGGGATGGCTATCACAGGGGGAGACAGTGTGGGGAGGATGGGTATCACAGGGAGAGACAGTCTGGGGGGATGGGTATCACAGAGAGAGACTGTGGGGGGGATGGGTATCACAGGGAGAGACAGTGTGGGGGGGATGGGTATCACAGGGAGAGACAATGTGGGGGGGATGGGTATCACAGGGAGAGTCAGTGTGGGGGGATGGGTATTACAGGGAGAGACAGTGTGGGGGGGATGGGTATCACAGGGGGACAGTGTGGGGAGGATGGGTATCACAGGGGGACAGTGTGGGGGATGGGTATCACAGGGGGAGACAGTGTGGGGGGGATGGGTATAACAGGGAGACAGTGTGGGGGATGGGTATCACAGGGTGAGACAGTGTGGGGGGGATGGGTATAACAGGGAGACAGTGTGGGGGATGGGTATCACAGGGAGAAACAGTGTGGGGAGGATGGGTATAACAGGGAGACAGTTTGGGGGATGGGTATCACAGGGGGAGACAGTGTGGGGGGGATGGGTATAACAGGGAGACAGTGTGGGGGATGGGTATCACAGGGGGAGACAGTGTGGGGGGGATGGGTATAACAGGGAGAGACAGTGTGGGGGGGATGGGTATCACAGGGAGAAACAGTGTGGGGAGGATGGGTATAACAGGGAGACAGTGTGGGGGATGGGTATCACAGGGGGAGACAGTGTGGGGGGGATGGGTATAACAGGGAGACAGTGTGGGGGATGGGTATCACAGGGAGAGACAGTGTGGGGGGATGGGTATCACAGGGAGAGACAGTGTGGGGGGGATGGGTATCACTGGGGGAGACAGTGTGGGGGGGATGGGTATCACAGGGGGAGTGAGTGTGGGGGGGGATGGGTTTCACAGGGAGAGACAGTGTGGGGGGATGGGTATCACAGGGGGAGACAGTGTGGGGGGATGGGTATCACAGGGGGAGTGAGTGTGGGGGGGGATGGGTTTCACAGGGAGAGACAGTGTGGGGGGGATGGGAATCACAGAGAGAGACAGTGTGGGGGGGGTATCACAGGGGGAGACAGTGTGGGGGGGATGGGTATTTACAGAGAAACTGTGTCGGGGGGATGGGTATCACAGGGAGAGAGAGTGTGGGGGGATGGGTATCACAGGGAGAGACAGTGTGGGGTGGGATGAGTATCGCAGGGGGAGACAGTTTGGGGGGGGGGGATGGGTATCACAGGGGGAGACAGTGGGGGGGGGGGTTTCACAGGGAGAGAGAGTGTGGGGGGATGGGTATCACAGGGAGAGACAGTGTGGGGGGGATGGGTATCACAGGGAGAGACAGTGTGGGGGGATGGGTATCACAGGGAGAGACAGTGTGGGGGGGGATGGGTATCACAGGGACAGACAGTGTGGGGGGGGTATCACAGGGGGAGACAGTGTGGGGGGGATGGGTATCACAGGGAGAGACAGTGTGGGGGGATGGGTATCACAGGGAGAGACAGTGTGGGGGGGATGGGTATCACAGGGAGAGACAGTGTGGGGGGATGGGTATCACAGGGAGAGACAGTGTGGGGGGGATGGGTATCACAGGGGGACAGTGTGGGCGGATGGGTATCACAGGGGGAGACAGTGTGGGTGGGATGGGAATCACAGGGAGAGACAGTGTGGGGGAAGGGTATCACAGGGGGAGACAGTGTGGGGGGATGTGTTTCACATGGAGAGAGAGTGTGGGGGGATGGGTATCGCAGGGGGAGACAGTGTGGGGGAGGGATGGGTATCACAGGGAGAGACAGTGTGGGGGGATGGGTATCACAGGGAGACAGTGTGTGGGGGATGGGCATCACAGGGAGACAGTGTTGGGGGGATGGGTATCACAGGGAGACAGTGTGTGGGGGGATGGGTATCACAGGGAGACAGTGTGGTTGGATGGGTATCACTGGGGGAGACAGTGTGGGGGGATGGGTATAACAGGGAGAGACAGTGTGGGGGGATGGGTATCACAGGGAGAGACAGTGTGGGGGGGATGGGTATCACAGGGGGAGACAGTGTGGGAGGGATGGGTATCACTGGGAGAGACAGTGTGGGGAGGATGGGTATCACAGGGAGACAGTGTGGGGGGATGGGTATCACAGGGAGAGACAGCGTGGAGCTGGATGGGGATCACAGGGAGAGACAGTGTGGGGGGGATGCGTATCACAGGGAGAGACAGTGTGGGGAGGATGGGGATCACAGGGAGTGACAGTGTGGGGGGGATGGGTATCATGGAGAGACAGTGTGGGGGGAATGGATATCACAGGGAGACAGTGTGGGGGGGATGGGTGTCACAGGGAGAGACAGTGTGGGGAGGATGGGTTTCACAGGGAGAGACAGTGTGGGGGGATGGGTATCACAGGGAGAGACAGTGTGGGGAGGATTGGTATTACAGAGAGACAGTGTGGGGGGATGGGTATCACAGGGAGAGACTGTGGGGGGGGATGGGTATCACAGGGAGAGACAGTGTGGGGGGATGGGTATCACAGAGGGAGACAGTGTGGGGGGATGGGTATTACAGAGAGACAGTGTGGGGGGATGGGTATCACAGGGAGAGACAGTGTGGGGGGGATGGGTTTCACAGGGAGAGACAGTGTGGGGGGATGGGTATTACAGAGGGAGACAGTGTGGGGGGATGGGTATTACAGAGAGACAGTGTGGGGGGATGGGTATCACGCGGGAGACAGTGAGGGGGGATGGGTATCACACGGTGACAGTGTGGGGGGGATGGATATCACAGGGAGAGACAGTGTGGGGGGGATGGGTATCACAGGGAGAGACAGTGTGGGGGATGGGTATCACAGGGGGAGACAGTGTGGGGGATGGGGATCACAGGGAGAGACAGTGTGGGGGATGCGTATCACAGGGGGAGACAGTGTAGGGAGGATGGGTATCAGAGGGGGACAGTGTGGGGGGATGGGTATCACAGGGAGAGACGGTGTGGGGGGATGGGTATCACAGGGAGAGACAGTGTGGGGGAATGGGTATCACAGGGAGAGAGTGTGGGGGAATGGATATCACAGGGAGAGAGTGTGGGGGGGGTGGATATCACAGGGGGAGACAGTGTGGGGAGATGGGTATCACAGGGAGAGACAGTGTGGGGGGGATGGGTATCACAGGGAGAGACAGTCTGGGGGGGATGGGTATCACAGGGAGAGAGTGTGTGGGGGGGGGATTTCACAGGGAGAGAGTGTGGGGGGATGGATATCACAGGGAGAGAGTGTGGGGGGGATGGGTATCACAGGGGGAGACAGTGTGGGGGGATGGGTATCACAGGGAGAGAGTGTGGGGGGGATGGCTATCACAGGGGGAGACAGTGTGGGGAGGATGGGTATCACAGGGAGAGACAGTCTGGGGGGATGGGTATCACAGGGAGAGACTGTGGGGGGGATGGGTATCACAGGGAGAGACAGTGTGGGGGGGATGGGTATCACAGGGAGAGACAATGTGGGGGGGATGGGTATCACAGGGAGAAACAGTGTGGGGAGGATGGGTATAACAGGGAGACAGTGTGGGGGATGGGTATCACAGGGGGAGACAGTGTGGGGGGGATGGGTATAACAGGGAGACAGTGTGGGGGATGGGTATCACAGGGAGAGACAGTGTGGGGGGATGGGTATCACAGGGAGAGACAGTGTGGGGGGGATGGGTATCACTGGGGGAGACAGTGTGGGGGGGATGGGTATCACAGGGGGAGTGAGTGTGGGGGGGGATGGGTTTCACAGGGAGAGACAGTGTGGGGGGATGGGTATCACAGGGGGAGACAGTGTGGGGGGATGGGTATCACAGGGGGAGTGAGTGTGGGGGGGGATGGGTTTCACAGGGAGAGACAGTGTGGGGGGGATGGGAATCACAGAGAGAGACAGTGTGGGGGGGGGTATCACAGGGGGAGACAGTGTGGGGGGGATGGGTATTTACAGAGAGACTGTGTCGGGGGGATGGGTATCACAGGGAGAGAGAGTGTGGGGGGATGGGTATCACAGGGAGAGACAGTGTGGGGTGGGATGAGTATCGCAGGGGGAGACAGTTTGGGGGGGGATGGGTATCACAGGGGGAGACAGTGGGGGGGGGTTTCACAGGGAGAGAGAGTGTGGGGGGATGGGTATCACAGGGAGAGACAGTGTGGGGGGGATGGGTATCACAGGGAGAGACAGTGTGGGGGGATGGGTATCACAGGGAGAGACAGTGTGGGGGGGATGGGTATCACAGGGACAGACAGTGTGGGGGGGTATCACAGGGGGAGACAGTGTGGGGGGGATGGGTATCACAGGGAGAGACAGTGTGGGGGGGATGGGTATCACAGGGAGAGACAGTGTGGGGGGGATGGGTATCACAGTGGGACAGTGTGGGCGGATGGGTATCACAGGGGGAGACAGTGTGGGTGGGATGGGAATCACAGGGAGAGACAGTGTGGGGGAAGGGTATCACAGGGGGAGACAGTGTGGGGGGATGTGTTTCACATGGAGAGAGAGTGTGGGGGGATGGGTATCGCAGGGGGAGACAGTGTGGGGGAGGGATGGGTATCACAGGGAGAGACAGTGTGGGGGGGATGGGTATCACAGGGAGAGACAGTGTGGGGGGATGGGTATCACAGGGAGACAGTGTGTGGGGGATGGGCATCACAGGGAGACAGTGTTGGGGGGATGGGTATCACAGGGAGACAGTGTGTGGGGGGATGGGTATCACAGGGAGACAGTGTGGTTGGATGGGTATCACTGGGGGAGACAGTGTGGGGGGATGGGTATAACAGGGAGAGACAGTGTGGGGGGTGGGTATCACTGGGGGAGACAGTGTGGGGGATCGGTATCACAGGGAGAGACAGTGTGGGGGGATGGGTATCACGGGGAGACAGTGTGGGGGGATGGGTATCACAGAGAGAGACAGTGTGGGGGGGATGGGTATCACAGAGAGAGACAGTGTGGGGGGATGGGTATCACAGGGAGAGACAGTGTCGGGGGGATGGATATCACAGCGAGACAGTGTGGGGGGGATGGGTGTCACAGGGAGAGACAGTGTGGGGAGGATGGGTGTCACAGGGAGAGACAGTGTGGGGGATGGGTATCACAGGGAGAGACAGTGTGGGGGGATGGGTATCACAGGGAGAGACAGTGTGGGGGGATGGGTATCACAGGGGGAGACAGGGTGGGGGATGGGTATCACAGGGGGAGACAGGGTGGGGGATGGGTTTCACAGGGAGATACAGTGTGGGGGGGATGGGAATCACAGGGGGAGAGAGTGTGGGGGGGGGATGGGAATCACAGAGAGAGACAGTGTGGGGGGGGGTATCACAGGGGGAGACAGTGTGGGGGGGATGGGTATTTACAGAGAGACTGTGTGGGGGGATGGGTTTCACAGGGAGAGAGAGTGT
The DNA here is from genome assembly GCF_047496885.1 of Scyliorhinus torazame. Taxonomy (NCBI): domain Eukaryota; kingdom Metazoa; phylum Chordata; class Chondrichthyes; order Carcharhiniformes; family Scyliorhinidae; genus Scyliorhinus; species Scyliorhinus torazame. The sequence goes on from NC_092731.1 coordinate 47,491,474, forward strand.
GGGGGGATGGGTATCACAGGGAGACAGTGTGGGGGGGGGGTTTCACAGGGAGAGAGAGTGTGGGGGGATGGGTATCACAGGGAGAGACAGTGTGGGGGGGGATGAGTATCGCAGGGGGAGACAGTTTGGGGGGGGATGGGTATCACAGGGGGAGACAGTGTGGGGGGGGTGGGTTTCACAGGGAGAGAGAGTGTGGGGGGATGGGTATCACAGGGAGAGACAGTGTGGGGGGGATGGGTATCACAGGGAGAGACAGTGTGGGGGGATGGGTATCACAGGGAGAGACAGTGTGGGGGGGATGGGTATCACAGGGAGAGACAGTGTGGGGGGGTATCACAGGGGGAGACAGTGTGGGGGGGATGGTTATCACAGGGAGAGACAGTGTGGGGGGGATGGGTATCACAGGGGGAGACAGTGTGGGTGGGATGGGAATCACAGGGAGAGACAGTGTGGGGGAGGGATGGGTATCACAGGGAGAGACAGTGTGGGGGGGATGGGTATCACAGTGAGAGACAGTGTGGGGAGGGTGGGTATCACAGGGAGAGACAGTGTGGGGAGGGTGGGTATCACAGGGAGAGACAGTGTGGGGATGATGGGTATCACAGGGAGAGACAGTGTGGGGGGATGGGTATCACAGGGAGAGACAGTGTGGGTGGATGGGTATCACTGGGGGAGACAGTGTGGGGGGATGGGTATAACAGGGAGACACAGTGTGGGGGGTGGGTATCACTGGGGGAGACAGTGTGGGTGATTGGTATCACAGGGGGACAGTGTGGGGGGATGGGTATCACGGGGAGACAGTGTGGGGGGATGGGTATCACAGGGAGACAGTGTGGGTGGGTGGGTATCACTGGGGGAGACAGTGTGGGGGGATGGGTATAACAGGGAGAGACAGTGTGGGGGGTTGGTATCACTGGGGGAGACAGTGTGGGGGGATGGGTATCACGGAGAGACAGTGTGGGGGGATGGGTATCACAGGGAGAGACAGTGTGGGGGGGATGGGTATCACAGGGGGAGACTGTGTGGGAGGGATGGGTATCACTGGGAGAGACAGTGTGGGGAGGATGGGTATCACAGGGAGACAGTGTGGGGGGATGGGTATCACAGGGAGAGACAGCGTGGAGCTGGATGGGGATCACAGGGAGAGACAGTGTGGGGGGGATGGGTATCACAGGGAGAGACAGTGTGGGGAGGATGGGGATCACAGGGAGTGACAGTGTGGGGGGGATGGGTATCACGGAGAGAGGGTGTGGGGGGAATGGATATCACAGGGAGACAGTGTGGGGGGGGATGGGTGTCACAGGGAGAGACAGTGTGGGGAGGATGGGTTTCACAGGGAGAGACAGTGTGGGGGGATGGGTATCACAGGGAGAGACAGTGTGGGGAGGATTGGTATTACAGAGAGACAGTGTGGGGGATGGGTGTCACAGGGAGAGACAGTGTGGGGAGGATTGGTATTACAGAGAGACAGTGTGGGGGATGGGTGTCACAGGGATAGACAGTGTGGGAGGATTGGTATTACAGAGAGACAGTGTGGGGGGATGGGTATCACAGAGGGAGACAGTGTGGGGGGGATGGGTATCACAGGGAGAGACAGTGTGGGGGGATGGGTATCACAGAGGGAGACAGTGTGGGGGGATGGGTATTACAGAGAGACAGTGTGGGGGGATGGGTATCACAGGGAGAGACAGTGTGGGGGGGATGGGTTTCACAGGGAGAGACAGTGTGGGGGGATGGGTATCACAGAGGGAGACAGTGTGGGGGGATGGGTATTACAGAGAGACAGTGTGGGGGGATGGGTATCACGCGGGAGACAGTGAGGGGGGATGGGTATCACACGGTGACAGTGTGGGGGGGATGGGTATCACAGGGAGAGACAGTGTGGGGGGGATGGGTATCACAGGGAGAGACAGTGTGGGGGATGGGGATCACAGGGAGAGACAGTGTGGGGGATGCGTCTCACAGGGGGAGACAGTGTAGGGAGGATGGGTATCACAGGGGGACAGTGTGGGGGGATGGGTATCACAGGGAGAGACGGTGTGGGGGGATGGGTATCACAGGGAGAGACAGTGTGGGGGGATGGGTATCACAGGGAGAGAGTGTGGGGGAATGGATATCACAGGGAGAGAGTGTGGGGGGGGGGTGGATATCACAGGGAGAGACAGTGTAGGGAGGATGGGTATCACAGGGGGACAGTGTGGGGGGATGGGTATCACAGGGAGAGACGGTGTGGGGGGATGGGTATCACAGGGAGAGACAGTGTGGGGGGATGGGTATCACAGGGAGAGAGTGTGTGGGGGGGGGTATCACAGGGAGAGAGTATGGGGGGATGGATATCACAGGGAGAGAGTGTGGGGGGGATGGGTATCACAGGGGGAGACAGTGTGGGGGGATGGGTATCACAGGGAGAGAGTGTGGGGGGGATGGCTATCACAGGGGGAGACAGTGTGGGGAGGATGGGTATCACAGGGAGAGACAGTCTGGGGGGATGGGTATCACAGGGAGAGACTGTGGGGGGGATGGGTATCACAGGGAGAGACAGTGTGGGGGGGATGGGTATCACAGGGAGAGACAATGTGGGGGGGATGGGTATCACAGGGAGAGACAGTGTGGGGGGATGGGTATCACAGGGGGAGACATTGTGGGGGGATGGGTATCACAGGGAGAGTCAGTGTGGGGGGATGGGTATTACAGGGAGAGACAGTGTGGGGGGGATGGGTATCACAGGGGGACAGTGTGGGGAGGATGGGTATCACAGGGGGAGACAGTGTGGGGGATGGGTATCACAGGGAGAGACAGTGTGGGGAGCATGGGTATAACAGGGAGACAGTGTGGGGGATGGGTATCACAGGGGGAGACAGTGTGGGGGGGATGGGTATAACAGGGAGACAGTGTGGGGGATGGGTATCACAGGGAGAGACAGTGTGGGGGGATGGGTATCACAGGGAGAGACAGTGTGGGGGGGATGGGTATCACAGGGGGAGTGAGTGTGGGGGGGATGGGTTTCACAGGGAGAGACAGTGTGGGGGGATGGGTATCACAGGGGGAGACAGTGTGGGGGGGATGGGTATCACAGGGGGAGTGAGTGTGGGGGGGATGGGTTTCACAGGGAGAGACAGTGTGGGGGGGATGGGAATCACAGAGAGAGACAGTGTGGGGGGGGGGGTATCACAGGGGGAGACAGTGTGGGGGGATGGGTATCACAGGGAGACAGTGTGGGGGGGATGGGTTTCACAGGGAGAGAGAGTGTGGGGGGATGGGTATCACAGGGAGAGAGTGTGGGGGGGATGGGTTTCACAGGGAGAGAGAGTGTGGGAGGATGGGTATCACAGGGAGACAGTGTGGGGGGGGGGGTTTCACAGGGAGAGAGAGTGTGGGGGGATGGGTATCACAGGGAGAGACAGTGTGGGGTGGGATGAGTATCGCAGGGGGAGACAGTTTGGGGGGGGATGGGTATCACAGGGGGAGACAGTGTGGGGGGGGGTTTCACAGGGAGAGAGAGTGTGGGGGGATGGGTATCACAGGGAGACAGTGTGGGGGGGATGGGTATCACAGGGAGAGACAGTGTGGGGGGGGATGGGTATCACAGGGAGAGACAGTGTGGGGGGATGGGTATCACAGGGAGAGACAGTGTGGGGGGGATGGGTATCACAGGGAGAGACAGTGTGGGGGGGTATCACAGGGGGAGACAGTGTGGGGGGGATGGGTATCACAGGGAGAGACACTGTGGGGGGGATGGGTATCACAGGGAGAGACAGTGTGGGGGGGATGGGTATCACAGGGGGACAGTGTGGGCGGATGGGTATCACAGGGGGAGACAGTGTGGGTGGGATGGGAATCACAGGGAGAGACAGTGTGGGGGAAGGGTATCACAGGGGGAGACAGTGTGGGGGATGTGTTTCACATGGAGAGAGAGTGTGGGGGGATGGGTATCGCAGGGGGAGACAGTGTGGGGGAGGGATGGGTATCACAGGGAGAGACAGTGTGGGGGGGATGGGTATCACAGGGAGAGACAGTGTGTGGGGTGGGTATCACAGGGAGACAGTGTGTGGGGGATGGGCATCACAGGGAGACAGTGTTGGGGGGATGGGTATCACAGGGAGACAGTGTGGTTGGATGGGTATCACTGGGGGAGACAGTGTGGGGGGATGGGTATCACTGGGGGAGACAGTGTGGGGGATCGGTATCACAGGGAGAGACAGTGTGGGGGGTGGGTATCACTGGGGGAGACAGTGTGGGGGAATGGGTATCACAGGGAGAGACAGTGTGGGGGGATGGATATCACAGGGGGACAGTGTGGGGGGATGGGTATCACGGGGAGACAGTGTGGGGGGATGGGTATCACAGAGAGAGACAGTGTTGGGGGATGGATATCACAGGGGGACAGTGTGGGGGGATGGGTATCACAGAGAGAGACAGTGTGTGGGGGGGATGGGTATCACAGAGAGAGACAGTGTGTGGGGGGGATGGATATCACAGCGAGACAGTGTGGGGGGGATGGGTGTCACAGGGAGAGACACTGTGGGGGGATGGGTATCACAGGGGGAGACAGTGTGGGGGATGGGTATCACAGGGAGAGACAGTGTGGGGGGATGGGTATCACAGGGAGAGACAGGGTGGGGGATGGGTATCACAGGGGGAGTGAGTGTGGGGGGGGATGGGTTTAACAGGGAGACAGTGTGGGTGGGATGGGTATCACAGGGAGAGACAGTGTGGGGGGATGGGTATCACAGGGGGAGACAGGGTGGGGGATGGGTATCACAGGGGGAGTGAGTGTGGGGGGGGGATGGGTTTCACAGGGAGATACAGTGTGGGGGGGATGGGAATCACAGGGGGAGAGAGTGTGGGGGGGGATGGGAATCACAGAGAGAGACAGTGTGGGGGGGGATGGGTTTCACAGGGAGAGAGAGTGTGGGGGGATGGGTATCACAGGGTGACAGTGTGGGGGGGGGTTTCACAGGGAGAGAGAGTGTGGGGGGATGGGTATCACAGGGAGACAGTGTGGGGGGGGGGTTTCACAGGGAGAGAGAGTGTGGGGGGATGGGTATCACAGGGAGAGACAGTGTGGGGGGGGGATGAGTATCGCAGGGGGAGACAGTTTGGGGGGGATGGGTATCACAGGGGGAGAGAGTGTGGGGGGATGGGTATCACAGGGAGAGACAGTGTGGGGGGGGATGGGTATCACAGGGAGAGACAGTGTGGGGGGATGGGTATCACAGGGAGAGACAGTGTGGGGGGGGGATGGGTGTCACAGGGAGAGACAGTGTGGGGGGGTATCACAGGGGGAGACAGTGTGGGGGGGGATGGGTATCACAGGGGGACAGTGTGGGCGGATGGGTATCACAGGGAGAGACAGTGTGGGGGGGATGGGTATCACAGGGAGAGACAGTGTGGGGGGGATGGGTATCACAGGGAGAGACAGTGTGGGGGGGATGGGTATCACAGGGGGACAGTGTGGGCGGATGGGTATCACAGGGGGAGACAGTGTGGGTGGGATGGGAATCACAGGGAGAGACAGTGTGGGGGAAGGGTATCACAGGGGGAGACAGTGTGGGGGGATGTGTTTCACATGGAGAGAGAGTGTGGGGGGATGGGTATCGCAGGGGGAGACAGTGTGGGGGAGGGATGGGTATCACAGGGTGAGACAGTGTGGGGGGGATGGGTATCACAGGGAGAGACAGTGTGTGGGGTGGGTACCACAGGGAGACAGTGTGTGGGGGATGGGCATCACAGGGAGACAGTGTTGGGGGGATGGGTATCACAGGGAGACAGTGTGGTTGGATGGGTATCACTGGGGGAGACAGTGTGGGGGGATGGGTATCACAGGGGGAGACAGTGTGGGGGGATGGGTATCACTGGGGGAGACAGTGTGGTTGGATGGGTATCACTGGGGGAGACAGTCTGGGGGGATGGGTATAACAGGGAGAGACAGTGTGGGGGGATGGGTATAACAGGGAGAGACAGTGTGGGGGGTGGGTATCACTGGGGGAGACAGTGTGGGGGATCGGTATCACATGGAGAGACAGTGTCGGGGGGATGGATATCACAGCGAGACAGTGTGGGGGGGATGGGTGTCACAGGGAGAGACACTGTGGGGAGGATGGGTATCACAGGGAGAGACAGTGTGGGGAGGATGGGTATCACAGGGAGAGACAGTGTGGGGGGGATGGGTATCACGGAGAGACAGTGTGGGGGGAATGGATATCACAGGGAGACAGTGTGGGGTGGATGGGTGTCATAGGGAGAGACAGTGTGGGGAGGATGGGTTTCACAGTGAGAGACAGTGTGGGGGGATGGGTATCACAGGGAGAGACAGTGTGGGGAGGATTGGTATTACAGAGAGACAGTGTGGGGGGATGGGTGTCACAGGGAGAGACAGTGTGGGGGGGGATGGGTATCACAGGGAGACAGTGTGGGGGGGATGGGTATCACAGGGAGAGACAGTGTGGGGGGGGATGGGTATCACAGGGAGAGACAGTGTGGGGGGATGGGTATCACAGGGAGAGACAGTGTGGGGGGGATGGGTATCACAGGGAGAGACAGTGTGGGGGGGTATCACAGGGGGAGACAGTGTGGGGGGGATGGGTATCACAGGGAGAGACACTGTGGGGGGGATGGGTATCACAGGGAGAGACAGTGTGGGGGGGATGGGTATCACAGGGGGACAGTGTGGGCGGATGGGTATCACAGGGGGAGACAGTGTGGGTGGGATGGGAATCACAGGGAGAGACAGTGTGGGGGAAGGGTATCACAGGGGGAGACAGTGTGGGGGATGTGTTTCACATGGAGAGAGAGTGTGGGGGGATGGGTATCGCAGGGGGAGACAGTGTGGGGGAGGGATGGGTATCACAGGGAGAGACAGTGTGGGGGGGATGGGTATCACAGGGAGAGACAGTGTGTGGGGTGGGTATCACAGGGAGACAGTGTGTGGGGGATGGGCATCACAGGGAGACAGTGTTGGGGGGATGGGTATCACAGGGAGACAGTGTGGTTGGATGGGTATCACTGGGGGAGACAGTGTGGGGGGATGGGTATCACTGGGGGAGACAGTGTGGGGGATCGGTATCACAGGGAGAGACAGTGTGGGGGGTGGGTATCACTGGGGGAGACAGTGTGGGGGAATGGGTATCACAGGGAGAAACAGTGTGGGGGGATGGATATCACAGGGGGACAGTGTGGGGGGATGGGTATCACGGGGAGACAGTGTGGGGGGATGGGTATCACAGAGAGAGACAGTGTGGGGGGATGGATATCACAGGGGGACAGTGTGGGGGGATGGGTATCACAGAGAGAGACAGTGTGTGGGGGGGATGGGTATCACAGAGAGAGACAGTGTGTGGGGGGGATGGATATCACAGCGAGACAGTGTGGGGGGGATGGGTGTCACAGGGAGAGACACTGTGGGGGGATGGGTATCACAGGGGGAGACAGTGTGGGGGATGGGTATCACAGGGAGAGACAGTGTGGGGGGATGGGTATCACAGGGAGAGACAGGGTGGGGGATGGGTATCACAGGGGGAGTGAGTGTGGGGGGGGATGGGTTTAACAGGGAGACAGTGTGGGTGGGATGGGTATCACAGGGAGAGACAGTGTGGGGGGATGGGTATCACAGGGGGAGACAGGGTGGGGGATGGGTATCACAGGGGGAGTGAGTGTGGGGGGGGGATGGGTTTCACAGGGAGATACAGTGTGGGGGGGATGGGAATCACAGGGGGAGAGAGTGTGGGGGGGGGATGGGAATCACAGAGAGAGACAGTGTGGGGGGGGATGGGTTTCACAGGGAGAGAGAGTGTGGGGGGATGGGTATCACAGGGTGACAGTGTGGGGGGGGGTTTCACAGGGAGAGAGAGTGTGGGGGGATGGGTATCACAGGGAGACAGTGTGGGGGGGGGGGTTTCACAGGGAGAGAGAGTGTGGGGGGATGGGTATCACAGGGAGAGACAGTGTGGGGGGGGGATGAGTATCGCAGGGGGAGACAGTTTGGGGGGGATGGGTATCACAGGGGGAGAGAGTGTGGGGGGATGGGTATCACAGGGAGAGACAGTGTGGGGGGGGATGGGTATCACAGGGAGAGACAGTGTGGGGGGATGGGTATCACAGGGAGAGACAGTGTGGGGGGGGGATGGGTGTCACAGGGAGAGACAGTGTGGGGGGGTATCACAGGGGGAGACAGTGTGGGGGGGGATGGGTATCACAGGGGGACAGTGTGGGCGGATGGGTATCACAGGGAGAGACAGTGTGGGGGGGATGGGTATCACAGGGAGAGACAGTGTGGGGGGGATGGGTATCACAGGGAGAGACAGTGTGGGGGGGATGGGTATCACAGGGGGACAGTGTGGGCGGATGGGTATCACAGGGGGAGACAGTGTGGGTGGGATGGGAATCACAGGGAGAGACAGTGTGGGGGAAGGGTATCACAGGGGGAGACAGTGTGGGGGGATGTGTTTCACATGGAGAGAGAGTGTGGGGGGATGGGTATCGCAGGGGGAGACAGTGTGGGGGAGGGATGGGTATCACAGGGTGAGACAGTGTGGGGGGGATGGGTATCACAGGGAGAGACAGTGTGTGGGGTGGGTACCACAGGGAGACAGTGTGTGGGGGATGGGCATCACAGGGAGACAGTGTTGGGGGGATGGGTATCACAGGGAGACAGTGTGGTTGGATGGGTATCACTGGGGGAGACAGTGTGGGGGGATGGGTATCACAGGGGGAGACAGTGTGGGGGGATGGGTATCACTGGGGGAGACAGTGTGGTTGGATGGGTATCACTGGGGGAGACAGTGTGGGGGGATGGGTATAACAGGGAGAGACAGTGTGGGGGGATGGGTATAACAGGGAGAGACAGTGTGGGGGGTGGGTATCACTGGGGGAGACAGTGTGGGGGATCGGTATCACAGGGAGAGACAGTGTCGGGGGGATGGATATCACAGCGAGACAGTGTGGGGGGGATGGGTGTCACAGGGAGAGACACTGTGGGGAGGATGGGTATCACAGGGAGAGACAGTGTGGGGAGGATGGGTATCACAGGGAGAGACAGTGTGGGGGGGATGGGTATCACGGAGAGACAGTGTGGGGGGAATGGATATCACAGGGAGACAGTGTGGGGTGGATGGGTGTCATAGGGAGAGACAGTGTGGGGAGGATGGGTTTCACAGTGAGAGACAGTGTGGGGGGATGGGTATCACAGGGAGAGACAGTGTGGGGAGGATTGGTATTACAGAGAGACAGTGTGGGGGGATGGGTGTCACAGGAGAGAAAGTGTGGGGGAATGGGTATCACAGGTGGAGACAGTGTGGGGTGGATGGGTTTCACCGGGAGAGACAGTGTGGGGGGATGGGTATCACAGAGGGAGACAGTGTGGGGGGATGGGTATTACAGAGAGACAGTGTGGGGGGATGGGTATCACGCGGGAGACAGTGAGGGGGGATGGGTATCACAGGGAGAGACAGTGTGGGGGGATGGGTATCACAGGGAGAGACAGTGTGGGGGGGATGGGTATCACAGGGAGAGACAGTGTGGGGTGGATGGGTATCACAGGGAGAGACAGTGTGGGGGAATGGGTATCACAGGGAGAGATAGTGTGGGGACGATGGGCATTACAGGGTGACAGTTTGGGGAGGATGGGTATTACAGGGAGAGACAGTGTGGGGGGTATAGGTATCACAGGGAGAGACAGTGTGGGGGGATGGGTATCACAGGGGGAGACAGTGTGGGGGGATGTGTATCACAGGGAGGGACAGTGTGGGGGGGATGGGTATCACAGGGAGAGACAGTGTGGGGGGGATGGGTATCACAGGGAGAGACAGTGTGGGGGGGGTGGGTATCACAGGGAGACTGTTAGGGGAGGATGGGTATCACAGGGAGAGACAGTGTGGGGGGGATGGGTATCACAGGGAGAGACAGTGTGGGGGGGGTGGGTATCACAGGGAGAGACAGTGTGGGGGGATGGGTATCACAGGGGGAGACAGTGTGGGGGGATGGGTATCACAGGGAGACTGTTTGGGGAGGATGGGTATCACAGGGAGAGACAGTGTGGGGGGGATGGGTATCACAGGGAGAGACAGTGTGGGGGGGGGTGGGTATCACAGGGAGAGACAGTGTGGGGGGATGGGTATCACAGGGAGAGACAGTGTGGGGGGGGTGGGTATCACAGGGAGACTGTTAGGGGAGGATGGGTATCACAGGGAGTGACAGTGTTGGGTGGATGGGTATAACAGGGAGAGACAAAGTGGGGGGGATGGGTATCACAGGGAGAGACAGTGTGGGGGGGATGGGTATAACAGGGAGACAGTGTGGGGGGATGGGTATCACAGGGGGAGACAGTGTGGGGGGGATGGGTACCACAGGGGGAGACAGTGTGGGGGGATGAGTATCACAGGGAGAGACAGTGTGTGGGGTGGGTATCACAGGGAGACAGTGTGTGGGGGATGGGCATCACAGGGAGACAGTGTTGGGGGGATGGGTATCACAGGGAGACAGTGTGGTTGGATGGGTATCACTGGGGGAGACAGTGTGGGGGGATGGGTATCACTGGGGGAGACAGTGTGGGGGATCGGTATCACAGGGAGAGACAGTGTGGGGGGTGGGTATCACTGGGGGAGACAGTGTGGGGGAATGGGTATCACAGGGAGAGACAGTGTGGGGGGATGGATATCACAGGGGGACAGTGTGGGGGGATGGGTATCACGGGGAGACAGTGTGGGGGGATGGGTATCACAGAGAGAGACAGTGTGGGGGGATGGATATCACAGGGGGACAGTGTGGGGGGATGGGTATCACAGAGAGAGACAGTGTGTGGGGGGGATGGGTATCACAGAGAGAGACAGTGTGTGGGGGGGATGGATATCACAGCGAGACAGTGTGGGGGGGATGGGTGTCACAGGGAGAGACACTGTGGGGGGATGGGTATCACAGGGGGAGACAGTGTGGGGGATGGGTATCACAGGGAGAGACAGTGTGGGGGGATGGGTATCACAGGGAGAGACAGGGTGGGGGATGGGTATCACAGGGGGAGTGAGTGTGGGGGGGGATGGGTTTAACAGGGAGACAGTGTGGGTGGGATGGGTATCACAGGGAGAGACAGTGTGGGGGGATGGGTATCACAGGGGGAGACAGGGTGGGGGATGGGTATCACAGGGGGAGTGAGTGTGGGGGGGGGGATGGGTTTCACAGGGAGATACAGTGTGGGGGGGATGGGAATCACAGGGGGAGAGAGTGTGGGGGGGGGATGGGAATCACAGAGAGAGACAGTGTGGGGGGGGATGGGTTTCACAGGGAGAGAGAGTGTGGGGGGATGGGTATCACAGGGTGACAGTGTGGGGGGGGGGTTTCACAGGGAGAGAGAGTGTGGGGGGATGGGTATCACAGGGAGACAGTGTGGGGGGGGGGTTTCACAGGGAGAGAGAGTGTGGGGGGATGGGTATCACAGGGAGAGACAGTGTGGGGGGGGGATGAGTATCGCAGGGGGAGACAGTTTGGGGGGGATGGGTATCACAGGGGGAGAGAGTGTGGGGGGATGGGTATCACAGGGAGAGACAGTGTGGGTGGGGATGGGTATCACAGGGAGAGACAGTGTGGGGGGATGGGTATCACAGGGAGAGACAGTGTGGGGGGGGATGGGTGTCACAGGGAGAGACAGTGTGGGGGGGTATCACAGGGGGAGACAGTGTGGGGGGGGATGGGTATCACAGGGGGACAGTGTGGGCGGATGGGTATCACAGGGAGAGACAGTGTGGGGGGGATGGGTATCACAGGGAGAGACAGTGTGGGGGGGATGGGTATCACAGGGCGAGACAGTGTGGGGGGGATGGGTATCACAGGGGGACAGTGTGGGCGGATGGGTATCACAGGGGGAGACAGTGTGGGTGGGATGGGAATCACAGGGAGAGACAGTGTGGGGGAAGGGTATCACAGCGGGAGACAGTGTGGGGGGATGTGTTTCACATGGAGAGAGAGTGTGGGGGGATGGGTATCGCAGGGGGAGACAGTGTGGGGGAGGGATGGGTATCACAGGGTGAGACAGTGTGGGGGGGATGGGTATCACAGGGAGAGACAGTGTGTGGGGTGGGTACCACAGGGAGACAGTGTGTGGGGGATGGGCATCACAGGGAGACAGTGTTGGGGGGATGGGTATCACAGGGAGACAGTGTGGTTGGATGGGTATCACTGGGGGAGACAGTGTGGGGGGATGGGTATCACAGGGGGAGACAGTGTGGGGGGATGGGTATCACTGGGGGAGACAGTGTGGTTGGATGGGTATCACTGGGGGAGACAGTGTGGGGGGATGGGTATAACAGGGAGAGACAGTGTGGGGGGATGGGTATAACAGGGAGAGACAGTGTGGGGGGTGGGTATCACTGGGGGAGACAGTGTGGGGGATCGGTATCACAGGGAGAGACAGTGTCGGGGGGATGGATATCACAGCGAGACAGTGTGGGGGGGATGGGTGTCACAGGGAGAGACACTGTGGGGAGGATGGGTATCACAGGGAGAGACAGTGTGGGGAGGATGGGTATCACAGGGAGAGACAGTGTGGGGGGGATGGGTATCACGGAGAGACAGTGTGGGGGGAATGGATATCACAGGGAGACAGTGTGGGGTGGATGGGTGTCATAGGGAGAGACAGTGTGGGGAGGATGGGTTTCACAGTGAGAGACAGTGTGGGGGGATGGGTATCACAGGGAGAGACAGTGTGGGGAGGATTGGTATTACAGAGAGACAGTGTGGGGGGATGGGTGTCACAGGAGAGAAAGTGTGGGGGAATGGGTATCACAGGTGGAGACAGTGTGGGGTGGATGGGTTTCACCGGGAGAGACAGTGTGGGGGGATGGGTATCACAGAGGGAGACAGTGTGGGGGGATGGGTATTACAGAGAGACAGTGTGGGGGGATGGGTATCACGCGGGAGACAGTGAGGGGGGATGGGTATCACAGGGAGAGACAGTGTGGGGGGATGGGTATCACAGGGAGAGACAGTGTGGGGGGGATGGGTATCACAGGGAGAGACAGTGTGGGGTGGATGGGTATCACAGGGAGAGACAGTGTGGGGGAATGGGTATCACAGGGAGAGATAGTGTGGGGACGATGGGCATTACAGGGTGACAGTTTGGGGAGGATGGGTATTACAGGGAGAGACAGTGTGGGGGGTATAGGTATCACAGGGAGAGACAGTGTGGGGGGATGGGTATCACAGGGGGAGACAGTGTGGGGGGATGTGTATCACAGGGAGGGACAGTGTGGGGGGGATGGGTATCACAGGGAGAGACAGTGTGGGGGGGATGGGTATCACAGGGAGAGACAGTGTGGGGGGGGTGGGTATCACAGGGAGACTGTTAGGGGAGGATGGGTATCACAGGGAGAGACAGTGTGGGGGGGATGGGTATCACAGGGAGAGACAGTGTGGGGGGGGTGGGTATCACAGGGAGAGACAGTGTGGGGGGATGGGTATCACAGGGGGAGACAGTGTGGGGGGATGGGTATCACAGGGAGACTTTTTGGGGAGGATGGGTATCACAGGGAGAGACAGTGTGGGGGGGGATGGGTATCACAGGGAGAGACAGTGTGGGGGGGGTGGGTATCACAGGGAGAGACAGTGTGGGGGGATGGGTATCACAGGGAGAGACAGTGTGGGGGGGGTGGGTATCACAGGGAGACTGTTAGGGGAGGATGGGTATCACAGGGAGTGACAGTGTTGGGTGGATGGGTATAACAGGGAGAGACAAAGTGGGGGGGATGGGTATCACAGGGAGAGACAGTGTGGGGGGGATGGGTATAACAGGGAGACAGTGTGGGGGGATGGGTATCACAGGGGGAGACAGTGTGGGGGGGATGGGTACCACAGGGGGAGACAGTGTGGGGGGATGAGTATCACAGGGGGAGACAGTGTGGGGAGGATGGGTATCACAGGGAGACAGTGTGGGTGGATGGGTATCACAGGGGGAGACAGTGTGGGGGGGATGGGTACCACAGGGGGAGACAGTGTGGGGGGATGGGTATCACAGGGGGAAACAGTGTGGGGAGGATGTATTTCACAGGGAGAAAGTGTGGGGGGATGGGTATCACAGGGAGAGACAGTGTGGGGAGGATGGGTATCACAGGGAGAGACAGTGTGGGGGGATGGGTATCACAGGGAGAGACAGTGTGGGGGGTTGGGTATAACAGGGAGACAGTGTGCGGGGATGGGTATCACAGGGGGAGACAGTGTGGGGGGGGGGTATCACAGGGAGAGACAGTGTGGTGGGGATGGGAATCACAGGGAGAGACAGTGTGGGGGGGGGGTATCACAGGGAGAGACAGTGTGGGGGGATGGGTATTACAGGGAGAGACAGTGTGGGGGGATTGGTATCACAGGGAGAGACAGTGCGGGGGGATGGGTATCACAGGGAGACAGTGTAGGGGGATGGGTATCACAGGGAGACAGTGTGGGGGGGATGGGAATCACAGGGGGAGGCAGTGTGGGGAGGATGGGCATCACAGGGAGACAGGGTGGGGAGGATGGGTATCACAGGGAGAGACAGTGTGGGGAGGATGGGTATCATAGGGAGAGACAGTGTGGGGGGTTGGGTATCACAGGGAGAGACAGTGTGGGGGGTTGGGTATAACAGGGGGACAGTGTGGGGGGATGGGTATCACAGGGGGAGACAGTGTGGGGGGGTATCACAGGGAGAGACAGTGTGGGGGGGATGGGAATCACAGGGAGAGACAGTGTGGGGGGATGGGTATCACAGGGAGACACAGTGTGGGGAGGATGGGTATCACAGGGAGAGACAGTGTGGGGGGATGGGTATCACAGGGGGAGACAGTGTGGGGGTGGGGGTATCACAGGGAGAGACAGTGTGGGGGGGATGGGTATCACAGGGGGAGGCAGTGTGGGGTGGATGGGTATCACAGTGGGAGACAGTGTGGGGGGATGGATGTCACAGGGAGAGACAGTATGGGGAGGGGGTATCACAGGGAGAGACAGTGTGGAGGGGATGGGTATCACAGGGAGAGACAGTGTGGGGGGGATGGGTATCAGAGGGAGAGACAGTGTGGGGGGGATGGGTGTCACAGGGAGAGACAGTGTGGGGGGATGGGTATCACAGGGGGAGACAGTGTGGGGGGATGGGTATCACAGTGAGAGACAGTGTGGGGGGATGGGTATCACAGGGGGAGACAGTGTGGGGGGGGTATCACAGGGAGAGACAGTGTGGGGGGGGTATCACAGGGGGAGGCAGTGTGGGGGGGGATGGGTATCACAGGGGGAGACACTGTGGGGGGATGGGTGTCACAGGGAGAGACAGTGTGGGGGGGATGGGTATCACAGGGAGAGACAGTGTGGGGGGATGGGTATCACAGGGGGAGACACTGTGGGGGGGATGGGTATCACAGGGGGAGACAGTGTGGGGGGGATGGGTATCACAGGGGGAGACACTGTAGGGGGGATGGGTATCACAGGGGGAGGCAGTGTGGGGGGATGGGTATCACAGGGAGACAGTGTGGGGGGATGGGTATCACAGGGAGACAGTGTGGGGGGATGGGTATCACAGGGAGACAGTGTGGGGAGGATGGGTATCACAGGGGGAGACAGCGTGGGGGGGATGGGTATCACAGGGAGAGACAGTGTGGGTGGGATGGGTATCACAGGGGGAGACACTGTGGGGGGGATGGGTATCACAGGGGGAGACAGTGTGGGGGGGATGGGTATCACAGGGGGAGACACTGTGGGGGGGATGGGTATCACAGGGGGAGACAGTGTGGGGGGATGGGTATCACAGGGAGACAGTGTGGGGGGATGGGTATCACAGGGGGAGACAGTGTGTGGGGGGGGGTATCACAGGGAGAGAGTGTGGGGGGGATGGGTATCACAGGGAGAGACAGTGTGGGGGGATGGGTATCACAGGGAGAGACAGTGTGGGGTGGATGGGTTTCACAGGGAGAGAGTGTGTGGGGGGTGGGTATCACAGGGAGACAGTGTGGGGGGGATGGGTATCGCAGGGGGAGACAGTGTGGGGGGATGCGTATCATAGGGAGAGACAGTGTGGGGGATGGGTATCACAGGGAGAGACAGCGTGGGGGGGGGTATCACAGGGGGAGACAGTGTGGGGGGGATGGGTATCACAGGGAGAGACAGTGTGGGGGGGATGGGTATCACAGGGGGAGACAGTGTGGGGGGGATGGGTATCACAGGGAGAGACAGTGTGGGGGGGATGGGTATCACAGGGGGAGACAGTGTGGGTGGGATGGGTATCACAGGGATACAGTGTGGGTGGGATGGGAATCACAGGGAGAGACAGTGTGGGGGAAGGGTATCACAGGGGGAGACAGTGTGAGGGGGAGACAGTGTGGGGGGGATGTGTTTCACATGGAGAGAGAGTGTGGGGGGATGGGTATCGCAGGGGGAGACAGTGTGGGGGAGGGATGGGTATCACAGGGAGAGACAGTGTGGGGAGGGTGGGTATCACAGGGAGAGACAGTGTGGGGAGGGTGGGTATCACAGGGAGAGACAGTGTGGGGATGATGGGTATCACAGGGAGAGACAGTGTGTGGGGTGGGTATCACAGGGAGACAGTGTGTGGGGGATGGGTATCACAGGGAGACAGTGTGGGTGGATGGGTATCACTGGGGGAGACAGTGTGGGGGGATGGGTATAACAGGGAGAGACAGTGTGGGGGGTGGGTATCACTGGGGGAGACAGTGTGGGTGATTGGTATCACAGGGGGACAGTGTGGGGGGATGGGTATCACGGGGAGACAGTGTGGGGGGATGGGTATCACAGGGAGACAGTGTTGGGGGGATGGGTATCACAGGGAGACAGTGTGGGTGGATGGGTATCACTGGGGGAGACAGTGTGGGGGGGATGGGTATAACAGGGAGAGACAGTGTGGGGGGTGGCTATCACTGGGGGAGACAGTGTGGGTGATTGGTATCACAGGGGGACAGTGTGGGGGGATGGGTATCACGGGGAGACAGTGTGGGGGAATGGGTATCACAGGGAGAGACAGTGGGGGGGGATGGGTATCACAGGGGGAGACAGTGTGGGAGGGATGGGTATCACAGGGGGAGACACTGTGGGGGGATGGGTGTCACAGGGAGAGACAGTGTGGGGGGGATGGGTATCACAGGGAGAGACAGTGTGGGGGGATGGGTATCACAGGGGGAGACACTGTGGGGGGGATGGGTATCACAGGGGGAGACACTGTGGGGAGGATGGGTATCACAGGGGGAGGCAGTGTGGGGGGGATGGGTATCACAGGGAGAGACAGTGTGGGTGGGATGGGTATCACAGGGGGAGACACTGTGGGGGGATGGATATCACAGGGAGACAGTGTGGGGGGGATGGGTATCACAGGGGGAGACACTGTGGGGGGGATGGGTATCACAGGGGGAGACAGTGTGGGGGGATGGGTATCACAGGGAGACAGTGTGGGGGGATGGGTATCACAGGGGGAGACAGTGTGGGGGGGGGTATCACAGGGAGAGAGTGTGGGGGGGATGGGTATCACAGGGAGAGACAGTGTGGGGGGATGGGTATCACAGGGAGAGACAGTGTGGGGTGGATGGGTTTCACAGGGAGAGAGTGTGTGGGGGGTGGGTATCACAGGGAGACAGTGTGGGGGGGATGGGTATCGCAGGGGGAGACAGTGTGGAGGGATGCGTATCATAGGGAGAGACAGTGTGGGGGGATGGGTATCACAGGGAGAAACAGCGTGGGGGGGTATCGCAGGGGGAGACAGTGTGGGGGGGATGGGTATCACAGGGAGAGACAGTGTGGGGGGGATGGGTATCACAGGGGGAGACAGTGTGGGGGGGATGGGTATCACAGGGAGAGACAGTGTGGGGGGGATGGGTATCACAGGGGGAGACAGTGTGGGTGGGATGGGTATCACAGGGATACAGTGTGGGTGGGATGGGAATCACAGGGAGAGACAGTGTGGGGGAAGGGTATCACAGGGGGAGACAGTGTGAGGGAGAGACAGTGTGGGGGGGATGTGTTTCACATGGAGAGAGAGTGTGGGGGGATGGGTATCGCAGGGGGAGACAGTGTGGGGGAGGGATGGGTATCACAGGGAGAGACAGTGTGGGGAGGGTGGGTATCACAGGGAGAGACAGTGTGGGGAGGGTGGGTATCACAGGGAGAGACAGTGTGGGAATGATGGGTATCACAGGGAGAGACAGTGTGTGGGGTGGGAATCACAGGGAGACAGTGTGTGGGGGATGGGTATCACAGGGAGACAGTGTGGGTGGATGGGTATCACTGGGGGAGACAGTGTGGGGGGATGGGTATAATAGGGAGAGACAGTGTGGGGGGGTGGGTATCACTGGGGGAGACAGTGTGGGTGATTGGTATCACAGGGGGACAGTGTGGGGGGATGGGTATCACGGGGAGACAGTGTGGGGGGATGGGTATCACAGGGAGACAGTGTTGGGGGGATGGGTATCACAGGGAGATAGTGTGGGTGGATGGGTATCACTGGGGGAGACAGTGTGGGCGGGATGGGTATAACAGGGAGAGACATTGTGGGGGGTGGGTATCACTGGGGGAGACAGTGTGGGTGATTGGTATCACAGGGGGACAGTGTGGGGGGATGGGTATCACGGGGAGACAGTGTGGGGGGATGGGTATCACAGGGAGAGACAGTGGGGGGGGATGGGTATCACAGGGGGAGACAGTGTGGGAGGGATGGGTATCACAGGGAGACAGTGTGGGGGATGGGTATCACAGGGAGAGACAGCGTGGAGCTGGATGGGGATCACAGGGAGAGACAGTGTGGGGGGGATGGGTATCACAGGGAGAGACAGTGTGGGGAGGATTGGTATCACAGGGGGAGACACTGTGGGGGGATGGGTGTCACAGGGAGAGACAGTGTGGGGGGGATGGGTATCACAGGGAGAGACAGTGTGGGGGGATGGGTATCACAGGGGGAGACACTGTGGGGGGGATGGGTATCACAGGGGGAGACAGTGTGGGGGGATGGGTATCACAGGGGGAGACACTGTGGGGGGGATGGGTATCACAGGGGGAGGCAGTGTGGGGGGATGGGTATCACAGGGAGACAGTGTGGGGGGATGGGTATCACAGGGAGACAGTGTGGGGGGATGGGTATCACAGGGAGACAGTGTGGGGAGGATGGGTATCACAGGGGGAGACAGCGTGGGGGGGATGGGTATCACAGGGAGAGACAGTGTGGGTGGGATGGGTATCACAGGGGGAGACACTGTGGGGGGGATGGGTATCACAGGGGGAGACAGTGTGGGGGGGATGGGTATCACAGGGGGAGACACTGTGGGGGGGATGGGTATCACAGGGGGAGACAGTGTGGGGGGATGGGTATCACAGGGAGACAGTGTGGGGGGATGGGTATCACAGGGGGAGACAGTGTGTGGGGGGGGTATCACAGGGAGAGAGTGTGGGGGGGATGGGTATCACAGGGAGAGACAGTGTGGGGGGATGGGTATCACAGGGAGAGACAGTGTGGGGTGGATGGGTTTCACAGGGAGAGAGTGTGTGGGGGGTGGGTATCACAGGGAGACAGTGTGGGGGGGATGGGTATCGCAGGGGGAGACAGTGTGGGGGGATGCGTATCATAGGGAGAGACAGTGTGGGGGGATGGGTATCACAGGGAGAGACAGCGTGGGGGGGGTATCACAGGGGGAGACAGTGTGGGGGGGATGGGTATCACAGGGAGAGACAGTGTGGGGGGGATGGGTATCACAGGGGGAGACAGTGTGGGGGGGATGGGTATCACAGGGAGAGACAGTGTGGGGGGGATGGGTATCACAGGGGGAGACAGTGTGGGTGGGATGGGTATCACAGGGATACAGTGTGGGTGGGATGGGAATCACAGGGAGAGACAGTGTGGGGGAAGGGTATCACAGGGGGAGACAGTGTGAGGGGGAGACAGTGTGGGGGGGATGTGTTTCACATGGAGAGAGAGTGTGGGGGGATGGGTATCGCAGGGGGAGACAGTGTGGGGGAGGGATGGGTATCACAGGGAGAGACAGTGTGGGGAGGGTGGGTATCACAGGGAGAGACAATGTGGGGAGGGTGGGTATCACAGGGAGAGACAGTGTGGGGATGATGGGTATCACAGGGAGAGACAGTGTGTGGGGTGGGTATCACAGGGAGACAGTGTGTGGGGGATGGGTATCACAGGGAGACAGTGTGGGTGGATGGGTATCACTGGGGGAGACAGTGTGGGGGGATGGGTATAACAGGGAGAGACAGTGTGGGGGGTGGGTATCACTGGGGGAGACAGTGTGGGTGATTGGTATCACAGGGGGACAGTGTGGGGGGATGGGTATCACGGGGAGACAGTGTGGGGGGATGGGTATCACAGGGAGACAGTGTTGGGGGGATGGGTATCACAGGGAGACAGTGTGGGTGGATGGGTATCACTGGGGGAGACAGTGTGGGGGGGATGGGTATAACAGGGAGAGACAGTGTGGGGGGTGGGTATCACTGGGGGAGACAGTGTGGGTGATTGGTATCACAGGGGGACAGTGTGGGGGGATGGGTATCACGGGGAGACAGTGTGGGGGAATGGGTATCACAGGGAGAGACAGTGGGGGGGGATGGGTATCACAGGGGGAGACAGTGTGGGAGGGATGGGTATCACAGGGGGAGACACTGTGGGGGGATGGGTGTCACAGGGAGAGACAGTGTGGGGGGGATGGGTATCACAGGGAGAGACAGTGTGGGGGGATGGGTATCACAGGGGGAGACACTGTGGGGGGGATGGGTATCACAGGGGGAGACACTGTGGGGAGGATGGGTATCACAGGGGGAGGCAGTGTGGGGGGGATGGGTATCACAGGGAGAGACAGTGTGGGTGGGATGGGTATCACAGGGGGAGACACTGTGGGGGGGATGGATATCACAGGGAGACAGTGTGGGGGGGATGGGTATCACAGGGGGAGACACTGTGGGGGGGATGGGTATCACAGGGGGAGACAGTGTGGGGGGATGGGTATCACAGGAAGACAGTGTGGGGGGATGGGTATCACAGGGGGAGACAGTGTGGGGGGGGGGTATCACAGGGAGAGAGTGTGGGGGGGATGGGTATCACAGGGAGAGACAGTGTGGGGGGATGGGTATCACAGGGAGAGACAGTGTGGGGTGGATGGGTTTCACAGGGAGAGAGTGTGTGGGGGGTGGGTATCACAGGGAGACAGTGTGGGGGGGATGGGTATCGCAGGGGGAGACAGTGTGGAGGGATGCGTATCATAGGGAGAGACAGTGTGGGGGGATGGGTATCACAGGGAGAGACAGCGTGGGGGGGTATCGCAGGGGGAGACAGTGTGGGGGGGATGGGTATCACAGGGAGAGACAGTGTGGGGGGGATGGGTATCACAGGGGGAGACAGTGTGGGGGGGATGGGTATCACAGGGAGAGACAGTGTGGGGGGGATGGGTATCACAGGGGGAGACAGTGTGGGTGGGATGGGTATCACAGGGATACAGTGTGGGTGGGATGGGAATCACAGGGAGAGACAGTGTGGGGGAAGGGTATCACAGGGGGAGACAGTGTGAGGGGGAGACAGTGTGGGGGGGATGTGTTTCACATGGAGAGAGAGTGTGGGGGGATGGGTATCGCAGGGGGAGACAGTGTGGGGGAGGGATGGGTATCACAGGGAGAGACAGTGTGGGGAGGGTGGGTATCACAGGGAGAGACAGTGTGGGGAGGGTGGGTATCACAGGGAGAGACAGTGTGGGAATGATGGGTATCACAGGGAGAGACAGTGTGTGGGGTGGGTATCACAGGGAGACAGTGTGTGGGGGATGGGTATCACAGGGAGACAGTGTGGGTGGATGGGTATCACTGGGGGAGACAGTGTGGGGGGATGGGTATAATAGGGAGAGACAGTGTGGGGGGGTGGGTATCACTGGGGGAGACAGTGTGGGTGATTGGTATCACAGGGGGACAGTCTGGGGGGATGGGTATCACGGGGAGACAGTGTGGGGGGATGGGTATCACAGGGAGACAGTGTTGGGGGGATGGGTATCACAGGGAGATAGTGTGGGTGGATGGGTATCACTGGGGGAGACAGTGTGGGCGGGATGGGTATAACAGGGAGAGACATTGTGGGGGGTGGGTATCACTGGGGGAGACAGTGTGGGTGATTGGTATCACAGGGGGACAGTGTGGGGGGATGGGTATCACGGGGAGACAGTGTGGGGGCTGGGTATCACAGGGAGAGACAGTGGGGGGGGATGGGTATCACAGGGGGAGACAGTGTGGGAGGGATGGGTATCACAGGGAGACAGTGTGGGGGATGGGTATCACAGGGAGAGACAGCGTGGAGCTGGATGGGGATCACAGGGAGAGACAGTGTGGGGGGGATGGGTATCACAGGGAGAGACAGTGTGGGGAGGATTGGTATCACAGGGAGAGACAGTGTGGGGAGGATGGGGATCACAGGGAGAGAGTGTGGGGGGGATGGGTATCACGGAGAGACAGTGTGGGGAGGATGGGTTTCACAGGGAGAGACAGTGTGGGGGGATGGGTATCACAGGGAGAGACAGTGTGGGGAGGATTGGTATTACAGAGAGACAGTGTGGGGGGATGGGTGTCACAGGGAGAGACAGTGTGGGGAGGATGGGTATCACAGGGGGACAGTGTGGGGGGATGGGTATCACAGGGAGAGACGGTGTGGGGGGATGGGTATCACAGGGAGAGACAGTGTGGGGGATGGGTATCACAGGGAGAGAGTGTGGGGGGATGGATATCACAGGGAGAGAGTGTGGGGGGGGTGGATATCACAGGGGGAGACAGTGTGGGGGGATGGGTATCACAGGGAGAGACAGTGTGGGGGGATGGGTATCACAGGGAGAGACAGTCTGGGGGGGATGGGTATCACAGGGAGAGAGTGTGTGGGGGGGGTATCACAGGGAGAGAGTGTGGGGGGATGGATATCACAGGGAGAGAGTGTGGGGGGGATGGGTATCACAGGGGGAGACAGTGTGGGGGATGGATATCACAGGGAGAGAGTGTGGGGGGGATGGCTTTCACAGGGGGAGACAGTGTGGGGAGGATGGGTATCACAGGGAGAGACAGTCTGGGGGGGATTGGTATCACAGGGAGAGACTGTGGGGGGGATGGGTATCACAGGGAGAGACAGTGTGGGGGGGATGGGTATCACAGGGAGAGACAATGTGGGGGGGATGGGTATCACAGGGAGAGACAGTGTGGGGGGGATGCGTATCACATGGGGAGACATTGTGGGGGGATGGGTATCACAGGGAGAGTCAGTGTAGGGGGATGGGTATCACAGGGAGAGACAGTGTGGGGGGGATGGGTATCACAGGGAGAGACAGTGTGGGGGGGATGGGTATCACAGTGGGACAGTGTGGGGAGGATGGGTATCACAGGGGGAGACAGTGTGGGGGATGGGTATCACAGGGAGAGACAGTGTGGGGAGGATGGGTATCACAGGGGGAGACAGTGTGGGGGGGATGGGTATAACAGGGAGACAGTGTGGTGGGATGGGTATCACAGGGGGAGACAGTGTGGGGGATGGGTATCACAGGGAGAGACAGTGTGGGGGGATGGGTATCACAGGGAGAGCCAGTGTGGGGAGGATGGGTATCACAGGGGGAGACAGTGTGGGGGGGATGGGTATAACAGGGAGACAGTGTGGTGGGATGGGTATCACAGGGGGAGACAGTGTGGGGGGATGGGTATCACAGGGAGAGACAGTGTGGGGGGATGGGTATCACAGGGGGAGACAGTGTGGGGGGATGGGTATCACAGGGGGAGTGAGTGTGGGGGGGGGGATGGGTTTCACAGGGAGAGACAGTGTGGGGGGGGATGGGTTTCACAGGGAGAGACAGTGTGGGGGGGGATGGGAATCACAGAGAGAGACAGTGTGGGGGGGGTATCACAGGGGGAGACAGTGTGGGGAGGATGGGTATTTACAGAGAGACTGTGTGGGGGGATGGGTATCACAGGGAGACAGTGTGGGGTGGATGGGTATCGCAGGGGGAGACAGTTTGGGGGGGGATGGGTATCACAGGGAGAGAGAGTGTGGGGGGGGTATCACAGGGAGAGAGTGTGGGGGGGATGGGTATCACAGGGAGAGACAGTGTGGGGGGATGGGTATCACAGGGAGAGAGAGTGTGGGGGGATGGGTATCGCAGGGGGAGACAGTTTGGGGGGGATGGGTATCACAGGGGGAGACAGTGTGGGGGGGTATCACAGGGAGAGAGTGTGGGGGGGATGGGTATCACAGGGAGAGACAGTGTGGGGGGATGGGTATCACAGGGAGAGACAGTGTGGGGGATGGGTATCACAGGGAGATACAGTGTGGGGGGGATGGGTATCACAGGGAGAGACAGTGTGGGGGGGTATCACAGGGGGAGACAGTGTGGGTGGGATGGCTATCACAGGGAGAGACAGTGTGGG
Organism: Scyliorhinus torazame; assembly: GCF_047496885.1. Classification (NCBI taxonomy): domain Eukaryota; kingdom Metazoa; phylum Chordata; class Chondrichthyes; order Carcharhiniformes; family Scyliorhinidae; genus Scyliorhinus; species Scyliorhinus torazame. The sequence goes on from NC_092731.1 coordinate 47,515,855, forward strand.
GGGGGATGGGTATCACAGGGGGAGGCAGTGTGGGGGGAATGGGTATCACAGGGAGAGACAGTGTGGGGGGGTATCACAGGGGGAGACAGTGTGGGTGGGATGGGTATCACAGGGATACAGTGTGGGTGGGATGGGTGTCACAGGGAGACAGTGTGGGGGGGATGTGTATCACAGGGAGTGACAGTGTTGGGTGGATGGGTATAACAGGGAGAGACAAAGTGGGGGGGATGGGTATCACAGGGAGAGACAGTGTGGGGGGGATGGGTATAACAGGGAGACAGTGTGGGGGGATGGGTATCACAGGGAGAGACAGTGTGGGGGGGATGGGTATCACAGGGGGAGACAGTGTGGGGGGAATGGGTATCACAGGGAGAGACAGTGTGGGGGGATGGGTATCACAGGGGGAGACAGTGTGGGGGGAATGGGTATCACAGGGAGAGACAGTGTGGGGGGGTATCACAGGGGGAGACAGTGTGGGTGGGATGGGTATCACAGGGATACAGTGTGGGTGGGATGGGTGTCACAGGGACAGTGTGGGGGGGATGTGTATCACAGGGAGTGACAGTGTTGGGTGGATGGGTATAACAGGGAGAGACAAAGTGGGGGGGATGGGTATCACAGGGAGAGACAGTGTGGGGGGGATGGGTATAACAGGGAGACAGTGTGGGGGGATGGGTACCACAGGGGGAGACAGTGTGGGGGGATGAGTATCACAGGGGGAGACAGTGTGGGGAGGATGGGTATCACAGGGAGACAGTGTGGGTGGATGGGTATCACAGGGGGAGACAGTGTGGGGGGGATGGGTATCACAGGGGGAAACAGTGTGGGGAGGATGGGTTTCACAGGGAGAAAGTGTGGGGGGGATGTGTATCACAGGGAGAGACAGTGTGGGGAGGATGGGTATCACAAGGAGAGACAGTGTGGGGGGATGGGTATCACAGGGAGAGACAGTGTGGGGGGTTGGGTATAACAGGGAGAAAGTGTGGGGGGGATGGGTATCACAGGGAGAGACAGTGTGGGGGGGGGGTATCACATGGAGAGACAGTGTGGTGGGGATGGGAATCACAGGGAGAGACAGTGTGGGGGGATGGGTATCAGAGGGAGAGACAGTGTGGGGGGGATGGGTGTCACAGGGAGAGACAGTGTGGGGGGATGGGTATCACAGGGGGAGACAGTGTGGGGGGATGGGTATCACAGTGAGAGACAGTGTGGGGGGATGGGTATCACAGGGGGAGACAGTGTGGGGGGGGTATCACAGGGAGAGACAGTGTGGGGGGGGGTATCACAGGGGGAGGCAGTGTGGGGGGGATGGGTATCACAGGGGGAGACAGTGTGGGGGGATGGGTGTCACAGGGAGAGACAGTGTGGGGGGGATGGGTATCACAGGGAGAGACAGTGTGGGGGGATGGGTATCACAGGGGGAGACAGTGTGGGGGGATGGGTATCACAGTGAGAGACAGTGTGGGGGGATGGGTATCACAGGGGGAGACAGTGTGGGGGGGGTATCACAGGGAGAGACAGTGTGGGGGGGGGGTATCACAGGGGGAGGCAGTGTGGGGGGGATGGGTATCACAGGGGGAGACAGTGTGGGGGGATGGGTGTCACAGGGAGAGACAGTGTGGGGGGGATGGGTATCACAGGGAGAGACAGTGTGGGGGGGATGGGTATCACAGGGGGAGACATTGTGGGGGGGATGGGTATCACAGGGGGAGACAGTGTGGGGTGGATGGGTATCACAGGGGGAGACACTGTGGGGGGGATGGGTATCACAGGGGGAGGCAGTGTGGGGGGATGGGTATCACAGGGAGACAGTGTGGGGGGGATGGGTATCACAGGGGGAGACAGCGTGGGGGGGATGGGTATCACAGGGAGACAGTGTGGGGGGATGGGTATCACAGGGAGACAGTGTGGGGGGATGGGTATCACAGGGAGACAGTGTGGGGGGATGGGTATCACAGGGGGAGACAGTGTGGGGGGGATGGGTATCACAGGGAGAGACAGTGTGGGGGGGATGGGTATCACAGGGGGAGACAGCGTGGGGGGGATGGGTATCACAGGGAGACAGTGTGGGGGGGATGGGTATCACAGGGGGAGACAGCGTGGGGGGGATGGGTATCACAGGGAGAGACAGTGCGGGGGGATGGGTATCACAGGGAGAGACAGTGTGGGGGGGATGGGTATCACAGGGGGAGACAGTGTGGGGGATGGGTATCACAGGGAGACAGTGTGGGGAGGATGGGTATCACAGGGAGAGACAGTGTGGGGGGATGGGTATCACAGGGAGAGACAGTGTGGGGAGGATGGGTATCACAGGGGGAGACAGTGTGGGGGATGGGTATCACAGGGAGACAGTGTGGGGAGGATGGGTATCACAGGGAGAGACAGTGTGGGGGGGATGGGTATCACAGGGAGAGACAGTGTGGGGGGGATGGGTATCACAGGGAGACAGTGTGGGGGGGATGGGTATGACAGGGAGACAGTGTGGGGGGGATGGGTATGACAGGGGGAGACAGTGTGGGGAGTATGGGTATCACAGGGAGAGACAGTGTGGGGGGATGGGTATCACAGGGAGAGACAGTGTGGGGGGATGTGTATCACAGGGAGAGACAGTGTGGGGAGGATGGGTATCACAGGGAGAGACAGTGTGGGGAGGATGGATATCACAGGGAGAGACAGTGTGGGGGATGGGTATCACAGGGAGAGACAGTATGGGGGGATGGATATCACAGGGAGACAGTGTGGGGGGGATGGGTATGACAGGGGGAGACAGTGTGGGGAGTATGGGTATCACAGGGAGACAGTGTGGGGGGGATGGGTATCACAGGGAGACAGTGTGGGGGGGATGGGTATCACAGGGAGACAGTGTGGGGGGGATGGGTATCACAGGGAGACAGTGTGGGGGGATGGGTATCACAGGGAGAGACAGTGTGGGGAGGATGGGAATCACAGGGAGGCAGTGTGGGGGGGATGGGTATGACAGGGGGAGACAGTGTGGGGAGGATGGGTATCACAGGGAGAGACAGTGTGGGGAGGATGGGAATCACAGGGAGGCAGTGTGGGGGGGATGGGTATGACAGGGGGAGACAGTGACACAGGGGGAGTGATGCCTCTGCTGTAGGGAATCCGGTATTGAATGCGTTGCTCACATTAACGACATATTCCACATCTGTCTTGGCAGGAGTGCTGCAGGCCAACATCACGTATAGATTGCAGCTGGATAAAGGCCGACAGCACGGAAGGGCACTATTCCAGACATTGTCCAGTTCTCTGACCAGCAACCTGCAGTTCCGCACTGGGACAAGGCGTTGTCAACAGTTCCCAATCAGATTACCGGTGACAACATTCAAACACCTCACAGACTCACAGCTGGGAAACCATTTAGGAAACATTCTGCTGTTTAATACTGTTTAATTCGGATCTATGTTGTTGGGTCAGTACTGAGGGAGTGCCGCACTGTCAGAGGGTCAGGACTGAGGGAGTGCTGCACTGTCAGAGGGTCAGTGCTGAGGGAGTGCTGCACTGTCAGAGGGTCAGTACTGAGGGAGTGCCGCACTGTCAGAGGGTCAGTACTGAGGGAGTGCCGCACTGTCAGAGGGTCAGTACTGAGGGAGTGCCGCACAGTCAGAGGGTCAGTACTGAGGGAGTGCCGCACTGTCAGAGGGTCAGTGCTGAGGGAGTGCCGCACTGTCAGAGGGTCATGTACTGAGGGAGTGCTGCACAGTCAGAGGGTCAGTACTGAGGGAGTGCTGCACTGTCAGAGGGTCAGTGCTGAGGGAGTGCTGCACTGTCAGAGGGTCAGTACTGAGGGAGTGCTGCACTGTCAGAGGGTCAGTACTGAGGGAGTGTAGCACTGTCAGAGGGTCAGTTCTGAGGGAGTGCTGCACAGTCAGGGGGTCAGTACTGAGGGAGTGCTGCACTGTCAGAGGGTCAGTACTGAGGGAGTGCCGCACTGTCAGAGGGTCAGTACTGAGGGAGTGTCGCACTGTCAGAGGGTCAGTACTGGGGGAGTGCTGCACTGTCAGAGGGTTAGTACTGAGGGAGTGCCGCACTGTCAGAGGGTCAGTCCTGAGAGAGTGCCGCACTGTCAGAGGGTCAGTACTGAGGGAGTGCTGCACTGTCAGAGGGTCAGTACTGAGGAAGTGCTGCACTGTCAGAGGGTCAGTACTGAGGGAGTTCTGCACTGTTAGAGGGTCAGCACTGAGGGAGTGCCGCTCTGTCAGACGGTCAGTACTGAGGGAGTGCTGCACTGTCAGAGGGTCAGTACTGAGGGAGTGCTGCACTGTCAGAGGGTCAGTACTGAGGGAGTGCTGCACTGTCAGAGGGTCAGTACTGAGGGAGTGCTGCACTGTCAGAGGGTCTGTACTGAGGGAGTGCTGCACTGTCAGAGGGTCAGTACTGAGGGAGTGACGCACTGTCAGAGGGTCAGTGCTGAGGGAGTGCTGCACTGTCAGAGGGTCAGTACTGAGGGAGTGCTGCAGTGTCAGAGCGTCAGTGCTGAGGGAGTGCCGCACTGTCAGAGGGTCAGTACTGAGGGAGTGCTGCACTGTCAGAGGATCAGTATCGCAAATTTGCTTCATTTCAATCAAACATTGCTGAAGGGGGGCGGTTTAAACTAATGCAGCAGGGGCATGGGAACCTGGATTGTAGTTTTAGGGTAAGGGAGAATGAGAGTATAGAGGTCAGGAGCACAGATTTGACGTCGCTGGAGGGGGCCAGTGTTCAGATAGGTGGTTTGAAGTGTGTCTACTTCAATGCCAGGAGTATACGAAACAAGGTAGGGGAACTGGAAGCATGGGTTGGTACCTGGGACTTGGATGTTGTGGCCATTTCGGAGACATGGATAGAGCAGGGACAGGAATGGATGTTGCAGGTTCCGGGGTTTAGGTGTTTTAGTAAGCTCAGAGAAGGAGGCAAAAGAAGGGGAGGTGTGGCGCTGCTAGTCAAGAGCAGTATTACGGTGGCGGAGAGGATGCTAGATGGGGACTCTTCTTCCGAGGTAGTATGGGCTGAAGTTAGAAACAGGAAAGGAGAGGTCACCCTGTTGGGAGTTTTTTATAGGCCTCCTAATAGTTCTAGGGATGTAGAGGAAAGGATGGCGAAGATGATTCTGGATATGAGCGAAAGTAACAGGGTAGTTATTATGGGAGACTTTAACTTTCCAAATATTGACTGGAAAAGATATAGTTTGAGTACAATAGATGGGTCGTTTTTTGTACAGTGTGTGCAGGAGGGTTTCCTGAAACAATATGTTGACAGGCCAACAAGAGGCGAGGCCACGTTGGATTTGGTTTTGGGTAATGAACCAGGCCAGGTGTTGGATTTGGAGGTAGGAGAGCACTTTGGGGACAGTGACCACAATTTGGTGACGTTTACGTTAATGATGGAAAAGGATAAGTATACAGCGCAGGGCAAGAGTTATAGCTGGGGGAAGGGCAATTATGATGCCATTAGACATGACTTGGGGGGGATCAGGTGGAGAAGTAGGCTGCAAGTGTTGGGCACACTGGATAAGTGGGGCTTGTTCAAGGATCAGCTACTGCGTGTTCTTGATAAGTATGTACCGGTCAGACAGGGAGGAAGGCGTCGAGCGAGGGAACCGTGGTTTACCAAGAAAGTGGAATCTCTTGTTAAGAGGAAGAAGGAGGCCTATGTGATGATGAAGTGTGAAGTTTCGGTTGGGGCGATGGATAGTTACAAGGTAGCGAGGAAGGATCTAAAGAGGGAGCTAAGACGAGCAATGAGGGGACATGAGAAGTATTTGGCAGGAAGGATCAAGGAAAACCCAAAAATTCTATAGGTATGTCAGGAATAAGCGAATGACTAGGGAAAGAGTAGGACCAGTCAACGACAGGGATGGGAAAGTGTGTGTGTAGTCTGAAGAGATAGGCGAGATACTAAATGAATATTTTTCGTCAGTATTCACTCAGGAAAAAGATAATGTTGTGGAGGAGAATGCTGAGCCCCAGGCTAATAGAATAGATGGCATTGAGGTACGTAGGGAAGAGGTGTTGGCAATTCTGGACAGGCTGAAAATAGATAAGTCCCCGGGACCTGATGGGATTTATCCTAGGATTCTCTGGGAGGCCAGGGAAGAGATTGCTGGACCTTTGGCTTTGATTTTTATGTCATCATTGGCTACAGGAATAGTGCCAGAGGACTGGAGGACAGCAAATGTGGTCCCTTTGTTCAAAAAGGGGAGCAGAGACAACCCCGGCAACTATAGACCGGTGAGCCTCACGTCTGTAGTGGGTAAAGTCTTGGAGGGGATTATAAGGGACAAGATTTATAATCATCTAGATCATTTTGTATACCTCTATTAAGTCTCCTCTTAACCTTCTTCTCTCTCACGAAAACAACCTCAAGTCCATCAGCCTTTCCTCATAAGATTTTCCCTCCATACCAGGCAACATCCTGGTAAATCTCCTCTGCAAGAGGCAAGATTTATAATCATCTAGATAGGAATAATATGATCAGGGATAGTCAGCATGGCTTTGTGAAGGGTAGGTCATGCCTCACAAACCTTATTGAGTTCTTTGAGAAGGTGACTGAACAGGTAGACGAGGGTAGAGCAGTTGATGTGGTGTATATGGATTTCAGCAAAGCGTTTGATAAGGTTCCCCACGGTAGGCTATTGCAAAAAATACGGAGGCTGGGGATTGAGGGTGATTTAGAGATGTGGATCAGAAATTGGCTAGCTGAAAGAAGACAGAGGGTGGTGGTTGATGGGAAATGTTCAGAATGGAGTACAGTCACAAGTGGAGTACCACAAGGATCTGTTCTGGGGCCGTTGCTGTTTGTCATTTTTATCAATGACCTAGAGGAAGGCGCAGAAGGGTGGGTGAGTAAATTTGCAGACGATACTAAAGTCGGTGGTGTTGTCGATAGTGTGGAAGGATGTAGCAGGTTACAGAGGGATATAGATAAGCTGCAGAGCTGGGCTGAGAGGTGGCAAATGGAGTTTAATGTAGAGAAGTGTGAGGTGATTCACTTTGGAAGGAATAACAGGAATGCGGAATATTTGGCTAATGGTAAAGTTCTTGAAAGTGTGGATGAGCAGAGGGATCTAGGTGTCCATGTACATCGATCCCTGAAAGTTGCCACCCAGGTTGATAGGGTTGTGAAGAAGGCCTATGGAGTGTTGGCCTTTATTGGTAGAGGGATTGAGTTCCGGAGTCGGGAGGTCATGTTGCAGCTGTACAGAACTCTGGTACGGCCGCATTTGGAGTATTGCGTACAGTTCTGGTCACCGCATTATAGGAAGGATGTGGAGGCTTTGGAGCGGGTGCAGAGGAGATTTACCAGGATGTTGCCTGGTATGGAGGGAAAATCTTATGAGGAAAGGCTGATGGACTTGAGGTTGTTTTCGTTGGAGAGAAGAAGGTTAAGAGGAGACTTAATAGAGGCATACAAAATGATCAGGGGGTTGGATAGGGTGGACAGTGAGAGCCTTCTCCCGCGGATGGATATGGCTGGCACGAGGGGACATAACTTTAAACTGAGGGGTAATAGATATAGGACAGAGGTCAGAGGTAGGTTCTTTACGCAAAGAGTAGTGAGGCCGTGGAATGCCCTACCTGCTACAGTAGTGAATTCGCCAACATTGAGGGCATTTAAAAGTTTATTGGATAAACATATGGATGATAATGGCATAGTGTAGGTTAGATGGCTTTTGTTTCGGTGCAACATCGTGGGCCAAAGGGCCTGTACTGCGCTGTATTGTTCTATGTTCTATGTCCTAAGATTTGCGGGGAGCAGCTGGGGAGATTGTTTTCATGCTCCTCGATCGGTTATACTTTCTCTCTCTCTTTCTGACTCAGAGTTGTGTCACGGATTATTTTGAACCTATCGACCTGTCACTGAACTTCACTTTGGCAGGTGAGGTGATTCCGGATAGCAAGGGGTTACGTCCAATTCTAAACGAGTACACAGAAACATCGCAAACTTATAAGGTACAAAATAAATGGATTGTAATGAGCGGGAATACAGTCAGTAACACAGGGTGCTGGGGGAGAGGGGTTACTGAGTGACAGTGTGAGGGAGCTGGATTAACATCAGTAGAGATACAGTCAGTAACACAGGGTGCTGGGAGAGAGGGGTTACTGAGTGACAGTGTGAGGGAGCTGGATTAACATCAGTAGAGATACAGTCAGTAACACAGGGTGCTGGGGGAGAGGGGTTACTGAGTGACAGTGTGAGCGAGCTGGATTAACATCAGTGGAGATACAGTCAGTAACACAGGGTGCTGGGGGAGAGGGGTGACTGAGTGACAGTGTGAGGGAGCTGGATTAACATCAGTAGAGATACAGTCAGTAACACAGGGTGCTGGGGGAGAGGGGTTACCGAGTGACCGTGTGAGCGAGCTGGATTAGCATCAGTAGAGATACAGTCAGTAACACAGGGTGCTGGGGGGAGAGGGGTTACTGAGTGACAGTGTGAGGGAGCTGGATTAACATCAGTAGAGATACAGTCAGTAACACAGGGCGCTGGGGAGAGGGGTTACTGAGTGACAGTGTGAGGGAGCTGGATTAACATCAGTAGAGATACAGTCAGTAACACAGGGTGCTGGGGGAGAGGGGTTACTGAGTGACAGTGTGAGGGAGCTGGATTAACATCAGTAGAGATACAGTCAGTAACACAGGGTGCTGGGGGAGAGGGGTTACTGAGTGACAGTGTGAGGGAGCTGGATTAACATCAGTAGAGATACAGTCAGTAACACAGTGTGCTGGGGGAGAGGGGTTACTGAGTGATAGTGTGGGGGAGCTGGATTAACATCAGTAGAGATAGTCAGTAACACAGGATGCTGGGGGAGAGGGGTTACTGAGTGACAGTGTGAGGGAGCTGGATTAACATCAGTAGAGATACAGGCAGTAACACGCGGTGCTGAGGGAGAGAGTTACTGAGTGACAGTGTGAGGGAGCTGGGGGAGAGGGGTTACTGAGTGACAGTGTGAGGGAGCTGGATTAACATCAGTAGAGATACAGTCAGTAACACGCGGTGCTGAGGGAGAGAGTTACTGAGTGACAGTGTGAGGGAGCTGGATAAACCTCAGTACAGATACAGTCAGTAACACAGGGTGCTGGGGGAGAGGGGTTACTGAGTGACAGTGTGAGGGAGCTGGATTAACATCAGTAGAGATACAGTCAGTAACACAGGGTGCTGGGGGAGAGGGGTTACTGATATAAATGATTTGGAGGAAAAATATAAATGATTTGGAGGAAAATGTAACTGGTCTGATTAGTAAATTTGCAGACGACACAAAGGTTGGTGGAATTGCGGATAGCGATGAGGACTGTCGGAGGATACAGCAGGATTTAGATTGTTTGGATACTTGGGCGGAGAGATGGCAGATGGAGTTTAATCCGGACAAATGTGAGGTAATGCATTTTGGAAGGTCTAATGCAGGTAGGGAATATACAGTGAATGGTAGAACCCTCAAGAGTATTGAAAGTCAAAGAGATCTAGGAGTACAGGCCCACAGGTCATTGAAAGGGGCAACACAGGTGGAGAAGGTAGTCAAGAAGGCATACGGCATGCTTGCCTTCATTGGCCGGGGCATTGAGTATAAGAATTGGCAAGTCATGTTGCAGCTGTATAGAACCTTAGTTAGGCCACACTTGGAGTATAGTGTTCAATTCTGGTCGCCACACTACCAGAAGGATGTGGAGGCTTTAGAGAGGGTGCAGAAAGAGATTTACCAGAATGTTGCCTGGTATGGAGGGCATTAGCTATGAGGAGCGGTTGAATAAACTCGCTTTGTTCTCACTGGAACGAAGGAGGTTGAGGGGAGACCTGATAGAGGTATACAAAATTATGAGGGGCATAGACAGAGTGGATAGTCAGAGGCTTTTCCCCAGGGTAGAGGGGTCAATTGCTAGGGGGCATAGGTTTAAGGTGAGAGGGGCAAGTTTTAAAGTAGATGTACGAGGCAAGTTTTTTACGCAGAGGGTAGTGGGTGCCTGGAACTCGCTACCGGAGGAGGGAGTGGAAGCAGGGACGATAGGTACATTTAAGGGGCATCTTGACAAATATATGAATAGGATGGGAATAGAAGGATACGGACCCAGGAAGTGTAGAAGATTGTAGTTTAGTCAGGCAGCATGGTCGGCACAGGCTTGGAGGGCCGAAGGGCCTGTTCCTGTGCTGTACATTTCTTTGTTTGTTTGTTCTTTGAGTGACAGTGTGAGGGAGCTGGATTAACATCAGTAGAGATACAGTCAGTCACACAGGGTGCTGGGGGAGAGAGGTTACTGAGTGACAGTGTGAGGGAGCTGGATTAACATCAGTGGAGATACAGTCAGTAACACAGGGTGCTGGGGGAGAGGGGTTACTGAGTGACAGTGTGAGGGAGCTGGATTAAGATCGGTAGAGATACAGTCAGTAACACAGGGTGCTGGGGGGAGAGAAGTTACTGAGCGACAGTGTGAGGGAGCAGGATTAACATCAGTGGAGATACAGTCAGTAACACAGGGTGCTGGGGGAGATGTTACTGAGTGACAGTGTGAGGGAGCTGGATTAACATCAGTGGAGATACAGTCAGTAACACAGGGTGCTGGGGGAGAGGGGTTACTGAGTGACAGTGTGAGCGAGCTGGATTAACATCAGTAGAGATACAGTCAGTAACACAGGGTGCTGGGGGGAGAGGGGTTACTGAGTGACAGTGTGAGGGAGCTGGATTAACATCAGTAGAGATACAGTCAGTAACACAGGGTGCTGGGGGATAGGGGTTACTGAGTGACAGTGTGAGCGAGCTGGATTAACATCAGTGGAGATACAGTCAGTAACACAGGGTGCTGGGAGAGAGGGGTTACTGAGTGACAGTGTGAGCGAGCTGGATTAACATCAGTGGAGATACAGTCAGTAACACAGGGTGCTGGGGGAGAGGGGTTACTGAGTGACAGTGTGAGGGAGCTGGATTAACATCAGTAGAGATACAGTCAGTAACACAGGGTGCTGGGGGAGAGGGGTTACTGTGTGACAGTGTGAGGGAGCTAGATTAACATCAGTAGAGATACAGTCAGTAACACAGGGTGCTGGGGGAGAGGGGTTACTGAGTGACAGTGTGAGGGAGCTGGATTAACATCAGTAGAGATACAGTCAGTAACACAGGGTGCTGGGGGAGAGGGGTTACTGAGTGACAGTGTGAGCGAGCTGGATTAACATCAGTGGAGATACAGTCAGTAACACAGGGTGCTGGGGGAGAGGGGTTACTGAGTGACAGTGTGAGGGAGCTGGATTAACATCAGTAGAGATACAGTCAGTAACACAGGGTGCTGGGGGAGAGGGGTTACTGAGTGACAGTGCGAGGGAGCTAGATTAACATCAGTAGAGATACAGTCAGTAACACAGGGTGCTGGGGGAGAGGGGTTACTGAGTGACAGTGTGAGCGAGCTGGATTAACATCAGTAGAGATACAGTCAGTAACACAGGGTGCTGGGGGGAGAGGGGTTACTGAGTGACAGTGTGAGGGAGCTCGATTAACATCAGTAGAGATACAGTCAGTAACACAGGGTGCTGGGGGAGAGGGGTTACTGAGTGACAGTGCGAGGGAGCTAGATTAACATCAGTACAGATACAGTCAGTAACACAGGGTGCTGGGGGAGAGGGGTTAGTGAGTGATAGTGTGAGGGAGCTGGATTAACATCAGTGGAAATAGTCAGTAACACAGGGTGCTGGGGGAGAGGGGTTACTGAGCGACAGTGCGAGGCAGCTGGATTATCAGTGGAGATACAGTCATTCACACAGGGCCTGGGGAGATTGAAGTTTTCTGTGAAATTTCAGATTAGATATTGGTGTCTGACCACTGATTAATTTAGCGTGAGATGCTGATGTGTAAGAGGAGCTTTGCCATCTCCCTTCCTGCTGTTACAGCTGCCATTCCAGATGGACTGTGGACTGGACAATAAATGTGAAGATTATCTGCGAATCTCCTTCAATTTCTCTGGGTAAGAATTTGACAAACATTTCCTCTCTCACTTATCCTCGCATTGAAAGCTGAATCGTTAAACTCAATTCTCAGGCAGCTTTTATAGAACTGAAATTTTCATTCCCTCCAACACATCCATCATCACCAGAACAAACATCTACCATCTGAGGAGGAGGCCATACAGCCCCTCAAACCTGCCATGCTCAATATCCACAGCATCCCTGATGCGCATATCATTTTTCAATAACCACAACATTCCTAATCAACACAGCATTCCCAATAAACAAAGAACAATACAGCACAGAACAGGCCCTTCGGCCCTCGATGTTGTGTCGAGCATTGTCCGAAACCAAGATCAAGCTATCCCACTCCCTGTCATTCTAGTGTGCTCCATGTGCCTATCCAATAACCGCTTGAAAGTTCCTAAAGTGTCCGACTCCACTATCACAGCAGGCAGTCCATCCTACACCTTACTCTCTGAGTAAAGAACCTACCTCGGACATCGCTCCAATATCTCCCACCCTGAACCTTTTGGTTATGCCCCCTTGTAACAGCTACATCCACCTGAGGAAATAGTCTCTGAACGTCCACTCTATCTATCCCCCTCATTATCTTACGAACCTCTATTAAGTCGCCTCTCATCCTCCTCCACTCCAAAGAGAAAAGCCCAAGCTCCCTCAACCTTTCCTCATAAGACCTATCCTGCAAACCAGGCAACATCCTGGCAAATCTCCTTTGCACCCTTTCCAATGCTTCCACATCCTTCCTATAATGAGGTGACCAGAACTGCACACAATACTCCAAACGTGGTCTCACCAGGGTCATGTATAGTTGCAGCATAACCCCGCGGCTCTTAAACTCAAGCCCCCTGTTGATAAACGTTAACACACTTTAGGCCTTCTTCACGGCTCTATCCACTTGAATGGCAACCTTCAGAGATCTGTGGACATGAACCCCCAGATCTCTCTGTTCCTCAACATTCCTCAGAACCCTGCCGTTGACCCTGTAATCCGCATTCAAATGTTTTCTACCAAAATGAATCACCTCGCACTTATCAGGGTTAAACTCCATCTACCATTTTCCGGCCCATCTCTGCATCCTATCAATGTCTCTTTGCAGCCTACAACAGCCCTCCACCTCATCCACTACTCCACCAATCTTGGTGTCATCAGCAAATTTACTGACCCACCCTTCAGCCCCCTCCTCCAAGTCATTGATAAAAATCACAAATAGCAGAGGACCCAGCACTGATCCCTGTGGTACACCGCTGGTAACTGGTCTCCAGTCTGAAAATGTTCCATCCACCACCACCCTCTGTCTTCTATGTGATAGCCAGTTACTGATCCAATTGGCCAAATTTCCCTCTATCCCACACCTCCTTACTTTCTTCATGAGCCGACCATGGGGAACCTTATCAAACACCTTACTAAAATCCATGTGTGCAACATCAACTGCTCTACCTTCATCTACACACTTAGTTACCTCCTCAAAGAATTCAATCAAATTTGTGAGGCAAGACCTACCCTTCACAAATCCGTGTTGACTATCCCGGATTAAGCTGCATCTTTCCAATGGTCATAAATCCTATCCTTCAGGACCTTTTCCATTATCTTCCCGACCACCAAAGTAAGACTAACTGGCCTATAATTACCAGGGTCATTCCTATTCCCTTTCTTGAACAGAGGAACAACATTCGCAACTCTCCAGTCCTCTGGCACTATCCCCGTGGACAGCGAGGACCCAAAGATCAAAGCCAAAGGCTCTGCAATCTCATCCCTTGCCTCCCAAAGAATCCTTGGGTATATCCCATCTGGCCCAGGGGACTTGTCGACCCTCAGGTTTTTCAAAATTGCTAATACATCCTTCCTCAGAACATCTACTTCCTCCAACCTGCCCGCCTGAATCACACTCTCATCCTCAAAAACATGGCTCCTCTCCTTGGTGAACACTGAAGAAAAGTATTAATTCAACGCCTCTCCTATCCCTTCTGACTCCATGCACAAGTTCCCACTACTGTCCTTGACCGGCCCTACCCTCACCCTGGTCATTCTTTTATTTCTCACATAAGAGTAAAAAGCCTTGGGGTTTTCCTTGATCCGACCCACCAAGGACTTCTCATGCCCCCTCCGAGCTCTCCTAAACCCTTTTGTCAGTTCATTCCTTGCTACCTTGTAACCCTCAAGCGACCCAACTGAACCTTGTTTTCTCATCCTTACATACGCTTCCTTTTCCTCTTGACAAGACATTCAACCTCTTTTGTGAACCATGGTTCCCCCCACACGGCCATTTCCTCCCTGCCTGACAGGGACATACTTATCAAGGACACGCAGTATTTGTTCCTTGAACAAGCTCCACTTTTCATTTGTGCCTTTCCCTGACAGTTTCTGTTCCTTTCTTATGCTCCCTAATTCTTGCCTAATCGCATCATAATTACCCCTCCCCCAATTATAAACCTTGCCCTGCCGTATGGCCCTATCCCTCTCCATTGCAATAGTGAAAGACACCGAATTGTGATCACTATCTCCAAAGTGCTCTCCCACAAACAAATCTAACACTTGGCCCGGTTCAACAGAGACCCCCCTCCCCTGCGCATGCGTGGGAATGACGTTAGCAGACGCTGACGCTCCCGTGCATGCGTCGCTCGGCAAAGGCCTTTCTGCCAGCCGGCGAAGCGGAAAACACTCCGGCGCGGGCCTAGCCCCTCAAGAGCTTCCGCACCTTTAGGGCGGCCCGACGCTGGAATGGTTCCCGCCACTCCATTACGCCGGACCCCCCCCCGCCCCGCCGGGTAGGGGAGAATCACGCCCCTTGTCTCCGTAATGGCCACAACATCATAGTCCCAAGTACCAATCCAGGCTCCAAGTTCACCTACCTTATTCCGGATGCTCCTTGCATTGAAGTAGACACACTTCAACCCACCTTTCTGTCTGCCGGTGCACTCCTGAGACCTTGATACCCTCCTCAGTACCTCACTACTCTCAACACTGGCTTCTGGGGTACAGCTCGTTTTCCCAGCCCCCTGACAAATTAGTTTAACCCCCCCCCCCCCCCCCCCCCCCCCCCCCCCCCCCCCGAGGAGCCGGAGCAAATTTCCCTCCCAGAATATTGGTGCCCCTCTGGTTCAGGTGCAAACCGTCCTGTCTCTACACGTCCCACCTTCCCCAGAATGGGCTCCAATTATCCACGTACCTGAAACCCTCCCTCCTACACCATCCCTGCAGCCACGTGTTTATCGGCACTCCCTCCCCGTTCCTCACCTCACTGGCACGTGGCACCGGCAACGAACCAGAGATGACAACATGGTTTGTCCCGGCTCTCAGCTTCCACCCTAGCTCCCCAAATTCCTGCTTTAAATCCCCGTCCCTTCTCTTACCTATGTCGTTGGTACCGATGTATACCACGACTTGTGACTGCTTCCCCTCCCCCTTTAAGGATTCTGAAAACACGGTCCGAGACATCACGGACCCTGGCACCCGGGAGGCAACATACCACCCGTGAGTCTCTTTCGCTGCCACAGAACCGTCTATCTGTCCCTTAACTATCGAGTCCCCAATAACTATTGCTCTCCTGCTCCCCCTCCTTCCCTTCTGAGCCACAGGGACGGACTCAGTGCTGGAGATCCGTTCACCGTGGCTTACCCCTGGTAGGTCGTCCTCCTCAACAGTATCCAAAGCGGTATACTTGTTACTAAGGGGAACGACGACAGGGGATCTCTGCACTGACTGCTTCCTCCCAGCCCCTCTCACCGTCACCCATCTAGCTTGATTCTTCGGAGTAACTACATCCCTGAAGCTTCTATCTATGACCACGTCTGCCTCCCGAATGATCCGAAGTTCATCCAGCTCCAGCTCCAGTTCCCGAACGTGGTTTTTGACGAGCTGGAGATGGGTGCACTTCCCACAGGTGAAATCAGCAGGGACACTGAAGGTGTCCCTCACCTCAAACATTCTGCAGGAGGAACATTGCACTGCCTTCCCTGCCATCCCCTCTAGATAAAAAAAGAAAAAGAAAGAAAGAGCTTACCTGTTATTCACTCTACCCCTTATGTTAAAGCAGGTGGAAGGGTGGGGGACAGTACAAGTGTAGTGTCTAGGGTTTAGAAACTGCCCAACTTCAATACAGGTAAAAATAAAACACTTAACCAGCAACCACTGCGCCCCACGCGAGAACAACAATCAGCTGTTATGGGGCTGCGCAAACAATTTAAATCTTTACTACTTACCCAGCAGTCACTCTGTCCTCACTCCGACCGGATTCAGCTGGAAACTCCCAACAGTAAGTTGTAAAACAAATGTACTCCCCTTCTCAGCAAGCACTCACTCAGCAAGCACTGCGCCCGATAACACCTCAGGGAAAAGAAAAACTACTTACCAGTCACCAGCCAATCACTTACCTGCAGGCTGTGATGTCACGGTTCAACTTCTTTCTACTTCTACCTGCCCTCGAGTCTCCCTCTTCACCTTTACTCGGCTGGATCCTCACAGTGATTGACTTTTTTTGTTTGATGTGGAGATGCCGGCGTTGGACTGGGGTGAGCACAGTTTTACAACACCAGGTTAAAGTCCAACAGGTTTGTTTCGATGTCACTAGCTTTCGGAGCGCTGCTCCTTCCTCAGGTGAATGAAGAGGTCTGTTCCAGAAACACATATATAGACAGATTCAAAGATGCCAGACAATGCTTTGAATGCGAGCATTAGCAGGTGATTAAATCTTTACAGATTCAGAGATGGGGTAACCCCAGGTTAAAGCGGTGTGAATTGTCTCAAGCCAGGACAGTTGGTAGGATTTCCTGGGATTCATGTCGCACCCCCCCCACCATCTGGCCTGCGAAATCCTACCAACTGTCCTGGCTTGATTCAATTCATACCTCTTTCACCTGGGGTTACCCCATCTCTGGATCTGTAAAGATTTAATCACCTGCAAAGCTCACATTCCAAGCATTGTCTGGCATCTTTGAATCTGTCTATATATATGTTTCTGGAGCATACCTCTTCATTCACCTGAGGAAGGAGCAGCGCTCCGAAAGCTAGTGACATCGAAACAAACCTGATGGACTTTAACCTGTTTTTTTTTTTGTTTGGTTAGAGGAGGAGGTAGGGAGGGAAACACTGAAGAAGTGTTTCGGGATTAACTGTCACTTGACAACTGTTCTTCCACAAACCACCTTCAGGATACGGTGACTGCAATGTACTGATGCAGATTTTCACCGCAACAGCCAATCAGCAGCTCTGCTCTACTGCCCTCTGCTGGATGCTTCCCTTCACCTTGCTTGAACACCTCGGGTGTCTTACTCAGGTATACTTTCTGGATCCAGTGACCGCATGGCACGGATGCAAATATTCCCCGCAACAGCCAATCAGCAGCTCTGCTCTACTGCCCTCTGCTGCATCACTGATAAAGACGCATTCCCAATAAACACAGCATCCCTGATAAACATGACATTCCTAATAAACATAGCATCCCTGACAAACACAGCAGTCCCAATAAACACAGCACCCCGGTAAACACAACATTCCTAATAAAAACAGCATTCCTGATAAACACAGCATCCCTGGTAAACACAACATTCCTAAGGAGCACTACTGCTCTACTGCCCTCTGCTGGATGCTTGCCTTCACCTTGCTTGAACACCTTGGGTGTCTTACTCAGGTACACGTTCTGGATCCAGTGACCGCAACAGCCAATCAGCAGCTCTGCTCTACTGCCACCTGCTGCATCACTGATAAAGTCACATTCCCAATAAACACAGCATCTCTGGTAAACACAACATTCCTAATAAACACAGCATCCCTGATAAACACAGCATTCACAATAAACACAGCACCCCTGGGAAACACAGCATACCAGATAAACACAGCACACCTGGTAAACACACCATTCCCAATAAACACAGTAGCCCTGGTAAACACAACATTCCCAATAAACACAGCACCCCTGGTAAACACAGCATTCCCAATAAACAAAGCATCCCTGGTAAACACAACATTCCCAATAAACACAGCATACCTGATAAACACAGCATTCACAATAAACAGGCATTCCCAAATGACACAGCATTCCCAATAAACACAGCATTCCTGATAAACACATCACCCCAGGTAAGCACAGCATTCCCAATAATCACAGCATCCCTGATAAACACAACATTCCTAATAAACACAGCACGCCTGATAAACAAAGCATTCCCAATAAACACAGCATCCCTGGTAAACACAACATTCCTAATAAACACAGTATACCTGATAAACACAGCATCCCCATTAAACACAAATTCCTAATAAGCACAGCATACCTGATAAACACAGCATTCCCAATTAACACAGCACCCCTGGTAAACACAACATTCCCAATAAACACAGCATCCCTGATAAACACAGAATTCCCAATAAACACAGCACCACTGGTAAACACAACATTCCCAATAAACACAGCACCACTGGTAAACACAACATTCCCAATAAACACAGCATCCCTGGTAAACACAACATTGCCAATAAACACAGCATCCCTGATAAACATAACATTCCTAATAAACACATCACCCCTGGTAAACACAACATTCCTAACAGCATCACTGGTAAACACTGCATTCCTAATAAACACAGCATACCTAATACACACAGCATTCCCAATTAACACAACATTCCTGTTAAACACAGCATACCTGATAAACACAACATTCCTAATAAACACAGCATACCTGATAAACACAACATTCCTAATAAACACAGCATACCTGATAAGCACAACATTCCCAATAAACACAGCATCCTTGGTAAACACAACATTCCCAATAAACAAGCATTCCCAAATGACACAGCACTCCCAATAAACACCATTTCCCAATAAACACAGCACCCCTGGTCAACACAGCATTCCCAATAAAAAAAAATCCCTGGTAAACACAACATTCATAATAAACACAGCATACCCGATAAACACAGCATTCCCAATAAACACAGCACCCCTGGAAAACAGATCATTCCCAATAAACACAGCACCCCTGGTAAACAGATCATTCCTGATAAACACAGCACCCCTGGTAAACACAACAATCCTAATAAACACAGCATACCTGATAAACACAGCATTCCCAATAAACACAGCAACCCTGGTAAACACAGCATTCCCAATGAACACAGCACCCCTGGTAAACACAACATTCCCAATAAACACAGCATCCCTGGTAAACACAACATTGCCAATAAACACAGCATACCTGATAAACACAGCATTCACAATAAACACAGCACCCCTGATAAACACAACATTCCCAATAAACACAACATTCCCAATAAACACAGCATCCCTGATAAACACAACATTCCCAATAAACACAGCATCCCTGATAAACACTGCATTCCCAATAAACACAGCATTCCCAATAAACACAGAATTCCTGATCAACACAGCATACCTGATAAACACAGCATTCCCAATAAACACAGCACACCTGGTAAACACACCATTCCCAATAAACACAGCAGCCCTGGTGAACACACCGTTCCAAATAAACACAGCACCCCTGGTAAACACAGCATTCCCAATAAACACAGCATCCCTGGTAAACACAACATTCCCAATAAACACAGCATACCTGATAAACACAGCATTCACAATAAACACAGCACCCCTGATAAGCACAACATTCCCAATAAACACAGCATACCTGATAAACACAGCATTCACAATAAACAGGCATTCCCAAATGACACAGCATTCCCAATAATCACAGCATCCCTGATAAACACAACATTCCTAATAAACACAGCACGCCTGATAAACAAAGCATTCCCAATAAACACAGCATCCCTGGTAAACACAACATTCCTAATAAACACAGTATACCTGATAAACACAGCATCCCCATTAAACACAAATTCCTAATAAGCACAGCATACCTGATAAACACAGCATTCCCAATTAACACAGCACCCCTGGTAAACACAACATTCCCAATAAACACAGCATCCCTGATAAACACAGAATTCCCAATAAACACAGCACCACTGGTAAACACAACATTCCCAATAAACACAGCACCACTGGTAAACACAACATTCCCAATAAACACAGCATCCCTGGTAAACACAACATTGCCAATAAACACAGCATCCCTGATAAACATAACATTCCTAATAAACACATCACCCCTGGTAAACACAACATTCCTAACAGCATCACTGGTAAACACTGCATTCCTAATAAACACAGCATACCTAATACACACAGCATTCCCAATTAACACAACATTCCTGTTAAACACAGCATACCTGATAAACACAACATTCCTAATAAACACAGCATACCTGATAAACACAACATTCCTAATAAACACAGCATACCTGATAAGCACAACATTCCCAATAAACACAGCATCCTTGGTAAACACAACATTCCCAATAAACAAGCATTCCCAAATGACACAGCACTCCCAATAAACACCATTTCCCAATAAACACAGCACCCCTGGTCAACACAGCATTCCCAATAAAAAAAAATCCCTGGTAAACACAACATTCATAATAAACACAGCATACCCGATAAACACAGCATTCCCAATAAACACAGCACCCCTGGAAAACAGATCATTCCCAATAAACACAGCACCCCTGGTAAACAGATCATTCCTGATAAACACAGCACCCCTGGTAAACACAACAATCCTAATAAACACAGCATACCTGATAAACACAGCATTCCCAATAAACACAGCAACCCTGGTAAACACAGCATTCCCAATGAACACAGCACCCCTGGTAAACACAACATTCCCAATAAACACAGCATCCCTGGTAAACACAACATTGCCAATAAACACAGCATACCTGATAAACACAGCATTCACAATAAACACAGCACCCCTGATAAACACAACATTCCCAATAAACACAACATTCCCAATAAACACAGCATCCCTGATAAACACAACATTCCCAATAAACACAGCACCCCTGATAAACACAACATTCCCAATAAACACAACATTCCCAATAAACACAGCATCCCTGATAAACACAACATTCCCAATAAACACAGCATCCCTGATAAACACTGCATTCCCAATAAACACAGCATTCCCAATAAACACAGAATTCCTGATCAACACAGCATACCTGATAAACACAGCATTCCCAATAAACACAGCACACCTGGTAAACACACCATTCCCAATAAACACAGCAGCCCTGGTGAACACACCGTTCCAAATAAACACAGCACCCCTGGTAAACACAGCATTCCCAATAAACACAGCATCCCTGGTAAACACAACATTCCCAATAAACACAGCATACCTGATAAACACAGCATTCACAATAAACACAGCACCCCTGATAAGCACAACATTCCCAATAAACACAGCATCCTTGGTAAACACAACATTCCCAATAAACAAGCATTCCCAAATGACACAGCACTCCCAATAAACACAGCATTCCTGATAAACACATCACCCCTGGTAAGCACAGCATTCCCAATAACCACAGCATCCCTGATAAACATAACATTCCCAATAAACACAGCACCCTGGTAAACACAACATTCCTAATAAACACAGCATACCTGATAAACACAGCATTCCCATGAAACACAAATTCCTAATAAACACAGCATCCTTGGTAAACACAACAGTCCCAATAAACAAGCATTCCCAAATGACACAGCACTCCCAATAAACACAGCATTCCTGATAAACACATCACCCCTGGTAAGCACAGCTTTCCCAATAATCACAGCACCCCTGGTAAACACAACATTCTCAATAAACACAGCATCCCTGGTAAACACAACATTCCTAATAAATACAGCATACCTGATAAACACAGAATTCCCAACAAACACAGCACCCCTGGTAAACACAACACACCTAATTAACACAGCAGCCCTGATAAACACAGCATTCCCAATAAACACGGCACCCCTGGTAAACACAACATTCCCAATAAACACAGCATACCTAATAAACACAGCATTCCCAATAAACACAGCATACCTGATAAACACAGCATTCCCAATAAACACAGCATTCCCAATAAACACAGCACCCCTGGTAAACACAACATTGCCAATAAACACAGCATACCTGATAAACACAGCATTCACAATAAACACAGCACCCCTGATAAACACAACATTCCCAATAAACACAGCATTCCCAATAAACACAGAATTCCCAATAAACACAGCACCCCTGGTAAACACAGCATTCCCAATAAACACAGCATCCCTGATAAACATAACATTCCTAATAAACACACCACCCCTGGTAAACACAACATTCCTAACAGCATCACTGGTAAACACTGCATTCCTAATAAACACAGCATACCTGATACACACAGCATTCCCAATTAACACAACATTCCTGATAAGCACAACATTCCCAATAAACACAGCATCCTTGTAAACACAACATTCCCAATAAACAAGCATTCCCAAATGACACAGCACTCCCAATAAACACCATTTCCAATAAACACAGCACCCCTGGTCAACACAGCATTCCCAATAAAAAAAGCATCCCTGGTAAACACAACATTCAAAATAAACACAGCATACCCGATAAACACAGCATTCCCAAAAAACACAGCACCCCTGGTAAACAGATCATTCCCAATAAACATAGCACCCCTGGTAAACAGATCATTCCTGATAAACACAGCACCCCTGGTAAACACAACAATCCTAATAAACACAGCATACCTGATAAACACAGCATTCCCAATAAACACAACACCCCTGGCAAACACAACATTCCGTATAAACACAGCACCCCTGGTAAACACAGCATTCCCAATAAACACAGCACCCCTGGTAAACACAACATTCCCAATAAACACAGAACCCCTGGTAAACACAGCATTCCCAATAAACACAGCATTCCCAAGGAACACAGCACCCCTGGTAAACGCAACATTCCCAATAAACACAGCACCCCTGGTAAACACAACATTCCTAATAAATACAACATTTCTAATATACACAGCATTCCCAATAAACAGAGTATCCCTGGTAAACACAGCATTTCCAAGAAACACAGCAGTCTCAGTAAACACAGCACCCCTGGTAAACACAACATTCCCAATAAACACAGCATCCCTGGTAAACACAGCATTCCCAATAAACACCGCACCCCTGGTAAATACAACATTCCCAATAAACACAGCACCCCTGGTAAACACAACATTGCCAATAAACACAGCATCCCTGGTAAACACAACATTCCCAATAAACAC
The DNA here is from genome assembly GCF_047496885.1 of Scyliorhinus torazame. Taxonomy (NCBI): domain Eukaryota; kingdom Metazoa; phylum Chordata; class Chondrichthyes; order Carcharhiniformes; family Scyliorhinidae; genus Scyliorhinus; species Scyliorhinus torazame. The sequence goes on from NC_092731.1 coordinate 47,539,015, forward strand.
AGCATACCTGATAAACACAGCATTCACAATAAACACAGCACCCCTGGTAAACACAACATTCCCAATAAACACAGCATCCCTGGTAAACATAATATTCCCAATAAACACAGCATCCCTGATAAACACAGCATTCCCAATAAACACAGCACCCTTGGTAAACACAGCATTCCCAATAAACACAGCATTCCTGGCAAACACAGCACCCCTGGTAAACACAGTATTCCCAATAAACACAGCATCCCTGATAAATACAACATTCCCAATAAACACAGCGCCCCTGGTAAACACAACATTCCCAATAAACACAGCATACCTGAGAAACACAGAATTCCCAATAAACACAGCACCCCTGGTAAACACAACATTCCCAATAAACACAGCACCCCTATGAAACACAGCATTCCCAATAAACACAGCCTTCCCAATGAACACAGCATCCCTGATAAACACAACATTCCTAATAAACACAGCATCCCTGGTAAACACAACATTCCCAATAAACACAGCATACCTGAGAAACACAGAATTCCCAATAAACACAGCACCCCTGGTAAACACAGCATTCCTAATAAACACAACATTCCTAATAAACACAGCATTCCCAATAAACACAGCATACCTGACAAATACAGCATTCCCAATAAACACAGCTCCCCTGGTAAACAGATCATTCCCAATAAACACAGCATTCCCAATAAACACAGCATTCCCAATAAACACAGCACCCCTGGAAAACAGATCATTCCCAATAAACACAGCACCCCTGGTAAACAGATCATTCCTGATAAACACAGCACCCCTGGTAAACACAACAATCCTAATAAACACAGCACACCTGATAAACACAGCATTCCCAATAAACACAGCAACCCTGGTAAACACAGCATTCCCAATGAACACAGCACCCCTGGTAAACACAACATTCCCAATAAACACAGCATCCCTGGTAAACACAACATTGCCAATAAACACAGCATACCTGATAAACACAGCATTCACAATAAACACAGCACCCCTGATAAACACAACATTCCCAATAAACACAACATTCCCAATAAACACAGCATCCCTGATAAACACAACATTCCCAATAAACACAGCATCCCTGATAAACACTGCATTCCCAATAAACACAGCATCCCTGATAAACACAACATTCCCAATAAACACAGCATCCCTGATAAACACTGCATTCCCAATAAACACAGCATTCCCAATAAACACAGCACAACTGGTAAACACACCATTCCCAATAAACACAGCAGCCCTGGTGAACACACCGTTCCAAATAAACACAGCACCCCTGGTAAACACAGCATTCCCAATAAACACAGCATCCCTGGTAAACACAACATTCCCAATAAACACAGAATACCTGATAAACACAGCATTCACAATAAACACAGCACCCCTGATAAGCACAACATTCCCAATAAACACAGCATCCTTGGTAAACACAACATTCCCAATAAACAAGCATTCCCAAATGACACAGCACTCCCAATAAACACAGCATTCCTGATAAACACATCACCCCTGGTAAGCACAGCATTCCCAATAACCACAGCATCCCTGATAAACATAACATTCCCAATAAACACAGCACCCTGGTAAACACAACATTCCTAATAAACACAGCATACCTGATAAACACAGCATTCCCATGAAACACAAATTCCTAATAAACACAGCATCCTTGGTAAACACAACAGTCCCAATAAACAAGCATTCCCAAATGACACCGCACTCCCAATAAACAGAGCATTCCTGATAAACACATCACCCCTGGTAAGCACAGCATTCCCAATAATCACAGCATCCCTGATAAACATAACATTCCTAATAAACACAGCATCCCTGGTAAACACAACATTCCTAATAAACACAGCATGCCTGATAAACACAGCATTCCCAATAAACATAGCACCCCTGGTAAACACAACATTCTCAATAAACACAGCATCCCTGGTAAACACAACATTCCTAATAAATACAGCATACCTGATAAACACAGAATTCCCAACAAACACAGCACCCCTGGTAAACACAACACACCTAATTAACACAGCAGCCCTGATAAACACAGCATTCCCAATAAACACGGCACCCCTGGTAAACACAACATTCCCAATAAACACAGCATACCTAATAAACACAGCATTCCCAATAAACACAGCATACCTGATAAACACAGCATTCCCAATAAACACAGCATTCCCAATAAACACAGCATACCTGATAAACACAGCATTCCCAATAAACACAGCATCCCTGATAAACATAACATTCCTAATAAACACATCACCCCTGGTAAACACAACATTCCTAACAGCATCACTGGTAAACACTGCATTCCTAATAAACACAGCATACCTGATACACACAGCATTCCCAATTAACACAACATTCCTGATAAGCACAACATTCCCAATAAACACAGCATCCTTGTAAACACAACATTCCCAATAAACAAGCATTCCCAAATGACACAGCACTCCCAATAAACACCATTTCCCAAAAAACACAGCACCCCTGGTCAACACAGCATTCCCAATAAAAAAAGCATCCCTGGTAAACACAACATTCATAATAAACACAGCATACCCGATAAACACAGCATTCCCAATAAACACAGCACCCCTGGTAAACAGATCATTCCCAATAAACATAGCACCCCTGGTAAACAGATCATTCCTGATAAACACAGCACCCCTGGTAAACACAACAATCCTAATAAACACAGCATACCTGATAAACACAGCATTCCCAATAAACACAACACCCCTGGCAAACACAACATTCCGTATAAACACAGCACCCCTGGTAAACACAGCATTCCCAATAAACACAGCACCCCTGGTAAACACAACATTCCCAATAAACACAGAACCCCTGGTAAACACAGCATTCCCAATAAACACAGCATTCCCAAGGAACACAGCACCCCTGGTAAACGCAACATTCCCAATAAACACAGCACCCCTGGTAAACACAACATTCCTAATAAACACAACATTTCTAATATACACAGCATTCCCAATAAACAGAGTATCCCTGGTAAACACAGCATTTCCAAGAAACACAGCAGTCTCAGTAAACACAGCACCCCTGGTAAACACAACATTCCCAATAAACACAGCATCCCTGGTAAACACAGCATTCCCAATAAACACCGCACCCCTGGTAAATACAACATTCCCAATAAACACAGCACCCCTGGTAAACACAACATTGCCAATAAACACAGCACCCCCGGTAAACACAACATTGCCAATAAACACAGCATCCCTGGTAAACACAACATTCCCAATAAACACAGCATACCTGATAAACACAGCATTCACAATAAACACAGCACCCCTGGTAAACACAACATTCCCAATAAACACAGCATCCCTGGTAAACATAATATTCCCAATAAACACAGCATCCCTGATAAACACAGCATTCCCAATAAACACAGCACCCTTGGTAAACACAGCATTCCCAATAAACACAGCATTCCTGGCAAACACAGCACCCCTGGTAAACACAGTATTCCCAATAAACACAGCATCCCTGATAAATACAACATTCCCAATAAACACAGCGCCCCTGGTAAACACAACATTCCCAATAAACATAGCATACCTGAGAAACACAGAATTCCCAATAAACACAGCACCCCTGGTAAACACAACATTCCCAATAAACACAGCACCCCTATGAAACACAGCATTCCCAATAAACACAGCCTTCCCAATGAACACAGCATCCCTGATAAACACAACATTCCTAATAAACACAGCATCCCTGGTAAACACAACATTCCCAATAAACACAGCATACCTGAGAAACACAGAATTCCCAATAAACACAGCACCCCTGGTAAACACAGCATTCCTAATAAACACAACATTCCTAATAAACACAGCATTCCCAATAAACACAGCATACCTGAGAAATACAGCATTCCCAATAAACACAGCTCCCCTGGTAAACAGATCATTCCCAATAAACACAGCATTCCCAATAAACACAGCATACCTGAGAAACATAGAATTCCCAATAAACACAGCACCCCTGGTAAACACAACATTCCCAATAAACACAGCATACCTAAGAAACACAGAATTCCCAATAAACACAGCACCCTTGGTAAACACAACATTCCCAATAAACACAGCACCCCTGGTAAACACAGCATTCCTAATAAACACAACATTCCTAATAAATACAGCATTCCCAATAAATACAGCATACCTGAGAAACACAGAATTCCCAATAAACACAGCAACCCTGGTAAACACAACATTCCCAATAAACACAGCACCCCTGGTAAACACATTCCTAATAAACACAACATTCCTAATAAACACAGCATTCCCAATAAACACAGCACCCCTGGTAAACACAATATTCCCAATAAACACAGCACCCCTGGTAAACACATTCCTAATAAACACAACATTCCTAATAAACTCAACATTCCTAATAAACACAGCATCCCTGGTAAACACCGCATTCCCAATAAACACAGCATCCCTGGTAAACACCGCATTCTCAATAAACACAGCACCCCTGGTAAACACAACATTCCTAATAAACACAACATTCCTAATAAACACAGCATCCCTGGTAAACACCGCATTCCCAATAAACACAGCACCCCTGGTAAACACAACATTCCTAATAAACACAACATTCCCAATAAACACAGAGGGCAGGATCCTCTGATCCTGGGGCTAAGTGTTGATGCCGTCGTTAACGCTGGAGTGTTTTACAACGGTGTCATCTGGTCCCAAGGATCAGCGACCCTGCACCGCACAAGTGGCCAGCACGGCACTGGAGCGTTTCACGCAGCTGCAGCTGCTGAATCGGGTGCCTGCATGGCCAGCGCGAGGTCATGCATGCGTGCCACTGCTGCCGCGGGTCCGCGCATGGCCAGCGCGAGTCTGCACATTCGCCGGACCCAACGCTATAGGGGCCCGCCGCGGAGGAACATAGGCCCCCACCGGGTTAAGCCCACCCGCCGATCGGTAGGCCCTGATCGTGGCCCGGCCACCATGGGGGCCTCCCCCTCGAGTCAGATCTCCCCTCCCCACCAGGCCGCCCGATGCAGCATGAACGCCGAGGTTCCGCTGGGTAGGACCACACGAGAACGCTGCCGGTGGGACTCGGCCTAACTCAGCGGACCCCGACCAGCGCCAAGATTCTCCAGTTGCGGGGTCGGAGAATCCCGCCCAGCATTCCCGATAATTGCAGCGTTCCCAATCTGACTTCTTGATTCAATGGTTAGGTTTGAATTCTGTATCTATTCCCCAGAGTCTACACACACAGCAAACAAAGAACAAAGAGAAGTACAGCACAGGAACAGGCCCTTCGGCCCTCCAATCCTGTGCCGACCATGCTGCCCGTCTAAACTAAAATCTTCCACACTTCCGTATCCCTCTGTTTCGATCCTATTGATGTACCCCCCCTGCTTCCACCACCTACTCCTGCAGCCAGATCCAGGCTCCCACCACCCTCTGTGTCAACTGTAAACTTACTAATCAGCCCAGTTACATTTTCCTCCAAATCATTTATATATATTGCAAACAGCAAAGGTCCCAGCACTGATCCCTGCGGAACACCACTAGTCACAGCCCTCCAATCAGAAACCCACCCTTCCATCTGTCTTCTGTGACCGAGCCAGTTCTGTATCCAGTCATATTTCCCATCTCTCTGTCTACATAGAGCATAGAACATACAGTGCAGAAGGACGCCATTCGGCCCATCGAGTCTGCACTGACCCATTGAAGCCCTCACTTCCACCCTAACCCTGTAACCCCTCCTAACCTTTTTGGTCTCTAAGGACAATTTATCACGGCCAATCCAGCTATCCTGCACCTCTCTGAACTGTGGGAGGAAACCGGAGCACCCGGAGGAAACCCACACACACACGGGGAGAACGTACAGACTCCGCACAGACAGTGACCTATGTCTAATCTCTCTGCTCCCCTCAACATCTTCAAAGCTTGGGCAGGTAACCCTGTAATCGTTGAAATTGCAAGGAAGACAACTTGGCTCTGTGCTGGACTCTCCGAGGAATGGAACCTGGAGTCCGCAATTTTTCTGGTAAACATACATGGCACTTTTCCAAGCATGAAATTCCAATCCTAATGAGTGAGGAGAGAAACTGCTCCCAGGAACTCAAGCTGTGGTCTGATCAGTGCTTCCCAAAGCCAAACATGACTAATCCCGTCTGATGTATCCCGCCTGGTCTTCCAGACAGACGTCCACATCCGGTTATCATCTTTGCTTATTTTCTACATTCACTCGCTAGGAGAATGATCTGTGGACCTGGGGAAGAGGGTTCGTTAGGACAGAAGTTATACTGCTGTTCAATATCTCTGCAGGGGTGATATGGTGGTGATTGGGCGGGTCACAGTCCTGATAGCGACTGTGGTTCTGGAGAATGCGCACGAGGACTCCTCCAACACACAACTCAACTTCCTCCATCCCAGCTACCTCTCCTTCAAAAAGATTTCCATGGTGCAGGTAAGGTGATGAGTAGACACATCTCATTCTGGAAATAGTGAAAGTTTACTTTGTACCTGTCCCGGGAGTGCTTGTACCTGTCCTGGGAGTGCTTGTACCTGTCCTGGGAGTGCTTGTACCTGTCCTGGGAGTGCTGTACCTGTCCTGGGAGTGCTTGTACCTGTCCTGGGAGTGCTTGTACCTGTCCTGGGAGTGCTGTACCTGTCCAGGGAGTGCTGTACCTGTCCAGGGAGTGCTGTACCTGTCCAGGGAGTGCTGTACCTGTCCTGGGAGTGCTGTACCTGTCCAGGGAGTGCTGTACCTGTCCAGGGAGTGCTGTACCTGTCCTGGGAATGCTGTACCTGTCCTGGGAATGCTGTACCTGTCCAGGGACTGTTTGATGGGGACAGTGTAGAGGGAGCTTTACTCTGTATCTAACCCCGTGCTGTTCCTGTCCTGGGAGTGTTTAATGGGGACAGTGTAGAGAGAGCTTTACTCTGTATCTAACCCCGTGCTGTACCTGTGCTGGGAGTGTTTGATGGGGACGGTGTAGAGGGAACTTTACTCTGTATCTAACCCCGTGCTGTACCTGCCCTGGGAGTGTTTGATGGGGACAGTGTACATAGAACATAGAACAATACAGCGCAGTGCAGGCACTTCAGCCCACGATGTTGCACCGAAACAAAAGCCATCTAACCTACACTATGCCATTATCATCCATATGTTTATCCAATAAACTTTTAAATGCCCTCAATGTTGGCGAGTTCACTACTGTTACAGGTAGGGCATTCCACGGCCTCACTACTCTTTGCGTAAAGAACCTACCTCTGACCTCTGTCCTATATCTATTACCCCTCAGTTTAAAGTTATGTCCCCTCGTGCCAGCCATTTCCATCCGCGGGAGAAGGCTCTCACTGTCCACCCTATCTAACCCCCTGATCATTTTGTATGCCTCTATTAAGTCTCCTCTTAACCTTCTTCTCTCCAACGAAAACAACCTCAAGTCCATTAGCCTTTCCTCATAAGATTTTCCCTCCATACCAGGCAACATCCTGGTAAATCTCCTCTGCACCCGCTCCAAAGCCTCCACGTCCTTCCGATAATGCGGTGACCAGAACTGTACGCAATACTCCAAATGCGGCCGTACCAGAGTTTTGTACAGCTGCAACATGACCTCATGACTCCGGAACTCAATCCCTCTACCAATAAAGGCCAACACTCCATAGGCCTTCTTCACAACCCTATCAACCTGGGTGGCAACTTTCAGGGATCTATGTACATGGACACCGAGACCCCTCTGCTCATCCACACTTCCAAGAACTTACCATTAGCCAAATATTCCGCATTCCTGTTATTCCTTCCAAAGTGAATCACCTCACACTTCTCTACATTAAACTCCATTTGCCACCTCTCAGCCCAGCTCTGCAGCTTATCTATATCCCTCTGTAACCTGCTACATCCTTCCGCACTGTCGACAACACCACCGACTTTAGTGTCGTCTGCAAATTTACTCACCCACCCTTCTGCGCCTTCCTCTAGGTCATTGATAAAAATGACAAACAGCAACGGCCCCAGAACAGATCCTTGTGGTACGCCACTTGTAACTGAACTCCATTCTGAACATTTCCCATCAACCACCACCCTCTGTCTTCTTTCAGCTAGCCAATTTCTGATCCACATCTCTAAATCTCCCTCAATCCCCAGCCTCCGTATTTTCTGCAATAGCCTACCGTGGGGAACCTTATCAAACACTTTACTGAAATCCATATACACCACATCAACTGCTCTACCCTCATCTACCTGTTCAGTCACCTTCTCAAAGAACTCGGTAAGGTTTGTGAGGCATGACCTACCCTTCACAAAGCCATGCTGACTATCCCTGATCATATTATTCCTATCTAGATGATTATAAATCTTGCCTCTTGCAGAGGAGATTTACCAGGATGTTGCCTGGTATGGAGGGAAAATCTTATGAGGAAAGGCTGATGGACTTGAGGTTGTTTTCGTTAGAGAGAAGAAGGTTAAGAGGAGACTTAATAGAGGTATACAAAATGATCAGGTGGTTAGATAGGGTGGACAGTGAGAGCCTTCTCCCGCGGATGGAAATGGCTGGCACGAGGGGACATAGCTTTAAACTGAGGGGTAATAGATATAGGACAGAGGTCAGAGGTAGGTTCTTTACGCAAAGAGTGGTGAGGCCGTGGAATGCCCTACCTGCAACAGTAGTGAACTCGCCAACATTGAGGGCATTTAAAAGTTTATTGGATAAACATATGGATGATAATGGCATAGTGTAGGTTAGATGGCTTTTGTTTCGGTGCAACATTGTGGGCCGAAGGGCCTGTACTGCGCTGTATCGTTCTATGTTCTATGTTCTAAATAAACATTGGATATCTTAACACCCCTTACTTCAAAGATACCTCCGAAAATATTGCAACAGTAAATAATTTCTCAAAATGTTCCTTCAACCTTCCAAGGGACTTAACACCTTTAAACAGAATCACATCAGGTTAAAGGCTTTACTATTATCAGTTTAAATCACCCAAATGATCCAGAGATGGTCTTTCATGGCAGCGATCCAGCTCACTGCAAACACAGACACTCGCAAGCTCTTTTCAAACTGCAAAACTAAACTGCAAAATGGCTGACCTAACCTCAGCTCCACCCACTCTCTGACATCACTGTTTTCTTAAAGGTACATGCTTAAACATCCATGTCTTAAAGGTACTCTCACATGACAAACTGTTGAATTGTAAATAAACCAATATATTGAGAGGGAGCTTTACTCTGTGTCTGTGACATTGTATTTTAGGAATCGAGTGTTCAGATTGTGTGCAGTGATAAACAGAATGACAGGCTGATGGAGAGTGGAAGTTTAAGATGTGCTGTGAATCCTCCAATCTTCAAGAAAGGTTCTCGTGTAAGTCATTCTGATTCTACTGAAGTTCTGAACATCTTAATGAGAAATGGGCCGGGATTTTCCCAGTCCCCATGCTGGCCACCCACTCCGGCGCCGCTCCAGCCGACGGGAAAGGGTTCACGCATGCGTGGACCGGCTGGTGTATTTCCGCGCATGCGCAGGTGGTTCTCTTCTCCCCGCCGGCCCCCGGGCAATATGGCAGAGCCCTGCAGGGGCCCGGCGTGGGGGAAAGAAGTCCCCCCATGGAACAAGCCCACCCGCAGATCGGTAGGCTCCAATCGCGGGCCAGGCCCCCGCCTACTCACCGAACAATTTGCGTCGGCGGGACTGGCCAAAACTAGATGGAAGGCCGCTGTCAACGGCCCCTGACCGGCGTGGCGGGAATCCCGCCCCCACCCAAAAAACTGCGCTGGAGAATAGGGCATCTAGTGTCAGGGTGGATTCGCGCCTCCCACCGGGGATTCTCCGATCTGGCGGGGGGTCGGAGAATCCCGGCCCTTGAGTTTAATCCGGACAAATGTGATGTTATACATTTTGGTGGGTCTAACATAGAGGGAAATATACCGTAAATGGTCAAATTTTTCGGAATATACAAAGTCAGGGGGATCTGGGTCTGCAGGTCCACAGACCTTTGAAGGTGGCAACACAAGTGGGTAAAGTCGTGAAGAAAGCTCACGGAATGCTCGCCTTCATTGGACGGGGCATCGAGTATAAAAACTGACAAGTCACGTCACAATCGTATAGAACCTTGGTAAGGCCGCACTTGGAATATTGCGCACAGTTCTGATCGCCACACTGCCAGAAGGATTTGGAGAGGGTGCAGAGGAGGTTTACCAGGAGGTTGCCTGGTCTGGAGGGTGTTAGCTATGTGAAGGGGCTGAATAGACTCGGACTGTTTTCATTAGAACGACGGAGGTTGGGGGGCGACCTGATAGAGGTCTACAAGGTTATGAGGGGAATGGATAGAGTGGATGGACAGGCACTCTTTCCCAGGGTGGAGGGGTCAGTCACCAGGGGGCAGAGGTTTAAGGTCAGTGGGGCAAAGTTTAGAGGAGATGTGCGAGGCAGGTTTTTACACAGAGGGTGGGGAGTGCCTGGAACGCGTGGCCAGGGGAGGTTGTGGAAGCAGATACATTAACGGCGTTCAAAAGGCATCTTGACAAACACATGGATAGGACAAAGATCAAAGAAAATTAAAGCCCAGGAACAGGCCCTTCGGCCCTCCCAGCCTGCGCCGATCCAGATCCTTTATCTCAACCTGTCGCCTATTTTCCAAGAATTTAGTTCCCTCTGTTCCCCGCCCGTTCATATATCTGTCTAGATGCATCTTAAATGATGCTATCGTGCCCGCCTCTACCACCTCCGCTGGATAGGATGGGTATAGAGGGGTAGGCACAAGGAAGTGCTGAGGGTTTGGGCCAAGGTTGGTATCATGGCCGGGTCCAGGCTGGGAGGGCCGAAGGGCCTGTTCCTGGGCTGTATTGTTCTTTGTTTTGTTCTTTGTTCTATTGCTCACCTTTCTGATTATTCTCCCCGAGTCTGATGCCTGCATCCTCTTCAATTCCCCTCACTACGCATCCCCTCACCTTCCTCTACCTCACTAACTCACACTCTCCTGCCTCAACTCATTGCCACCAATCCCCTCCTCTCCCCTCTCCCCTCCCGTCCCCTCCCCTCCCCCCTCCCCTCCCCTCCCCTCCCCTCCCCTCTCCCCGCCCCTCCCCTCCCCTCCCCTCCCCTCTCCCCTCCTCTCCCCTCCCCTCTCCCCTCCCCTCCTCTCCCCTCCCTTTCCCCTCCTCTCCCCTCCCCTCCCCTCCCCTCCCCTCCTCTCCCCTCCTCTACCCTCCTCTCCCCTCCCGTCCTCTCCCCTCCTCTCCCCTCCCGTCCCCTCCCGTCCCCTCCCCTCCCCATCCCCTCCCCTCCCCTCCCCATCCCCTCCCCTCCCCATCCCCTCCCCTCCCCATCCCCTCCCCATCCCCTCCCCTCCCACTCCCCCTCCCCCTCCCCCTCCCCTTCCCCTCCCCCTCCCCCTCCCCTTCCCCTCCCCTCCCCATCCACTCCCCCTCCCCTCCCCCTCCCCTCCCCTCCCCCTCCCCTCCCCCTCCTCTCCCCCTCCCCCTCCCCCTCCCCTCCCCATCCCCTCCCCTCCCCCTCCCCTCCCCCTCCCCTCCCCCTCCCCATCCCCCTCCCCTCCCCCTCCCCTCCCCTCCCCATCCCCTCCCCCTCCCCTCCCCCTCCCCTCCCCTCCCCATCCCCCTCCCCTCCCCCTCCCCTCCCCTCCCCATCCCCCTCCCCTCCCCCTCCCCTCCCCATCCCCTCCCCTCCCCTCCCAATCCCCTCCCCTCCCCATCCCCATCCCCTCCCCTCCCCATCCCCTCCCCTCCCATCCCCTCCCCTCCCCATCCCCTCCCCCTCCCCCTCCCCTCCCCGTCCCCCTCCCCTTCCCCTCCCCCTCCCCTCCCCCTCCCCCTCTCCCCTCCCCTCCCCCCTCTCCCCTCCCCTCCCCCCCTCTCCCCTCCCCCCTCTCCCCTCCCCTCCCCCTCCCCTCCCCCCTCTCCCCTCCCCCCTCCCCTCCCCCCTCTCCCCTCCCCCCCCTCTCCCCTCCCCTCCCCTCCCCCATCTCCTCCCCTCCCCTCCCCTCTCTCCTCCCCCCCCTCTCTCCCCTCCCCCTCCCCCTCTCTCCCCTCCCCTCCCCCTCCCCTCCCCCTCTCTCCCCTCCCCCTCCCCTCCCCCTCCCCTCCCCCTCCCCTCCCCCTCCCCTCCCCTCCCCTCCCCCTCCCCTCCTCCTCCCCTCCCCCTCCCCTCCTCTCCCCTCCCCTCCCCCCTCCCCCTCCCCCTCCCCCCCTCCCCCTCCCCCTCCCCTCCTCTCCCCCTCCCCCTCCCATCCCCTCCCCTCCTCTCCCCTCCCCCTCCCGTCCTCCCCCCCTCCCCCTCCCCTCCTCTCCTCTCCCCCTCCCCCTCCCCCTCCCCCTCCCCTCCCCTCCCCCTCCTCTCCTCCTCCCCTCCCCTCCCCCTCCCGTCCCCTCCCCTCCCCTATCTCCTCCCCTCCTCCCCTGGAAACATAGAAAGATAGAGATAGGAGCGGAGGCCATTCGGCCCGCGGCGCCTGCTCCGCCATTTATTCTGATCACAGCTGATCATCCAACTCGATATCCTAATCCCGCTTTCCCCCCCCAGCCTTCGACCCCCTTTGCCCCAAGTTGTGTATCCAGCTGCTTCTTCAAAACATACCGGGCGGGATTCCCCCCGAGCCGGCGGGGTCGGCGGGGCCGGCGGGGTCGATGGGGTCGGCGGTGCCGGCGGGGTCGACAGGGTCGGCGGGGTCGATGGGGTCGGCGGGGTCGGCGGGGCCGGCGGGGTCGATGGGGTCGGCGGGGCCGGCGGGGTCGATGGGGTCGGCGGTGCCGGCGGGGTCGGTGGTGCCCGCGGGGTCGGTGGGGTCGGCGGGGTCGGTGGGGTCGATGGGGACGGTGGGGTCGGCGGGGTCGGTGCGTGTGCTGGCGTCTTCCCAGTGCATGCGCAGGGTGGGGTTTCTCCTCCGCTCCAGCCAGGGTGCAGGTTGACAGCGGCCGGTGCGGAAGGAAAGAGTGCCCCCACGGCACAGGCCCGCCTACGAATGGGTGGCCCCCCCCCGGGGCCTGACCCCCCGCACTCCCTATGGACTCTGCAGGCCGCCCGTGGAGCCAGGTCCCGCCGGTACGGACCTGGTGTATTTTACGCCAACAGGACCGGCCGTAAACGGCGGCTGCTCGGCCCATCGCGGAGAATGGGGCGCTACCAACGACCCCGACCGGTGCCAAAAAACCATCGGCGGCGAATTCGGCAGCCAGCTTCGGGGCGGGATTCACCCCCCCCCCCCTCCTCCCCCCCCACCCCCCTGGTGATTCTCCGACCCGGTGGGGGGTCGGAGAATCCCGCCCTATGAATTCCACAGGCCGACCACTCGCTGGGTAAAGAAATGTCTCTTCATCTCTGCCCGAAATGGTTTACCCAGAATCCTCAGGCTGTGACCCCTGGTTCTGGACACACCCATCATTGGTAACATCCTCCCTGCATCGACCCTGTCCAGTCCTGTTAGAATTTTATACGTCTCTATGAGATCCCCCCTCATTCTTCTGAACTCCAGCGAGAACAATCCTAACCGAGTCAATCTCTCCTCATATGACAGTCCCGCCATCCCTGAAATCAGTCTGGTAAACCTTCGCTGCACTCCCTCGAGAGCAAGAACATCCCTCCTCAGAGAAGGAGATCATAACTGCACACAATGCTCCAGGTGTGGCCTCACTAACACCTTATACAATTGCAGCAGCTCCTCCCTAGTCTTAAACTCCATCCCTCCAGCAATGAAGGACAAAATTCCATTTGCCTTCTTAATCACCTGTTGCACCTGTAAACCAACTTTTTGCGACTCATGCACTAGCACACCCAGGTCTCTCTGCACAGCAGCATGTTTTAATATTTTATCATTTAAATAATAATCCCTTTTGCTCTTATTCCTACCAAAATGGATAACCTCACATTTGTCAACATTGTATTCCATCTGCCAGACCCTAGCCCATTCACTTAACCTATCGAAATCCCTCTGCAGACTTCCAGTATCCTCTGCACTTTTTGCTTTACCACTTATCTTAGTGTCGTCTGCAAACCTGGACACATTGCCCTTGGTCCCCAACTCCAAATCATCTATGTAGACACGGGGAGAACGTGCAGATTCCACACAGACAGTGACCCAAGCCGGGAATCGAACCTGGGACCCTCTCCCTGTGAAGCAACAGTGCGAACCACTGTGTTACCGTGTCACCCACAGCATGAAAGCTGCCCAATTAAACACGCAGACAGCGTGAGACAAATGATGCCATTAGACTGCATGCATGGGAATAGAGAGAGTAGAGGGAGCTTTAGTCTGTATCTAACCCTGTGCTGTCCCTGTCCTGGAAGTGTTTGATGGGGACAGTGTAGAGGGAGCTTTACTCTGTATCTAACCCCGTGCTGTACCTGCCCTGGGAGTGTTTGATGGGGACAGTGTAGAGGGAGCTTTACTCTGTATCTAACCCCGTGCTGTACCTGTCCTGGGAGTGTTTGATGGGGACAAAGTACATAGAACATAGAACATTACAGCGCAGTACAGGCCCTTCGGCACTCGATGTTGCGCCGACCTGTGAAACCACTCTAAAGCCCATCTACACTATTCCCTTATCGTCCATATGTCTAGCCAATGACCATTTGAATGTCCTTAGTGTTGGTGAATCCACTACTGTTGCAGGCAGGGCATTCCACACCCTTACTGCTCTCTGAGTAAAGAACCTACCTCTGACATCTGTCTTATATCTATCTCCCCTCAATTTAAAGCTATGTCCCCTCATGCTAGACATCACCATCCGAGGAAAAAGGCTCTCACTGTCCACCCTATCCAATCCTCTGATCATCTTGTATGCCTCAATTAAGTCACCTCTTAACCTTCTTCTCTCCAACGAAAACAGCCACAAGTCCCTCAGCCTTTCCTCATAAGATCTTCCCTCCATACCAGGCAACATTCTGGTAAATCTCCTCTGCACCCTTTCCAATGCTTCCACACCCTTCCTATAATGCAGTGACCAGAATTGCACGCAATACTCTAAATGCGGCCGCACCAGAGTTTTGTACAGCTGCAACATGACCTCATGACTCCGAAACTCAATCCTTCTACCAATAAAAGCTAACACACCGTACGCCTTCTTAACAACCCTCTCACCTGAGTGGCAACTTTCAGGGATCTATGTACATGGACACCGAGATCTCTCTGCCCACAATGCCAAGAATCTTACCATTAGCCCAGTGTTCTGTCTTCCTGTTATTCCTTCCAAAATGAATCACCTCACACTTTTCTGCATTAAACTCCATTTGCCACCTCTCAGCCCAGCGCTGCAGCTTATCTATGTCCCTCTGTAACTTGTAACATCCTTCCGCACTATCCATAACACGACCGACTTTAGTATCGTCTGCAAATTAACTCACCCATCCTTCTACGCCCTCCTCCAGGTCATTTATAAAAATGACAAACAGCAGTGGCCCCAAAACAGATCCTTGTGGTACACCACTAGTAACTGGATTACATTCTGAACATTTCCCATCAACCACCACCCGTTGTCTTCTTCCAGCTAACCAATTTCTGATCCAAACTGCTAAATCACCCTGAATCCCATGCCTCCGTATTTTCTGCAGAAGCCTACCGTGGGGAACTTATCAAACGCTTTTCTGAAATCCATATACACCACATCAACTGCTTTACCCTCATCCACCTGTTTGGTCACCTTCTCAAAGAACTCAATAAGGTTTGTGAGGCACGACCTACCCTTCACAAAACCGTGTTGACTATCTCTAATCAAATTATTCCTTTCCAGATGATTAGACATCCTATCTCTTAGAAACCTTTCCAAGATTTTGCCCACAACAGAAGTAAGGCTCACTGGTCTATAGTTACCGGGGTTGTCTCTACTCCCCTTCTTGAACAAGGGGACAACATTTGCTATCCTCCAGTCTTCTGGCACTATTCCTGTAGACAAAGATGACTTAAAGATCAAGGCCAAAGGCTCAGAAATCTCCTCCCTAGCTTCCCAGAGAATCCTAGGATAAATCCCATCCGGCCCAGGGGACTTATCTATTTTCACACTTTCCAGAATTGCTAACACCTCCTCCTTATGAACCTCAAGCCCTTCTAGTCTAGTAGCCTGAATCTCAGTATTCTCCTCGACAACATTGTCTTTTTCCTGTGTGAATACTGACGAGAAATATTCATTTCGCACCTCTCCTATCTCCTCGGACACCACGCACAACTTCCCACTACTGTCCTTGACTGGCCCTATTCTTACCCTAGTCATTCATTTATTCCTGACATATCTATAGAAAGCTTTAGGGTTATCCTTGATCCTACCTGCCAAAGACTTCTCATGTCCCCTCCTGGCTCTTCTTAGCTCTCTCTTTAGGTCCTTCCTAGCTAACTTGTAACTCTCGAGCGCCCTAACTGAACCTTCATGTCTCATCTTTACAAAAGCCTCCTTCTTCCTCTTGACAAGTGTTTCGACTGCCTTAGTAAACCACGGTTCACTTGCTCGCCCACTTCCTCCCTGCCTGACAGGTACATACTTATCAAGGACACGCAGTAGCTGTTCCTTGAACAAGCTCCACATTTCCATTGTGCCAATCCCCTGCAGTTTTGCTCTCCATCCGATGCATCATAAGTTTTGCCTCATCGCATCATAATTGCCTTTCCCCCAGATATAACTCTTGTCCTGCGGTATATACCTATCCCTTTCCATCACTAAAGTAAACGTAATCGAATTGTGGCCACTATCACCAAAGTGCTCACCTACCTCCAAATCTAACACCTGTCCTGGTTCATTACCCAGTACCAAATTCAATATGGCCTCGCCTCTCGTTGGCCTATCTACATACTGTGTCAGGAAACCCTCCTGCACACATTGGACAAAAATGGTCCCATCTAAAGTACTCTAACTATAGCTTTTCCAGTCAATATGTGGAAAGTTAAAGTCCCCCATAACAACTACCCTGTTGCTTTCGCTCCTATCCGAATCATCTTTGCAATCCTTTCCTCTACATCTCTGGAATTTTTCGGAGGCCTATAGAAAACCCCTAACAGGGTGACCTCTCCTTTCCTGTTTTTAACCTCAGCCCATACTACCTCAGTAGACGAGTTCTCATCAAACGTCCTTTCTGCCACCGTAATACTGTCCTTGACTAACAATGCCACCCCTCCCCCTCTTGTACCACCTTCCCTGAGCTTACTGAAACATCTAATCCCCGGCACCTGCAACAACCATTTCTGTCCTTGCTCTATCCATGTCTCCGAAATGGCCACAACATCGAAGTCCCATGTACCAACCCATGCCACAAGTTCACCCACCTTATTCCGGATACTCCTGGCATTGACGAAGACACACTTTAAACCACCTTCCTGCCTGCCGGTACACTCCGACTTTGAAACCTTATCCATGACCTCAGTACTCTCAACCTCCTGTATACTGGAGCTACAATTCAGGTTCCCAAGCCCCTGCTGAACTAGTTTAACCCCTCCCGAAGAGCATTAGCAAATTTCCCCCCCAGGATATTGGTACCCCTCTGGTCCAGGTGTAGACCGTCCCGTTTGTACAGGTCCCACCGACCCCGGAATGAACCCCAATTATCCAGGAATCTGAAACCCTCCCTCTTGCACCATTTCTGTAGCCACGTGTTCAACTCCTCTCTCTCCCCATTCCTGGTCTCGCTAGCACGTGGCACGGGTAACAACCCAGAGATAATAACTCTGTTTGTCCGAGATCTAAGTTTCCACCCTAGCTCCCTGAATTCCTGCCTTACATCCCTATCCCTTTTCCTACCTATGTCGTTGGTACCTATGTGGACCACGACTTGGGGCTGCCCCGCCCCCCCTCCCCCTTAACGATCCCGAAAACACGATCCGAGACATCACGGACCCTGTCACCTGGGAGGCAACACACCAACCGCGAGTCTCTCTCGTTCCCACAGAACCTCCTATATGTCCCCCTAACTATGGAGTCTCCAATGACTGATGCTCTACTCCTCTCCCCCCTGCACTTCTGAGCAACAGGGACAGACTCTGTGGCAGAGACCTGTACCCCATGGCTTACCCCTGGTAAGTCCCCCTCCCAACAGTATCCAAAGCGGTATACTTGTTACTAAGGGGAACGACCACAGGGGATCCCTGTACTGATTGCTTCCTCCCAGCCCCTCGCACCGTCACCCATCTGTCTTTATTCTTCGGAGTAACTACATCCCTGAAGCTTCTATCTATCCCCACCTCTGCCTCCCGAATGATCCGAAGTTCATCCAGCTCCAGCTCCAGTTGCCTATCGCGGTTTCTGAGGAGCTGGAGATGGGTGCAATTCCCACAGATGAAATCAGCAGGGACACTGACGGCATCCCTCACCTCAAACATTCTGCAGGAGGAACATTGCACTGCCTTCCCTGTCACCCCCTCTAGATAAAAAAAGAAAAAGAAAGAAAGAGCTTACCTGTTATTCACTCCCCTTCTCAGCAAGCAATCACTCAGCAACTTCTACGCCCCGCACGATAACACCCGAGGGAAAATAAAAGAAAAACATCTTACCAGTCACCAGCCAATCCCTTACCTGCAGGCTGTGATGTCACGGTTCGACTTCTTTCCACTTCTACCTGCCCTCGAACCTTCCTCTTGATCTTTACAGCGTTTTTTTTTTGGTTAGAGGAGGGGGTAGGGAGTGAAACACTGAAGAATGTTTCAGGTTTAAGTGTCACTTGACAACAGCTCCTCCACAAACCACCTTCAATTTAGAGTGACCGCACCGGACGTATGCAGATTTTTCCCGCAACAGCCAATCAGCAGCTCTGCTCTACTGTCCTCTGCTGGATGCTTGTCTTCACTTGAACACCTAGGGTCTCTTGCACAGGTACACCTTCAAGTTAGAGAGGCCACACTGGACGTATGCAAATTTTCCCCGCAACAGCCAATCAGAAGCTCCGCTCTACTGTCCTCTGCTGGATCAAAGTAGAGGGAGCATTACTCTGTATCTAACGCCGTGCTGTACCTGTCCTGGGAGTGTTTAATGGGGACAGTGTAGTGGGAGCTTTACTCTGTATCTAACCCCACACTGTACCTGTCCTGGGAGTGTTTGATAGGAACAGTGTAGAGGGAGATTTACTCTGTATCTAACCCCGTGCTGTACCTGTCCTGGAAGTGTTTGATGGGGACAGTGTAGAGGGAGCTTTACTCTGTATCTAACCCCGTGCCGTACCTGTCCTGGGAGTGTTTGACGGGGACAGTGTAGAGGGAGCTTTACTCTGTATCTAACCCCGTGCTGTACCTGTCCTGGGAGTGTTTGATGGGGACAGTGTAGAGGGAGCTCTACTCTGTATCTGACCCCGTGCTGTACCTGTCCTGGCCACAGTGTATTTCTAAATGCTGCCTCATTGAGTGTGGAGTCAGGTGAGTGATGTGAACTGTCGTGCCAAGCGATTGATATAATTGTGACCCGATGTGAACAAAGTCAGACCACTGACATTTTTGTTTAAACCATCCCCAACACTCTAGCAAATACTTCCCCACGACAACAGTCCCAGTCCTGCCCAGATGTAACCAAACCAATTCATTCAGGTCCCACCTTTCCCAGAACACTCCCAATGCCCCAGGACTCTGAAACCCCCCCACCTCACAGGATCTCTTCAGCTACATAACTATTCAATAGATCCTGCTATTTCTACTCGAACTAGCATGGGGCACTGGTGCTAATCCTCAGATCACTACTTTAAAAGTCCGACTTCTGAACTTTCTTCCTAACTCTCGAGATTTGGCTTTTAGGACCTCATCCCTTTTTTTTTACCGATGCCGTTTGTACCGATGTGACCACGACTACTGGCTGTTCACCCTCCCCCTCCAGAATGTCCTGCAGCCGCTCCGAGACATCCTTGACCCTAGCACCAGGGAGGCAACACACTATCCTCATTTGCTGCCACAGAAATGCCTGTCAATTTCCTTTGCAATCACACCTCCCTTCCTCTGCCTCTTCTATCCTCCCCTACCCTCGGTCTTCTTCTCCACCCTGTGGCTCTCTCCCTCACTCCCGTGTCAGCCCCTCTGTGGACTGATCTATCTCTGGGCTATTATTTATTTACTCCAGTGCCTCAATCCTGGATTGAAACTCTGCTCCATGAGATGGACACCAGTTATACAGATATTGTCACATCTCTCTCCACAGGTAATCTTCAACACAGTTTTCGACATCACTGCATCGGGGATACAAGAAACGTCAGCAAATTTCACAATTGCCTGCGACCAGGTATATTACCCAGAAACTGTCCCCAGGACAGGTACAGCACGGGGTTAGATACAGAGTAAAGCTCCCTCTACTCTCCCTCCAGCTCCTCCAAGACCGAGGTAAGGAACTGGAGCTGGAGTTGGATGAACTTCGGATCATTCGGGAGGCAGAGGGGGTCATAGATAGCAGCTTCAGGGAATTAGTTACACCAAAGATTGGAGATAGATGGGTAACTGTAAGAGGGACTGGGAAGAAGCAGTCCGTGCAGGGAACCTCTGCGGTCGTTCCCCTGAGTAACAAGTATACCGCTTTGGATACTTGTGGGGGGGGGGGACTTACCAGGGGTAAGCCATGGGGTACGGGCCTCTGGCACGGAGTCTGTCCCTGTTGCTCAGAAGGGAAGGGGGAGAGGAGCAGAGCATTAGTAATTGGGGACTCGATAGTCATGGGCACAGATAGGAGATTTTGTGGGAGCGAGAAAGACTCATGTTTGGTATGTTGCCTCCCAGGTGCAAGAGTACGTGATGTCTCGGATCGTGTTTTCCGGGTCCTTAAGGGGGAGGGGGAGCAGCCCCAAGTCGTGGTCCACATTGGCACTAACAACATAGGTAGGAAAGGGGACAAGGATGTCAGGCAGGCTTTCAGGGAGCTAGGATGGAAGCTCAGAATGAGAACAAACAGAGTTGTTATCTCTGGGTTGTTGCCCGTGCCACGTGATAATGAGATGAGGAATAGAGAGAGAGAGCAATTAAACACGTGGCTACAGGGATGGTGCAGGCGTGAGGGATTCAGATTTCTGGATAACTGGGGCTCTTTCTGGGGAAGGTGGGACCTCTTCAGACAGGATGGTCGACATCTGAACCTGAGGGGCACAAATTCCTGGGGGGGGGGAGATTTGTTAGTGCTCTTTGGGGGGGGTTTAAACTAATGCAGCAGGGGCATGGGAACCTGGATTGTAGTTTTAGGGTACGGGAGAATGAGAGTATAGAGGTCAGGAGCACAGATTTGACTTCGCAGGCGGGGGCCAGTGTTTAGGTAGGTGGTTTGAAGTGTGTCTACTTCAATGCCAGGAGTATACAAAATAAGGTAGGGGAACTGGCAGCATGGATTGGTACCTGGGACTTCGATGTTGTGGCTTTTTCGGAGACATGGATAGAGCAGGGACAGGAATGGATGTTGCGGGTTCCGGGGTTTAGGTGTTTTAGTAAGCTCAAAGAAGGAGGCAAAAGAGGGGGAGGTGTGGCGTTGCTAGTCAAGAGCAGTATTACGGTGGCGGAGAGGATGCTAGATGGGGACTCTTCTTCCGAGGTAGTATGGGCTGAGGTTAGAAACAGGAAAGGAGAGGTCACCCTGTTGGGAGTTTTCTATAGGCCTCCAAATAGTTCTAGGGATGTAGAGGAAAGGATGGCGAAGATGATTCTGGATATGAGCGAAAGTAACAGGGTAGTTATTATGGGAGACTTTAACTTTCCAAATATTGACTGGAAAAGATATAGTTCGAGTACAATAGATGGGTCGTTGTTTGTACAATGTGTGCAGGATATTTCCTGGCACAATATGTTGACAGGCCAATAAGAGGCGAGGCCACTTTGGATTTGGTTTTGGGTAATGAACCAGGCCAGGTGTTGGATTTGGAGGTAGGAGAGCACTTTGGGGACAGTGACCACAATTCGGTGACGTTTACGTTAAGGATGGAAAGGGATAAGTATACACCGCAGGGTAAGAGTTATAGCTGGGGGAATGGCAATTATGATGTCATTAGACGTGATGTGGGGGGGATAGGTTGGAGAAGTAGGCTGCAAGTGTTGGGCACACTGGATAAGTGGAGCTTGTTCAAGGAACAGCTACTGCGTGCTCTTGATAAGTATGTACCGGTCAGGCAGGGAGGAAGGTGTCGAGCGAGGGAACCATGGTTTACCAAAGAAGTGGAATCTCTTGTTAAGAGGAAGAAGGAGGCCTATGTGAAGATGAGGTGTGAAGTTTCAGTTGGGGCGATGGATAGTTACAAGGTAGCGAGGAAACATCTAAAGAGAGAGTTAAGACGAGCAAGGAGGGGACATGAGAAGTATTTGGCAGGAAGGATCAAGGAAAACCCAAAAGCTTTCTGTAGGTATGTCAGGAATAAGCGAATGACTAGGGTAAGAGTAGGACCAGTCAAGGACAGGGATGGGAAGTTGTGTGTGGAGTCTGAAGAGATAGGCGAGATACTAAATGAATATTTTTCGTCAGTATTCACTCAGGAAAAAGATAATGTTGTAGAGGAGAATGCTGAGACCCAGGCTATTAGAATAGATGGCATTGAGGTACGTAGGGAAGAGGTGTTGGCAATTCTGGACAGGCTGAAAATAGATAAGTCCCTGGGGCCTGATGGGATTTATCCTAGGATTCTCTGGGAAGCCAGGGAAGAGATTGCTGGGCCTTTGGCTTTGATTTTTATGTCATCATTGGCTACAGGAATAGTTCCAGAGGACTAGAGGATAGCAAATGTGGTCCCTTTGTACAAAAAGGGGAGTAGAGACAACCCCGGCAACTATAGACCGGTGAGCCTCACGTCTGTTGTGGGTAAAGTCTTGGAGGGGATTATAAGAGGCAAGATTTATAATCATCTAGATAGGAATAATATGATAGGGATAGTCAGCATGGCTTTGTGAAGGGTAGGTCATGCCTCACAAACCTTATCGAGTTCTTTGAGAAGGTGACTGAACAGGTAGACGAGGGTAGAGCAGTTGATGTGGTGTATATGGGTTTCAGTAAAGCGTTTGATAAGGTTCCCCACGGTAGGCTATTGCAGAAAATACGGAGGCTGGGGATTGAGGGTGATTTAGAGATGTGGATCAGAAATTGGCTAGCTGAAAGAAGGTGGTGGTTGATGGGAAATGTTCAGAATGGAGTTTAGTTACAAGTGGAGTACCACAATGATCTGTTCTGGGGCCGTTGCTGTTTGTCATTTTTATCAACGACCTAGAGGAGGGCGCAGAAGGGTGGGTGAGTAAATTTGCAGACGACACTAAAGTCGGTGGTGTTGTCGACAGTGTGGAAGGATGTAGTAGGTTACAGAGGGATATAGATAAGCTGCAGAGCTGGGCTGAGAGGTGGCAAATGGAGTTTAATGTAGAGAAGTGTGAGGTGATTCACTTTGGAAGGAACAGCAGGAATGCGGAATATTTGGCTAATGGTAAAGTTCTTGGAAGTGTGGATGAGCAGAGGGATCTAGGTGTCCATGTACATAGATCCCTGAAAGTTGCCACCCAGGTTGATAGAATTGTGAAGAAGGCCTATGGAGTGTTGGCCTTTATTGGTAGAGGGATTGAGTTCCAGAGTCAGGAGGTCATGTTGCAGCTGTACAAAACTCTGGTACGGCCGCATTTGGAGTATTGCGTACAGTTCTGGTCACCGCATTATAGGAAGGACGTGGAAGCTTTGGAGCGGGTGCAGAGGAGATTTACCAGGATGTTGCCTGGTATGGAGGGAAAATCTTATGAGGAAAGGCTGATGGACTTGAGGTTGTTTTCGTTAGAGAGAAGAAGGTTAAGAGGAGACTGAATAGAGGCATACAAAATGATCAGGGGGTTAGATAGGGTGGACAGTGAGAGCCTTCTCCCGCGGATGGAAATGGCTGGCACGAGGGGACATAGCTTTAAACTGAGGGGCAATAGATATAGGACAGAGGTCAGAGGTAGGTTCTTTACGCAAGGAGTAGTGAGGCCGTGGAATGCCCTACCTGCAACAGTAGTGAACTCGCCAACATTGAGGGCGTTTAAAAGTTTATTGGATAAACATATGGATGATAATGGCATAGTGTAGGTTAGATGGCGTTTGTATCGGTGCAACATCGTGGGCCGAAGGGCCTGTACTGCGCTGTATCGTTCTATGTTCTATGTTCTATGTTCTACACTGTCCCCATCAAACACTCCCAGGACAGGTAAAAAACGGAGACACAGAGTAAAGCTCCCTCTACCCTGTCCCCATCAAACACTCCCAGGACAGGTACAGCACGGGGTTAGATACAGAGTAAAGCTCCCTCTACACTGTCCCCATCAAACACTCCCAGGACAGTTACAGCACGGGTTTAGATACAGAGTAAAGCTCCCTCTACACTGTCCCCATCAAACACTCCCAGGACAGGTACAGCACGGGGTTAGATACAGAGTAACGCTCCCTCTACACTGTCCCCATCAAACACTCCCAGGACAGGTACAGCACGGGGTTAGATACAGAGTAAAGCTCTCTCTCCACTGTCCCCATCAAACACTCCCAGGACAGGTACAGCATTGGGTTAGATACAGAGTAAAGCTCCCTCTACACTGTCTCCATCAAACACTCCCAAGACAGGTACAGCACGGGGTTAGATACAGAGTAAAGCTCCCTCTACACTGTCTCCATCAAACACTCCCAGGACAGGTACAGCACATGGTTGGATACAGAGTAAAGCTCCCTCTACACTGTCCCCATCAAACACTCCCAGGACAGGTACAGCACGGGGTTAGATACAGAGTAACGCTCCCTCTACACTGTCCCCATCAAACACTCCCAGGACAGGTACAGCACGGGGTTAGATACAGAGTAAAGCTCCCTCTACACTGTCCCCATCAAACACTCTCAGGACAGGTACAGCACGGGGTTAGATACAGAGTAAAGCTCCCTCTACACTGTCCCCATCAAACACTCTCAGGACAGGTACAGCACGGGGTTAGATACAGAGTAAAGCTCCCTCTACACTGTCCCCATCAAACACTCCCAGGACAGGTACAGCACGGGGTTAGATACAGAGTAACGCTCCCTCTACACTGTCCCCATCAAACACTCCCAGGACAGGTACAGCACGGGGTTAGATACAGAGTAAAGCTCCCTCTACACTGTCCCCATCAAACACTCCCAGCACAGGTACAGCACGGGGTTAGATACAGAGTAACGCTCCCTCTACACTGTCCCCATCAAACACTCCCAGGACAGGTACAGCACGGGGTTAGATACAGAGTAACGCTCCCTCTACACTGTCCCCATCAAACACTCCCAGGACAGGTACAGCACGG
The DNA here is from genome assembly GCF_047496885.1 of Scyliorhinus torazame. Lineage (NCBI taxonomy): Eukaryota > Metazoa > Chordata > Chondrichthyes > Carcharhiniformes > Scyliorhinidae > Scyliorhinus > Scyliorhinus torazame. The sequence continues at coordinate 47,564,271 of NC_092731.1, forward strand.
GGTTAGATACAGAGTAAAGCTCCCTCTACACTGTCCCCATCAAACACTCCCAGGACAGGTACAGCACGGGGTTAGATACAGAGTAAAGCTCCCTCTACACTGTCCCCATCAAACACTCCCAGGACAGGTACAGCACGGGGTTAGATACAGAGTAAACCTTCCTTAATGTGCATTCCAACATCTTCAATCTGTCAATTCAAGGTGTACAGATGGTGATGCGAGGGGTTTGGGTGAGGAAAGGACTGAGTAACATTGCCTCTTTCACTCTCTTTTTGCAGCGAGAACTCTCTGCGAATCACAAACGAGAGTTCTTTTACACGCAGCACTCTCCTTCGCTACGCAGTCAATGTTGCTGCCACAGGGTGAGTGATGATGATGCCTGTGGTGGGGGTGGGGTGGGGGGGGGTGTGGAGAACCTTGGGTTGGATTCTCCGACCCCCCGCCGGGGTGGGGGGGGGGAGGGAGACTCGCCGGGGGGGGCGGCGTTAATCTGCGTGCGGGCCTTTGCCGTGGGGGTAAAGCTCCGCCATGGCTGGCGCGCGTGCACAGGAAACACACCGACGTTCTGCGCAAGCGCCACCTCGCACCGGCCGCAGCAGCTCTTCGGCGCCGGTTGGCGCAGTGCCAACCCCACCACCACCAGACTAGCCCCTGGGTGTGCAGAGGATTCCGCTACTTCCTGTCGGCATGATGCCGGAGTGGTTCGCGCCACTCTTGCCCCTGGTACGGGCCGCCCCGCCAAGTCCGGGAGAATCCCGTCCGTGGGGCCAGTAAAACGGCGCCAAGAGGCCACAGGCTGACCGTGTTGCTGGAGGCCAGCAGGCAGCTGTCTTGGAGCTCGCAGCTCCGCAGATACGGCCCCCCCACACTTCTCTGTCACGGATAAGTGGCACAGTGCGCACAGTGGCAGGCTCCAGCTCCATAGCGGACTCGGCGGGGGATCCGGCCCTGGGGGAACCCCCGGACCTGGACCGCTGAAAAACTGCCCCCGATTTGGCCGCTTGCCCGACCTGGACTGCCCACACACATAGCCGCCATTCCCGAATGAGGCCCCCCTGCCACCTGATCGGCCCTCCCCAGGCTGAGATTGAGTCCGCTGACGTCTCGCGAGTTTCCCCAATGGCAGAACCACATTAGAAATACGCTGTGAGAAATTCGGCTGGTTGGGGGCGGAGAATAGGGAGGCGGGCCTCAGCCAATGGCCTGAGCTGGTGGATAATTGGAGGGCGAAGAATCGCAGAACCAGCGGGGTCCCGATTTCACGAGGAAAAAGGGATTGCCCACCCTGTCACGGAACGTGATTTCGGCATCGGGGCCTGGAGAATCCAGCCCAATTCTTGCCGGACATTTCCTCCTCTCCCTGTGCCCAATTCCTGGTATTTAATCCCTCTGCTCCACATCTCAACAACATTCCCAATCCAGCTCCCCAATCAGAGAATTCATCCAGTCCCCAGACCCCGCTGGTTCTGCGATTCTTCGCCCTCCGAATACAGAGATTCAGGGCCATTCACCCCGATCAGTATTATATCCGCTTCCACAGACCCACACAGCAGACAAAGGGCCATTCGGACCATCTTGCTTCTGCTGGCTTCAACTTATTAATCCCCCCCCCCCCCCCCCCCCCCCCCTGCAGTCTGTGTCCCTCTGGATACTCTGCAGTCTGTCTCTCTGGTTACTCTGCAGTCTGTGTCTCTCTCTGGTTACTCTGCAGTCTGTGTCTCTGGTTACTCTGCAGTCTGTGTCTCTGGTTACTCTGCAGTCTGTGTCTCTGGTTACTCTGCAGTCTGTGCCTCTGGTTACTCTGCAGTCTGTCTCTCTGGTTACTCTGCAGTCTGTGTCTCTGGTTACTCTGCAGTCTGTGTCTCTGGTTACTCTGCAGTCTCTGTCTCTCTGGTTACTCAGCAGTCTGTGTCTCTGGTTACTCTGCAGGCTGTGTCTCTCTGGTTACTCTGCAGTCCGTGTCCCTGGTTACTCTGCAGTCTGTGTCTCTCTGGGTACTCTGCAGTCTGTGTCTCTGGTTACTCTGCAGTCCGTGTCTCTGGTTACTCTGCAGTCTGTCTCTCTGGTTACTCTGCAGTCTGTGTCTCTGGTTACTCTGCAGGCTGTGTCTCTCTGGTTACTCTGCAGTCCGTGTCCCTGGTTACTCTGCAGTCTGTGTCTCTCTGGTTACTCTGCAGTCTGTGTCTCTGGTTACTCTGCAGTCTGTCTCTCTGGTTACTCTGCAGTCTGTGTCTCTGGTTACTCTGCAATCTGTCTCTCTGGTTACTCTGCAGTCCGTGTCCCTGGTTACTCTGCAGTCTGTGTCTCTCTGGGTACTCTGCAGTCTGTGTCTCTGGTTACTCTGCAGTCTGTCTCTCTGGTTACTCTGCAGTCTGTGTCTCTGGTTACTCTGCAATCTGTCTCTCTGGTTACTCTGCAGTCCGTGTCTCTGGTTACTCTGCAGTCCGTGTCTCTGGTTACTCTGCAGTCTGTGTCTCTGGTTACTCTGCAGTCTGTCTCTCTGGTTACTCTGCAGTCTGTGTCTCTGGTTACTCTGCAGTCTGTGTCTCTCTGGTTACTCTGCAGTCCGTGTCTCTGGTTACTCTGCAGTCCGTGTCTCTGGTTACTCTGCAGTCCATGTCTCTGGTTACTCTGCAGTCCGTCTCTCTGGTTACTCTGCAGTCTGTGCCTCTGGTTACTCTGCAGTCTGTGTCTCTGGTTACTCTGCAGTCTGTGTCTCTGGTTACTCTGCAGTCTGTGTCCCTGGTTACTCTGCAGTCTGTGTCTCTGGTTACTCTGCTGTCTGTGTCCCTGGTTACTCTGCAGTCTGTTTCTCTGGTTATTCTGCAGTCTGTGGCTCTGGTTACTCTGCAGTCTGTGTCTCTGGTTACTCTGCAGTCCGTGTCTCTGGTTACTCTGCAGTCTATGTCTCTGGTTACTCTGCAGTCTGTGTCTCTGGTTACTCTGCAGTCTGTGTCTCTGGTTACTCTGCAGTCTGTCTCTCTGGTTACTCTGCAGTCTGTGTCTCTGGTTACTCTGCAGTCTGTGTCTCTGGTTACTCTGCAGTCTGTCTCTCTGGTTACTGTGCAGTCTGTGTCTCTGGTTACTCTGCAGTCTGTGTCTCTCTGGGTACTCTGCAGTCTGTGTCTCAGGTTACTCTGCAGTCTGTGTCTCTCTGGGTACTCTGCAGTCTGTGTCTCTGGTTACTCTGCAGTCTGTGTCTCTCTGGGTACTCTGCAGTCTGTGTCTCTGGTTACTCTGCAGTCTTTGATTCTCTGGTTACTCTGCAAAGAACAAAGAACAAAAAAATGTACAGCACAGGAACAGGCCCTTCGGCCCTCCAAGCCCGTGCCGACCATGCTGCCCGACTAAACTACAATCTTCTACACTTCCTGGGTCCGTATCCTTCTATTCCCATCCTATTCATGTATTTGTCAAGATGCCCCTTAAATGTCCCGATCGTCCCTGCTTCCACTACCTCCTCCGGTAGCGAGTTCCAGGCACCCACTACCCACAGACTGCAGTCTGTGTCTCTCTGGTTACTCTGCAGTCTGTGTCTCTGGTTACTCTGCAGTCTGTCTCTCTGGTTACTCTGTAGTCCGTGTCTCTGGTTACTCTGCAGTCTGTGTCTCTCTGGTTACTCTGCAGTCTGTGTCTCTCTGGTTACTCTGCAGTCTGTCTCTCTGGTTACTCTGCAGTCTGTCTCTCTGGTTAATCTGCAGTCTGTGTCTCTGGTTACTCTGCAGTCTGTGTCTCTGGTTACTCTGCAGTCTGTGTCTCTGGTTACTCTGCAGTCTGTCTCTCGGGTTTCTCTGCAGTCTGTCTCTCTGGTTACTCTGCAGTCTGTGTCTCTGGTTACTCTGCAGTCTGTGTCTCTGGTTACTCTGCAGTCTGTGTCTCTGGTTGCTCTGCAGTCTGTGTCTCTCTGGTTACTCTGCAGTCTGTGTCTCTGGTTACTCTGCAGTCTGTGTCTCTGGTTACTCTGCAGTCTGTGTCTCTGGTTACTCTGCAGTCTGTCTCTTTGGTTACTCTGCAGTCTGTCTCTCTGGTTACTCTGCAGTCTGTCTCTCTGGTTACTCTGCAGTCTGTCTCTCTGGTTACTCTGCAGTCTGTGTCTCTGGTTACTCTGCAGTCTGTCTCTCTGGTTACTCTGCAGTCTGTCTCTCTGGTTACTCTGCAGTCTGTGTCTCTGGTTACTCTGCAGCCTGTCTCTCTGGTTACCCTGCAGTCTGTCTCTGGTTACTCTGCAGTCTGTGTCTCTCTGGTTACTCTGCAGTCTGTCTCTCTGGTTACTCTGCAGTCTGTCTCTCTGGTTACTCTGCAGTCTGTGTCTCTGGTTACTCTGCAGTCTGTCTCTCTGGTTACTCTGCAGTCTGTCTCTCTGGTTACTCTGCAGTCTGTGTCTCTGGTTACTCTGCAGCCTGTCTCTCTGGTTACCCTGCAGTCTGTCTCTGGTTACTCTGCAGTCTGTGTCTCTCTGGTTACTCTGCAGTCTGTGTCTCTGGTTCCTCTGCAGTCTGTGTCTCTCTGGTTACTCTGCAGTCTGTGTCTCTGGTTACTCTGCAGTCTGTGTCTCTGGTTACTCTGCAGTCTGTGTCTCTCTGGTTACTCTGCTGTCTGTCTCTCTGGTTACTCTGCAGTCTGTGTCTCTGGTTACTCTGCAGTCTGTGTCTCTGGTTACTCTGCAGTCTGTGTCTCTGGTTACTCTGCAGTCTGTGTCTCTGGTTACTCTGCAGTCTGTGTCTCTGGTTACTTTGCAGTCTGTGTCTCTCTGGTTACTCTGCAGCCTGTGTCTCTGGTTACTCTGCAGTCTGTCTCTCTGGTTACTCTGCAGTCTGTGTCTCTGGTTACTCTGCAATCTGTCTCTCTGGTTACTCTGCAGTCTGTGTCTCTGGTTACTCTGCAGTCTGTGTCTCTGGTTACTCTGCAGTCTGTCTGTCTGGTTACTCTGCAGTCTGTGTCTCTGGTTACTCTGCAGTCTGTCTCTCTGGTTACTTTGCAGTCTGTGTCTCTCTGGTTACTCTGCAGCCTGTGTCTCTGGTTACTCTGCAGTCTGTGTCTCTGGTTACTCTGCAGTCTGTGTCTCTCTGGTTACTCTGCAATCTGTCTCTCTGGTTACTCTGCAGTCTGTGTCTCTGGTTACTCTGCAGTCTGTGTCTCTGGTTACTCTGCAGTCTGTCTGTTTGGTTACTCTGCAGTCTGTGTCTCTGGTTACTCTGCAGTCTGTCTCTCTGGTTACTCTGCAGTCCGTGTGTCTGGTTACTCTGCAGTCTGTGTCTCTGGTAACTCTGCAATCTGTCTCTCTGGTTACTCTGCAGTCTGTGTCTCTGGTTACTCTGCAGCCTGTGTCTCTCTGGTTACTCTGCAGTCTGTCTCTCTGGTTACTCTGCAGTCCGTGTGTCTGGTTACTCTGCAGTCTGTGTCTCTGGTTACTATGCAGTCTGTGTCTCTGGTTACTCTGCAGTCTGTGTCTCTGGTTACTCTGCAGCTTGTTCAGGTGTTGCTACTCTGCCTTCTGCTACTTTCTCCTTAATAAGTCTTCTGACACGGCTTTTGATTTTGAGTGCCTTGATTTATTTTCCTCATAACTTGAAATGAAATGAAATGAAAATCGCTTATTATCACAAGTAGGCTTCAATGATGTTTCTGTGAAAAGCCCCTAGTCGCCACATTCCGGCACTGTTCGGGGAGGCTGATACGGGAATTGAACCGTGCTGCTGGCCTGCCTTGGTCTGCTTTAAAAGTCAGCGATATAGCCCTGTGTGCTAAACCAGTCTGCTGGAAGAATACTGGCAGCTTGTCCCAGTCTGCCCCATGTTGTGGTAGTTGTTGCTAAGTGTTACTGTTCTTTCTCGTGTGTTGCCGGCCAGTCCCAGAATGTGCAGACAAGCTGCTGTGGGTACCGCCCTAATTCTGTGTCACACTCCTGCCACCCGGGCTCTGCTTCAGGGCTGCCTTGGTCAGGAATGGTCTCTGCAAACTGGTCACTGACCCGGGATGTCCTCTCCCCCAGCAGAATCGAATGCACCCGACACGTTATCTTCAGAGCCGGACATCAGGAGGAGCGGCTGGTCAAACACTCCTACAAGGTGAGGCAGACTCATTGACATTGCCGTCTGCGATTGGGTCTGTCTGGGACTGGGTCCGCCGTCTGGCACTGGGTCTGTCTGGGTCGGTCTGGGTCTGGGTCTGTCTGGGTCTGGGTGTGAGCCCCGAGTGGGCCTCAGGCCCCCGCTTGGATGTTACAGACTCACTTTGGCAGAGACAGAGCCTCAGTCTGGTAATGTCCAATGGGAGGGAGCTGAGGGAGAGGGAGCTGAGGGAGGGGGAGCTGAGGGAGGGGGAGCTGAGGGAGGGGGAGCTGAGGGAGAGGGAGCTGAGGGAAAGGGAGCTGAGGGAGAGGGGGCTGAGGGAGAGGGGGCTGAGGGAGGGGGAGCTGAGGGAAAGGGGGCTGAGGGAGGGGGAGCTGAGGGACGGGGAGCTGAGGGACGGGGAGCTGAGGGAGAGGGAGCTGAGGGAGAGGGAGCTGAGGGAGAGGGAGCTGAGGGAGAGGGAGCTGAGGGAGAGGGAGCTGAGGGAAAGGGAGCTGAGGGAGAGGGAGCTGAGGGAGGGGGAGCTGAGGGAGGGGGAGCTGAGGGAGGGGGAGCTGAGGGAAAGGGAGCTGAGGGAGAGGGAGCTGAGGGAGGGGGAGCTGAGGGAGGGGGAGCTGAGGGAGAGGGAGCTGAGGGAAAGGGAGCTGAGGGAGAGGGGGCTGAGGGAGAGGGGGCTGAGGGAGGGGGAGCTGAGGGAAAGGGGGCTGAGGGAGGGGGAGCTGAGGGACGGGGAGCTGAGGGAGAGGGAGCTGAGGGAGGGGGAGCTGAGGGAGAGGGAGCTGAGGGAGAGGGAGCTGAGGGAGAGGGAGCTGAGGGAGGGGGAGCTGAGGGAAAGGGAGCTGAGGGAGAGGGGGCTGAGGGAGGGGGAGCTGAGTGAAAGGGGGCTGAGGGAGGGGGAGCTGAGGGACGGGGAGCTGAGGGACGGGGAGCTGAGGGAGAGGGAGCTGAGGGAGAGGGAGCTGAGGGAGAGGGAGCTGAGGGAGAGGGAGCTGAGGGAGAGGGAGCTGAGGGAGAAAGCTGAGGGACGGGGAGCCGAGGGACGGGGAGCTGAGGGAGAGGGAGCTGAGGGAGAGGGAGCTGAGGGAGAGGGAGCTGAGGGAGAGGGAGCTGAGGGAGAGGGAGCTGAGGGAGAAAGCTGAGGGACGGGGAGCTGAGGGCGAGGGGGCTGAGGGAGAGGGAGCTGAGGGACGGGGAGCTGAGGGAGGGGGAACTGAGGGAGAGGGAGCTGAGGGAGAGGGAGCTGAGGGAGAGGGAGCTGAGGGAGAGGGAGCTGAGGGAGAGGGAGCTGAGGGAGGGGGAGCTGAGGGAGGGGGAGCTGAGGGACGGGGAGCTGAGGGACGGGGAGCTGAGGGACAGGGAGCTGAGGGAAAGGGGGCTGAGGGAGGGGGAGCTGAGGGAAAGGGAGCTGAGGGACGGGGAGCTGAGGGAGAGGGAGCTGAGGGAGAGGGAGCTGAGGGAGAGGGAGCTGAGGGAAAGGGAGCTGAGGGACGGGGAGCTGAGGGAAAGGGGGCTGAGGGAGAGGGAGCTGAGGGACGGGGAGCTGAGGGACGGGGAGCTGAGGGAAAGGGGGCTGAGGGAGAGGGGGCTGAGGGAGAGGGAGCTGAGGGACGGGGAGCTGAGGGAGAGGGAGCTGAGGGAGGGGGAGCTGAGGGACGGGGAGCTGAGGGAAAGGGGGCTGAGGGAGAGGGAGCTGAGGGAGGGGGAGCTGAGGGAGAGGGAGCTGAGGGAGGGGGAGCTGAGGGAGGGGGAGCTGAGGGACGGGGAACTGAGGGAGGGGGAGCTGAGGGAGAGGGAGCTGAGGGAGAGGGAGCTGAGGGAGAGGGGGCTGAGGGAGGGGGAGCTGAGGGAGGGGGAGCTGAGGGAGGGGGAGATGAGGGAGGGGGAGCTGAGGGAGGGGGAGCTGAGGGAGGGGGAGCTGAGGGAGGGGGAGCTGAGGGAGGGGGAGCTGAGGGAGGGGGAGCTGAGGGAAAGGGAGCTGAGGGAGAGGGAGCTGAGGGAGGGGGAGCTGAGGGAGGGGGAGCTGAGGGAGGGGGAGCTGAGGGAAAGGGAGCTGAGGGAGAGGGAGCTGAGGGAGGGGGAGCTGAGGGAGGGGGAGCTGAGGGAGGGGGAGCTGAGGGAGAGGGAGCTGAGGGAAAGTGAGCTGAGGGAGAGGGGGCTGAGGGAGAGGGGGCTGAGGGAGGGGGAGCTGAGGGAAAGGGGGCTGAGGGAGGGGGAGCTGAGGGACGGGGAGCTGAGGGACGGGGAGCTGAGGGAGAGGGAGCTGAGGGAGAGGGAGCTGAGGGAGAGGGAGCTGAGGGAGAGGGAGCTGAGGGAGAGGGAGCTGAGGGAGAAAGCTGAGGGACGGGGAGCTGAGGGACGGGGAGCTGAGGGAGAGGGAGCTGAGGGAGAGGGAGCTGAGGGAGAGGGAGCTGAGGGAGAGGGAGCTGAGGGAGAGGGAGCTGAGGGAGAAAGCTGAGGGACGGGGAGCTGAGGGCGAGGGGGCTGAGGGAGAGGGAGCTGAGGGACGGGGAGCTGAGGGAGGGGGAACTGAGGGAGAGGGAGCTGAGGGAGAGGGAGCTGAGGGAGAGGGAGCTGAGGGAGAGGGAGCTGAGGGAGGGGGAGCTGAGGGAGGGGGAGCTGAGGGACGGGGAGCTGAGGGACGGGGAGCTGAGGGACAGGGAGCTGAGGGAAAGGGGGCTGAGGGAGGGGGAGCTGAGGGAAAGGGAGCTGAGGGACGGGGAGCTGAGGGAGAGGGAGCTGAGGGAGAGGGAGCTGAGGGAGAGGGAGCTGAGGGAAAGGGAGCTGAGGGACGGGGAGCTGAGGGAAAGGGGGCTGAGGGAGAGGGAGCTGAGGGACGGGGAGCTGAGGGACGGGGAGCTGAGGGAAAGGGGGCTGAGGGAGAGGGGGCTGAGGGAGAGGGAGCTGAGGGACGGGGAGCTGAGGGAGAGGGAGCTGAGGGAGGGGGAGCTGAGGGACGGGGAGCTGAGGGAAAGGGGGCTGAGGGAGAGGGAGCTGAGGGAGGGGGAGCTGAGGGAGAGGGAGCTGAGGGAGGGGGAGCTGAGGGAGGGGGAGCTGAGGGACGGGGAACTGAGGGAGGGGGAGCTGAGGGAGAGGGAGCTGAGGGAGAGGGAGCTGAGGGAGAGGGGGCTGAGGGAGGGGGAGCTGAGGGAGGGGGAGCTGAGGGAGGGGGAGCTGAGGGAGGGGGAGCTGAGGGAGGGGGAGCTGAGGGAGGGGGAGCTGAGGGAGGGGGAGCTGAGGGAGGGGGCTGAGGGAGGGGGGCTGAGAGAGGGGGGCTGAGGGAGGGGGAGCTGAGGGAGGGGGAGGGGTGGAGGGGGAGAGGGAGAGTGGAGGGATGGAGGGGGAGGGGGGTGATGGAGGGGATGGGAGGGAGGGGGAGGGGAGGGGTTGAGGGGAGTGATGGAGGGGAGGGGTGGAGGGGCAGGGAGGGGTGCAGGGGGAGAGATGGTGGGGAGGGATGAGGGGGAGGGGGAGAGGGAGGGATGGGTGAGGGGGGAGGGGAATGGTTGTACCTGCCTCTCGCTCATTGCTGTTTGACACATTGACAGGTGGAGAATCTGGCTCCGCGCTCGCTCCCAATCCGAGTCAAGCTGACTTTCCCAACGAGAATCGGCAACAAATCCCTATGGAACGTGTCCGTGTCCCAGATAACACCGGTCAGTGTGGGATTGGGGGTGGGGGTCACTGATGTCTGGAGGTCACTGCTGTCTGGGGGACACTGCTGTCTGGGGGTCACTGCTGTCTGGGGGTCACTGCTGTCTGGGGGTCACTGCTGTCTGGGGGTCACTGCTGTCTGGGGGTCACTGCTGTCTGGAGGTCACTGCTGTCTGGGGGTCACTGCTGTCTGGGGGTCACTGCTGTCTGGGGGTCACTGCTGCCTGGGGGTCACTGCTGCCTGGGGGTCACTGCTGCCTGGGGGTCACTGCTGCCTGGGGGTCACTGCTGTCTGGGGGTCACTGCTGTCTGGGGGTCACTGCTGTCTGGGGGTCACTGCTGCCTGGGGGTCACTGCTGTCTGGGGGTCACTGCTGTCTGGGGGTCACTGCTGTCTGGGGGTCACTGCTGCCTGGGGGTCACTGCTGTCTGGGGGTCACTGCTGTCTGGGGGTCACTGCTGCCTGGGGGTCACTGCTGTCTGGGGGTGGGGTGTGGTTGGGAGTATAGAGGGGGGGATGATGTGGAAGAAAACGTAGTGGGTCTGATTAGCAAGTTTGCGGATGATACTAAGATTGCAGGAGTTGCAGATGGTGATGAAGATTGTCAGAGAATACAACAGGATATAGATAGACTGCAAAATTGGGCAGAGAAATGGCAGATGGAGTTTAACCCGGACAAATGCGAGGTGATGCATTTTGGTCGATCCAATTCAGCTGGAAGCTGTAAAATAAATGGCAGAACCCGTTCGTCCCATCGGGTTGGAGGGCACAGATCCTGGGCTGAGCGCAGGTTTTCCTTGTCAGTCTTGGGTCTGGAGCGGCAGAGGACGGTCGCCTTTATCTCACTCTCTGCAAATAGTTACTTACCTTCTGAAACTGTTTATTTCCCCCACCCCCCCACCCCCCCACCCCCCCCCACCACCCCTAATAAATAAGTACTTTGCGTCAGTCTTCACAGTAGAAGACATGAGTAATATCCCAACAATTCAGGAGAGTCAGGGGGCAGAGTTGAATATGGTAGCCATCACAAAGGAGAAAGTGCTAGAGAAACTAAGAGGTCTAAAAATTGATAAATCTCCGGGCCCAGATGGACTACATCCTAGAGTTCTAAAGGAGATAGCTGAAGAAATAGTGGAGGCGTTAGTTATGATCTTTCAAAAGTCACTGGAGTCAGGGAAAGTCCCAAAGGATTGGAAAATCGCTGTTGTAACCCCCCTGTTCAAGAAGGGAACAAGGAAAAAGATGGAAAATTATAGTCCAATTAGCCTACCCTCGGTTGTTGGCAAGATTCTAGAATCCATTGTTAAAGATGAGATTTCTAAATTCTTGGAAGTACAGGGTCGGATTAGGACAAGTCGGCATGGATTTAGTAATGGGAGGTCGTGCCTGACAAACCTGTTAGAGTTCTTTGAAGAGATAACAAATAGGTTAGACCAAGGAGAGTCAATGGATGTTATCTATCTTGACTTCCAAAAGGCCTTTGATAAGGTGCCTCACGGGAGACTGCTGAGTAAAAAAGGGCCCATGGTATTCGAGGCAAGGTACTAACCTGGATTGACGATTGGCTGTCAGGCAGAAGGCAGAGAGTTGCGATAAAAGGTTCTTCTTCGGAATGGCAACCGGTGACGAGTGGTGTCCCGCAGGGTTCAGTGTTGGGGCCACAGCTGTTCTCTTTATATATTAACGATCTAGATGACGGGACTGGGGGCATTCTGGCTAAGTTTGCCGATGATACAAAGATAGGTGGGGGGGCAGGTAGTATGGAGGAGGTGGGGAGGCTGGAGAAAGATTTAGACAGTTTAGGAGAGTGGTCCAAGAAATGGCTGATGAAATTCAACGTGGGCAAGTGCGAGGACTTGCACTTTGGAAAAAAGAATAGAGGCATGGACTATTTTCTAAACGGTGACAAAATTCATAATGCTGAAGTGCAAAGGGACTTGGGAGTCCTAGTCCAGGATTCTCTAAAGGTAAACTTGCAGGTTGAGTCCGTAATTAAGAAAGCAAATGCAATGTTGTCATTCATCTCAAGAGGCTTGGAATATAAAAGCAGGGATGTACTTCTGAAGCTTTATAAAGCATTAGTTAGGCCCCATTTAGAATACTGTGAGCAATTTTGGGCCCCACACGTCAGGAAGGGCATACTGGCACTGGAGCGGGTCCAGCGGAGATTCACACGATGATCCCAGGAATGGTAGGCCTAACATATGATGAACATCTGAGGATCCTGGGATTATATTCATTGGAGTTTAGGAGGTTGAGGGGAGATCTAATAGAAACTTACAAGATAATGAATGGCTTCGATAGGGTGGATGTAGGGAAGTTGTTTCCATTAGCAGGGGAGACTAGGACCCGGGGGCACAGCCTTAGAATAAAAGGGAGTCACCTTAGAACAGAGATGAGGAGAAATTTCTTCAGCCAGAGAGTGGTGGGTCTGTGGAATTCATTGCCACAGAGGGCGGTGGAGGCCGGGACGTTGAGTGTCTTTGAGACAGAAGTTGATAAATTCTTGATTTCACGAGGAATTAAGGGCTATGGAGAGAGAGCGGGTAAATGGAGTTGAAATCAGCCATGATTGAATGGTGGAGTGGACTCGATGGGCCGAATGGCCTTACTTCCGCTCCTATGTCTTATGGTCTTATAGATAGGTTCTAGATTAATAAGGGGTTCAGGGGTTATGGGGAGAAGGCAGGAGAATGGGGATGAGAAAATATCAGCCATGATTGAATGGCGGAGCGGACTCGATGGGCCGAGTGGCCTAATTCTGCTCCTATGTCTTATGAGGAGAGATTCAATAAACTGGGATTGTTCTCCCGAGAGAGATGGAGGCTGAGGGGGCGACCTGATGGAAGTTTATAAAGCTGGGGGGGGGGGGGGGAGGGAGGGGGGCTGGAGGGGGGGAGGGAGGGGGGCTGGGGCGGGGAGGGAGGGAGGCTGGGGGGGGGAGGGGGGCTGGGGAGGGGAGGGGTGGGGGGGAAAGAGGGGGTAGGGGGAGGGAGGGTGGGGGTGGAGGGAGGGTGGGGTGGAGGGAGGGTGGGGGGGAGGGAGGGTGGGGGTGGGGGAGGGAGGGGTGGGTGGGTGGGTGGGGGGAGGGGTGGGTGGGGGGGAGGGAGAGGGGCTGGGGGGGAGGGAGGGAGGCTGGGGGGGGAGGGGAGGCTGGGGAGGGGAGGGGTGGGGGGAGGGAGGGGGAGGGTGGAGGGAGGCTGGGGGTGAGGGAGGAGGGGTGGGGGAGGGAGGGGTGGGTGGGGGGGATGGGTGGGTAGGGGGGGAGGGAGGGGGGTGGGGGGGAGGGGTGGGTGGGTGGGGGGAGGGGGGAGGGAGGGGTGGGTGGGTGGGGGGGAGGGGTGGGTGGGGGGGGAGGGAGAGGGGCTGGGGGGGAGGGAGGGAGTCTGCGGGGGGAGGGGAGGCTGGGGAGGGGAGGGGTGGGGGGGAGGGAGGGGGTAGGGTGGAGGGAGGGTGGGTGGGGGAGGGAGGGGTGGGTGGGGGGAGGGGTGGGTAGGGGGTGAGGGAGGGGGGGTGAGGGAGGATGGGGTGGGGGTGGGGGAGGGAGGGGGGTGGGTGAGGGGGAGGGGGGGTGGGGGTGGGGGAGGGGGGGGTGGGGGAGGGAGGGGTGAGGGACGAGGTGGGGGTGGGGGAGGGAGGGGGTGGGGGAGGGAGGGGTGGGTGGGGGGGAGTGGTGGGTAGGGGGGAGGGAGGGGGGTGGGTGAGGGGGAGGGGGGGTGAGGGAGGACGGGGTGGGGGTGGGGGAGGGAGGGGGGTGGGTGAGGGGGAGGGGAGGTGGGGGAGGGAGGGGTGAGGGACGGGGTGGGGGTGGGGGAGGGAGGGGGTGGGGGAGGTTCGGTGGAGATGTGCGGGGGAAGTTTTTTTACACAGGGTGGTGGTGGTGGTCTGGAATGCACGGCCCAGTGAGGCGGTTGGGGCAGATACGTTGTGACCTTTAACACGTGTCTGGATTGACACATGAACAGACGGGGTATAGAAGGCTCCAGGCGGTTGGTGTAGATAGGACACGTGATCAGCGCAGGCTTGGAGAGCCGAACGGCCTGTTCCTGTGTTGTACTGTTCATTGTTCTGACTTGCGATGCCTCGCCGTACGGCATCACAGTGGTCCTGGCACATAGCATGTCCGACGGTACAGAGGCGCCTTTACATCCCGCACACTGGCCAAAACCGAACAGAGCAGCACGCAGCTGGAAAGGAAGGTTTGGCCTTTATAATCGCGGTGTGAAAATTCCCAGCGACTGGACCCGTGTCCCACTCATAGAACATAGAACATTACAGCGCAGTACAGGCCCTTCGGCCCTCGATGTTGCACCGACCTGTGAAACCACTCTAAAGCCCATCTACACTATTCCCTTATCGTCCATATGTCTATCCAATGACCATTTGAATGCCCTTAGTGTTGGCGAGTCCACTACTGTTGCAGGCAGGGCATTCCACACCCTTACTACTCTCTGAGTAAAGAACCTACCTCTGACATCTGTCCTATAACTATCTCCCCTCAATTTAAAGCTATGTCCCCTCGTGCTAGACATCACCATCCGAGGAAAAAGGCTCTCACTGTCCACCCTATCCAATCCTCTGATCATCTTGTATGCCTCAATTAAGTCACCTCTTAACCTTCTTCTCTCGAACAAAAACAGCCTCAAGTCCCTCAGCCTTTCCTCATAAGATCTTCCCTCCATACCAGGCAACATTCTGGTAAATCTCCTCTGCACCCTTTCCAATGCTTCCACATCTTTTCTATAATGCGGCGACCAGAATTGCACGCAATACTCCAAATGCAGCCGCACCAGAGTGTTGTATAGCTGCAACATGACCTCATGGCTCCGAAACTCAATCCCTCTACCAATAAAAGCTAACACACCGTACGCCTGTTTAACAACCCTCTCAACCTGGGTGGCAAATTTCAGGGATCTATGTACATGGACACCGAGATCTCTCTGCTCATCCACACTACCAAGAATCTTACCATTAGCCCAGTACTCTGTCTTCCTGTTATTCCTTCCAAAATGAATCACCTCACACTTTTCTGCATTAAACTGCATTTGCCACCTCTCAGCCCAGCTCTGCAGCTTATCTCAGAATTTACAGTGCAGAAGGAGGCCATTCGGCCCATCGAGTACGCACCGGCTCCCGGAAAGAGCACCCCACTCAAGGTCCACACCTCCACCCTATCCCCACAACCCAGTAACCCCACCCAACTAAGGGCAATTTTGGACACTATGGGCAATTTAGCATGGCCAATCCACCTAACCCGCACATCTTTGAACTGTGGGAGGAAACCGGAGCACCCGGAGGAAACCCACGCACACACTGGGAGGATGTGCAGACTCCGCACAGACAGTGACCCAAGCCGGAATCGAACCTGGGACCCTGGAGCTGTGAAGCATTTGTGCTATCCACAATGCTACCATGCTGCCCAAGTCATCTATGTCCCTCTGTAACTTGTAACATCCTTCCGCACTGTCCACAAACCCACCGACTTTAGTGTCATCTGCAAATTTACTCACCCATCCTTCTACGCCTTCTACGCCCTCCTCCAGGTCAAATGACAAACAATGACAAAAGTGGCCCCAAAACAGATCCTTGTGGTACACCACTAGTAACTGGACTCCAGTCTGAACATTTCCCATCAACCACAACCCTTTGTCTTCTTCCAGCTCGCCAATTTCTGATCCAAACTGCTAAATCACCCTGAATCCCATGCCTCCGTATTTTCTGCAGAAGCCTACCATGGGGAACTTATCAAACGCTTTACTGAAATCCATATACAGCACATCAACTGCTTTACCCTCATCCATCTGTTTGGTCACCTTCTCAAAGAACTCTATAAGGTTTGTGAGGCACGACCTACCCTTCACAAAACCATGTTGACTATCTTACCTTCTGACCTATTGCTCCTGTGCCCACCCCCTTGCCATACTAGTTTAAACCCTCCCGCGTGACACGAGCAAACCTCGCGGCCAGGATATTTATGCCTCTCCGGTTTAGATGCAACCCATCCTTCTTATATAGGTCACACCTGCCCCGGAAGAGCTCCCAGTGTTCCAGATAACGGAAACCCTCCCTCCTACACCAGCTATTTAGCCACGTGTTTAGCTGCTCTATCTTCCTATTTCTAGCCTCACTGGCACGTGGCACAGGGAGCAATCCCGAGATTACAACCCTAGAGGTCCTGTCTTTTAACTTTCTGCCTAGCTCCCTGAACTCCTGCTGCAGGACCTTATGCCCCTTCCTGCCTATGTCGTTAGTACCAATATGTACAAAGCGGTATACTTGTTACTAAGGAGAACGACCACAGGGGATCCCTGCACTGACTGCTTCCTCCCAGCCCCTCTCACCGTCACCCATCTATCTTGATTCTTCGGAGTGACTACATCCCTGAAGCTTCTGTCTATGACCACCTCTGACTCCCGAATGATCCGAAGTTCATCCAGCTCCAGCTCCAGTTCCCTAACGCGGTTTCTGAGGAGCTGGAGATGGGTGCACTTCCCACAGGTGAAATCAGCAGGGACACTGACGGCGTCCCTCACCTCACATTGTCCCACACAGTCCGGACTCCGGGAAAGGACCAGCGTCCCACACAGTCCGGACTCCGGGCAAGGACCAGCGTCCCACACAGTCCGGACTCCCGGAAAGGACCAGCGTCCCACACAGTCCGGACTCCCGGAAAGGACCAGCGTCCCACACAGTCCGGACTCTGGGAACAGACCGCGTGAGAGAAAGAGCATGAGCGAGAGAAAGCGTGAGAGAGAGAAAGCGTGAGAGAGAGATAGAGAGCATGAGAGAGAGATAGAGAGCGTGAGAGAGAGAGCGTGAGAGAGAGAGCGAGAGAGAGAGAGCGCGAGAGAGAGAGCGCGAGAGAGAGAGCGCGAGAGAGAGAGCGCGAGAGAGAGCGCGATAGAGAGAGCGCGAGAGAGCGAGCGAGCATGAAAGGGAGTGAGCATCAGAGGGAGTGAGCATGAGAGGAGAGAGCGTGAGAGAGAGAGTGAGATAGGGAGCCTGAGGGAGAGCGAGTATAATAGAGAGAGAGCATGAGAGAGAAAGAGCGTGAGAGAGAGAGGGTGTGAGAAAGAGAGAGAGTGTGAGAGAGAGCGAGAGAGAGCACGTGAGAGAGAGAGAGAGCGTGAGAGAGAGAGAGCGTGAGAGAGAGAGAGCGTGAGACTGAGACAGCGTGAGAGAGAGAGCGTGAGAGAGAGACAGCGTAAGAGAGAGAGTGTGAGAAAGAGAGAGCGAGCATGAGAGAGAGCGTGAGAGAGAAAGAGGGTGAGAGAGAGAGAGCATGAGAGAGCGTGAGACTGAGACAGCGTGCGAGAGAGAGCGTGAGAGAGAGACAGCGTACGAAAGAGAGAGTGTGAGAAAGAGAGAGCAAGCGTGAGAGAGATCGTGAGAGAGCAAGCATGAGACTGAGACAGCGTGTGAGAGAGAGAGCATGAGAGAGAGAGCGCGAGAGGGAGAGCACGAGAGAGAGTGCGTGAGGGAGAGAGAGCGTGAGGGAGAGAGAGCGTGAGGGAGAGAGAGCGTGAGGGAGAGAGAGCGTGAGGGAGAGAGAGCGTGAGGGAGAGAGAGCGTGAGGGTGAGAGAGCGTGAGGGCGAGCGAGCATGAGGGCGAGAGTGCGTGAGGGCGAGAGTGGGTGAGGGCGAGAGAGCGTGAGGGCGAGAGAGTGCGTGAGAGCGAGAGAGTGCGTGAGAGCGGGAGAGTGCGTGAGGGCGAGAGAGTGCGTGAGGGCGAGAGAGTGCGTGAGGGCGAGAGAGTGCGTGAGGGCGAGAGAGAGTGAGGGTGAGAGAGTGCGTGAGGGCGAGAGTGGGTGAGGGTGAGAGAGTGCGTGAGGGCGGGAGAGTGCGTGAGGGCGGGAGAGTGCGTGAGGGCGGGAGAGTGCGTGAGGGCGGGAGAGTGCGTGAGGGCGGGAGAGTGCGTGAGGGCGGGAGAGTGCGTGAGGGCGGGAGAGTGCGTGAGGGCGGGAGAGTGCGTGAGGGCGGGAGAGTGCGTGAGGGCGGGAGAGTGCGTGAGGGCGAGAGAGTGCGTGAGGGCGAGAGAGTGCGTGAGGGCGAGTGAGTGCGTGAGGGCGGGAGAGTGCGTGAGGGCGGGAGAGTGCGTGAGGGCGGGAGAGTGCGTGGGGGCGAGAGAGGGCGAGAGTGCGTGAGGGCGGGAGAGTGCGTGGGGGCGAGAGAGTGCGTGAGGGCGAGAGTGCGTGTGGGCGAGAGAGGGCGAGAGTGCATGAGGGCGGGAGAGGGCGTGAGGGCGAGAGTTCGTGAGGGCGAGAGGGCGGGAGAGTGGGTGAGGGCGGGAGAGTGCATGAGGGCGGGAGAGTGCGTGAGAGCGAGAGTGCGTGAGGGCGGGAGAGTGCGTGAGGGCGAGTGTGCGTGAGGGCGGAGACGGCGTGAGGGCGTGAGTTCGTGAGGGCGAGAGAGTGCGTGAGGGCGAGAGAGTGCGTGAAGGCGAGAGAGTGCGTGAGGGCGGGAGAGTGCGTGAGGGCGGGAGAGTGCGTGAGGGCGGGAGAGTGCGTGAGGGCGGGAGAGTGCGTGAGGGCGGGAGAGTGCGTGAGGGCGGGAGTGCGTGAGGGCGAGAGAGTGCGTGAGGGCGAGAGAGTGCGTGAGGGCGAGAGAGTGCGTGAGGGCGAGAGAGTGCGTGAGGGCGGGAGAGTGCGTGAGGGCGGGAGAGTGCGTGAGGGCGGGAGAGTGCGTGAGGGCGAGAGTGCGTGAGGGCGAGAGTGCGTGAGGGCGAGAGAGTGCGTGAGGGCGGGAGAGTGCGTGAGGGCGGGAGAGTGCGTGAGGGCGGGAGAGGGCGAGAGTGCGTGAGGGCGAGAGAGTGCGTGAGGGCGGGAGAGTGCGTGAGGGCGAGAGAGTGCGTGAGGGCGAGAGAGTGCGTGAGGGCGAGAGTGCGTGAGGGCGGGAGAGTGCGTGAGGGCGAGAGAGTGCGTGAGGGCGGGAGAGTGCGTGAGGGCGAGAGTGCGTGAGGGCGAGAGTGCGTGAGGGCGAGAGTGCGTGAGGGCGGGAGAGTGCGTGAGGGCGAGAGAGTGCGTGAGGGCGAGAGTGCGTGAGGGCGAGAGAGTGCGTGACGGCGAGAGTGGGTGAGGGCGAGAGTGCGTGAGGGCGAGAGAGTGCGTGAGGGTGAGGGCGGGAGAGTGCGTGAGGGCGAGAGTGCGTGAGGGCGGGAGAGTGCGTGAGGGCGGGAGAGTGCGTGAGGGCGAGAGAGTGCGTGAGGGCGAGAGAGGGTTAGGGCGAGAGTGGGTGAGGGCGAGAGAGTGCGTGAGGGCGAGAGAGTGCGTGAGGGCGAGAGTGCGTGAGGGCGGGAGAGTGCGTGAGGGCGGGAGAGTGCGTGAGGGCGGGAGAGTGCGTGAGGGCGGGAGAGTGCGAGAGTGCATGAGGGCGGGAGAGTGCGTGAGGGCGGGAGAGTGCATGAGGGCGGGAGAGTGCGTGAGGGCGGGAGAGAGCGGGAGAGGGCGTGAGGGCGGGAGAGTGCGTGAGGGCGAGAGTTCGTGAGGGCGAGAGAGTGCGTGAGGGCGAGAGAGTGCGTGAGGGCGGGAGAGTGCGTGAGGGCGGGAGAGTGCGTGAGGGCGGGAGAGTGCGTGGGGGCGAGAGAGGGCGAGAGTGCGTGAGGGCGGGAGAGTGCGTGAGGGCGAGAGAGTCCGTGAGGGCGGGAGTGTGCGTGAGGGCGGGAGTGTGCGTGAGGGCGGGAGAGTGCGTGAGGGCGGGAGAGTGCGTGAGGGCGAGAGGGCGAGAGAGTGCGTGAGGGCGAGAGGGCGAGAGGGCGTGAGGGCGAGAGAGTGCGTGAGGGCGGGAGAGTGCGTGAGGGCGGGAGAGTGAGTGAGGGCGGGAGTGTGCGTGAGGGCGGGAGTGTGCGAGAGGGCGAGAGAGTGCGTGAGGGCGAGAGTGCGTGAGGGCGGGAGAGTGCGTGAGGGCGGGAGAGTGCGTGAGGGCGAGAGTGCATGAGGGCGAGAGAGTGCGTGAGGGCGGGAGAGTGCGTGAGGGCGGGAGAGTGCGTGAGGGCGAGAGGGCGAGAGAGTGCGTGTGGGCGAGAGGGCGTGAGGGCGAGAGAGTGCGTGAGGGCGGGAGAGTGCGTGAGGGCGGGAGAGTGCGTGAGGGCGGGAGAGTGCGTGAGGGCGGGAGTGTGCGAGAGGGCGAGAGAGTGCGTGAGGGCGAGAGTGCGTGAGGGCGAGAGGGCGTGAGGGCGAGAGAGTGTGTTAGGGCGAGAGAGTGCGTGAGGGCGGGAGAGGGCGGGAGAGTGCGTGAGGGCGGGAGAGTGCGTGAAGGCGAGAGAGTGCTTGAGGGCGGGAGAGTGCTTGAGGGCGGGAGAGTGCGTGAGGGCGGGAGTGTGCGAGAGGGCGAGAGAGTACGTGAGGGCGAGAGAGTGCGTGAGGGCGGGAGAGGGCAAGAGTGCGTGAGGGAGAGAGAGTGCGTGAGGGCGGGAGAGGGCGAGAGTGCGTGACCGCGGGAGAGGGCGAGAGTGCGTGAGGGCGAGTGAGTGCGTGAGGGCGGGAGAGGGCGAGAGTGCGTGAGGGCGGGAGAGGGCGAGTGTGCGTGAGGGAGAGAGAGTGCGTGAGGGCGAGAGAGTGCGTGAGGGCGAGAGAGTGCGTGAGGGCGGGAGAGGGCGAGAGTGCGTGAGGGAGAGAGTGCGTGAGGGCGGGAGAGGGCGAGAGTGCGTGAGGGCGGGAGAGTGCGTGAGGGCGGGAGAGTGCGTGAGGGCGAGAGAGTGCGTGAGGGCGGGAGAGGGCGAGAGTGCGTGAGGGCGAGAGAGTGCGTGAGGGCGGGAGAGGGCGAGAGTGCGTGAGGGCGGGAGAGGGCGAGAGTGCGTGAGGGAGAGAGAGTGCGTGAGGGAGAGAGAGTGCGTGAGGGCGTGAGAGTGCGTGAGGGCGGGAGAGTGCGTGAGGGCGAGAGAGGGCGGGAGAGGGCGAGAGTGCGTGAGGGCGGGAGAGTGCGTGAGGGCGGGAGAGTGCGTGAGGGCGGGAGAGTGCGTGAGGGCGGGAGAGTGCGTGAGGGCGGGAGAGTGCGTGAGGGCGGGAGAGTGCGTGAGGGCGGGAGAGTGCGTGAGGGCGAGAGAGTGCGTGAGGGCGAGAGTGCGTGAGGGTGAGAGAGTGCGTGAGGGTGAGAGAGTGCGTGAGGGTGAGAGAGTGCGTGAGGGTGGGAGAGTGCGTGGGGCCGAGAGAGTGCGTGGGGGCGAGAGAGTGCGTGAGGGCGGGAGAGTGCGTGAGGGCGGGAGAGTGCGTGAGGGCGTGAGGGCGGGAGAGTGCGTGAGGGCGGGAGAGGGCAAGAGTGCGTGAGGGAGAGAGAGTGCGTGAGGGCGAGAGAGTGCGTGAGGGCGGGAGAGTGCGTGAGGGCGGGAGAGGGCAAGAGTGCGTGAGGGAGAGAGAGTGCGTGAGGGCGAGAGAGTGCGTGAGGGCGGGAGAGGGCGAGAGTGCGTGAGTGCGGGAGAGTGCGTGGGGGCGAGAGAGTGCGTGAGGGCGAGAGAGTGCGTGAGGGCGGGAGAGGGCGAGAGTGCGTGAGGGCGGGAGAGTGCGTGAGGGCGAGAGAGTGCGTGAGGGCGAGAGAGTGCGTGAGGGCGAGAGAGTGCGTGAGGGCGGGAGAGTGCGTGAGGGCGAGAGAGTGCGTGAGGGCGGGAGAGGGCGAGAGTGCGTGAGGGCAGGAGAGTGGGTGAGGGAGAGAGAGTGCGTGAGGGCAGGAGAGGGCGAGAGTGCGTGAGGGCGGGAGAGGGCGAGAGTGCGTGAGGGCGGGAGAGTGCGTGAGGGCGGGAGAGTGCGTGAGGGCGGGAGAGTGCGTGAGGGCGAGAGAGTGCGTGAGGGCGGGAGAGGGCGAGAGTGCGTGAGTGCGGGAGAGTGCGTGAGTGCGGGAGAGTGCGTGGGGGCGAGAGAGTGCGTGAGGGCGGGAGAGGGCGAGAGTGCGTGAGGGCGGGAGAGTGCGTGAGGGCGAGAGAGTGCGTGAGGGCGAGAGAGTGCGTGAGGGCGAGAGAGTGCGTGAGGGCGAGAGAGTGCGTGAGGGCGGGAGAGTGCGTGAGGGCGGGAGAGTGCGTGAGGGCGAGAGAGTGCGTGAGGACGGGAGAGGGCGAGAGTGCGTGAGGGCAGGAGAGTGGGTGAGGGAGAGAGAGTGCGTGAGGGCGGGAGAGTGTGTGAGGGCGGGAGAGTGCGTGAGGGCAGGAGAGTGGGTGAGGGAGAGAGAGTGCGTGAGGGCAGGAGAGGGCGAGAGTGCGTGAGGGCGGGAGAGGGCAAGAGTGCGTGAGGGCGGGAGAGGGCGAGAGTGCGTGAGGGCGGGAGAGGGCGAGAGTGCGTGAGGGCGAGAGAGTGCGTGAGGGCGGGAGAGGGCGAGAGTGCGTGAGGGCGGGAGAGTGCGTGAGGGCGTGAGAGTGCGTGGGGGCGGGAGAGTGCGTGAGGGCGGGAGAGCGAGAGTGCGTGAGGGCGGGAGAGTGCGTGAGGGCGGGAGAGTGCGTGAGGGCGGGAGAGTGCGTGAGGGCGGGAGAGTGCGTGAGGGCAGGAGAGGGCGAGAGTGCGTGAGGGCGGGAGAGTGCGTGAGGGCGGGAGAGTGCGTGAGGGCGGGAGAGTGCGTGAGGGCGGGAGAGTGCGTGAGGGCGAGAGAGTGCGTGAGGGCGAGAGAGTGCGTGAGGGCGGGAGAGTGCGTGAGGGAGAGAGAGTGCGTGAGGGCGGGAGAGTGCGTGAGGGCGGGAGAGGGCGAGAGTGCGTGAGGGAGAGAGAGTGCGTGAGGGCGGGAGAGTGCGTGAGGGCAGGAGAGAGCGTGAGGGAGGGAGAGGGCGAGAGTGCGTGAGGGCGGGAGAGTGCGTGAGGGCGAGAGAGTGCGTGAGGGCGAGAGAGTGCATGAGGGCGGGAGAGTGCGTGAGGGCGGGAGAGGGCGAGAGTGCGTGAGGGCGAGAGAGTGCGAGAGAGGGCGAGAGTGCGAGAGAGGGCGAGAGAGTGCGTGAGGGCGAGAGAATGCGTGAGGGCGAGAGTGCGTGAGGGCGAGAGAGTGCGTGAGGGCGGGAGAGGGCGAGAGTGCGTGAGGGCGGGAGAGTGCGTGAGGGCGGGAGAGTGCGTGAGGGCGGGAGAGTGCGTGAGGGCGGGAGAGTGCGTGAGGGCGGGAGAGTGCGTGAGGGCGGGAGAGTGCGTGAGGGCGGGAGAGTGCGTGAGGGCGGGAGAGTGCGTGAGGGCGGGAGAGTGCGTGAGGGCGGGAGAGCGTGAGAGAGAGAGAGCGTGAGAGAGGGAGCGTGAGAGAGAGAGAGAGTGAGGGAGCGAGCATGAGAGAGAGAGAGCGTGAGGGAGAGTGAGAGAAAGAGAGAGCGCGAGAGAGAGGGAGCATGAGAGAGAGAGCTTGAGAGAGAGCGCGTATGAGAAAGAGAGAGGGTGAGAGAGAGCGTGAGTGAGAGAGAGCGTGAGTGAGAGAGAGCGTGAGTGAGAGAGAGCGTGAGGGAGAGAGAGCGTGAGGGAGAGAGAGCGTGAGGGAGAGAGAGCGTGAGAGAGAGAGAGACCGTGAGAGAGGGAGAGCATGAGGGAGAGAGAGACCGTGAGGGAGAGAGACCGTGAGGGAGAGAGAGCGTGAGGGAGAGAGAGCGTGAGGGAGAGAGAGCGTGAGGGAGAGAGAGAGTGAGGGAGAGAAAGCATGAGAGAGAGAGAGAGCGTGAGGGAAAGAGAGCGTGAGGGAGAAAAAGCGTGAGGGAGAGAGAGAGCGTGAGGGAGAGAGAGTGTGTGAGGGAGAGAACGTGAAAGCAAGCATGAGAGAGAGAGAGCGTGAGAGAGAGAGAGCGTGAGAGAGGGAGAGCGTGAGGGCGAGAGGGCGTGAGGGCGAGAGAGTGCGTGAGGGCGGGAGAGTGCGTGAGGGCGGGAGAGTGCGTGAGGGCGGGAGTGTGCGTGAGGGCGGGAGTGTGCGAGAGGGCGAGAGAGTGCGTGAGGGCGAGAGTGCGTGAGGGCGGGAGTGTGCGTGAGGGCGGGAGAGTGCGTGAGGGCGAGAGTGCATGAGGGCGAGAGAGTGCGTGAGGGCGGGAGAGTGCGTGAGGGCGGGAGAGTGCGTGAGGGTGAGAGGGCGAGAGAGTGCGTGTGGGCGAGAGGGCGTGAGGGCGAGAGTGCGTGAGGGCGAGAGAGTGCGTGAGGGCGGGAGAGTGCGTGAGGGCGGGAGAGTGCGTGAGGGCGGGAGAGTGCGTGAGGGCGGGAGAGTGCGTGAGGGCGGGAGAGTGCGTGAGGGCGGGAGTGTGCGAGAGGGCGAGAGAGTGCGTGAGGGCGAGAGTGCGTGAGGGCGAGAGGGCGTGAGGGCGAGAGAGTGCGTTAGGGCGAGAGAGTGCGTGAGGGCGGGAGAGGGCGGGAGAGTGCGTGAGGGCGGGAGAGTGCGTGAAGGCGAGAGAGTGCTTGAGGGCGGGAGAGTGCTTGAGGGCGGGAGAGTGCGTGAGGGCGGGAGTGTGCGAGTGTGCGAGAGAGTACGTGAGGGCGAGAGAGTGCGTGAGGGCGGGAGAGGGCAAGAGTGCGTGAGGGAGAGAGAGTGCGTGAGGGCGGGAGAGGGCGAGAGTGCGTGAGGGCGGGAGAGGGCGAGAGTGCGTGAGGGCGAGTGAGTGCGTGAGGGCGGGAGAGGGTGAGAGTGCGTGAGGGCGGGAGAGGGCGAGTGTGCGTGAGGGAGAGAGAGTGCGTGAGGGCGAGAGAGTGCGTGAGGGCGAGAGAGGGCGGGAGAGGGCGAGAGTGCGTGAGGGAGAGAGTGCGTGAGGGCGGGAGAGGGCGAGAGTGCGTGAGGGCGGGAGAGTGCGTGAGGGCGGGAGAGTGCGTGAGGGCGAGAGAGTGCGTGAGGGCGGGAGAGGGCGAGAGTGCGTGAGGGCGAGAGAGTGCGTGAGGGCGGGAGAGGGCGAGAGTGCGTGAGGGCGGGAGAGGGCGAGAGTGCGTGAGGGAGAGAGAGTGCGTGAGGGAGAGAGAGTGCGTGAGGGCGTGAGAGCGCGTGAGGGCGGGAGAGTGCGTGAGGGCGAGAGAGGGCGGGAGAGGGCGAGAGTGCGTGAGGGCGGGAGAGTGCGTGAGGGCGGGAGAGTGCGTGAGGGCGGGAGAGTGCGTGAGGGCGGGAGAGTGCGTGAGGGCGGGAGAGTGCGTGAGGGCGAGAGTGCGTGAGGGTGAGAGAGTGCGTGAGGGTGAGAGAGTGCGTGAGGGTGAGAGAGTGCGTGAGGGTGGGAGAGTGCGTGGGGCCGAGAGAGTGCGTGGGGGCGGGAGAGTGCGTGAGGGCGGGAGAGTGCGTGAGGGCGGGAGAGTGCGTGAGGGCGTGAGGGCGGGAGAGGGCGTGAGGGCGGGAGAGTGCGTGAGGGCGGGAGAGGGCAAGAGTGCGTGAGGGAGAGAGAGTGCGTGAGGGCGAGAGAGTGCGTGAGGGCGGGAGAGTGCGTGAGGGCGGGAGAGGGCAAGAGTGCGTGAGGGAGAGAGAGTGCGTGAGGGCGAGAGAGTGCGTGAGGGCGGGAGAGGGCGAGAGTGCGTGAGTGCGGGAGAGTGCGTGGGGGCGAGAGAGTGCGTGAGGGCGAGAGAGTGCGTGAGGGCGGGAGAGGGCGAGAGTGCGTGAGGGCGGGAGAGTGCGTGAGGGCGAGAGAGTGCGTGAGGGCGAGAGAGTGCGTGAGGGCGAGAGTGCGTGAGGGCAGGAGAGTGGGTGAGGGAGAGAGAGTGCGTGAGGGCAGGAGAGGGCGAGAGTGCGTGAGGGCGGGAGAGGGCGAGAGTGCGTGAGGGCGGGAGAGTGCGTGAGGGCGGGAGAGTGCGTGAGGGCGGGAGAGTTCGTGAGGGCGAGAGAGTGCGTGAGGGCGGGAGAGGGCGAGAGTGCGTGAGTGCGGGAGAGTGCGTGAGTGCGGGAGAGTGCGTGGGGGCGAGAGAGTGCGTGAGGGCGGGAGAGGGCGAGAGTGCGGAGGGCGGGAGAGTGCGTGAGGGCGAGAGAGTGCGTGAGGGCGAGAGAGTGCGTGAGGGCGAGAGAGTGCGTGAGGGCGAGAGAGTGCGTGAGGGCGGGAGAGTGCGTGAGGGCGGGAGAGTGCGTGAGGGCGAGAGAGTGCGTGAGGGCGGGAGAGGGCGAGAGTGCGTGAGGGCAAGAGAGTGGGTGAGGGAGAGAGAGTGCGTGAGGGCGGGAGAGTGTGTGAGGGCGGGAGAGTGCGTGAGGGCAGGAGAGTGGGTGAGGGAGAGAGAGTGCGTGAGGGCGGGAGAGGGCGAGAGTGCGTGAGGGCGGGAGAGGGCGAGAGTGCGTGAGGGCGGGAGAGGGCGAGTGTGCGTGAGGGCGAGAGAGTGCGTGAGGGCGGGAGAGGGCGAGAGTGCGTGAGGGCGGGAGAGTGCGTGAGGGCGGGAGAGTGCGTGAGGGCGTGAGAGTGCGTGGGGGCGGGAGAGTGCGTGAGGGCGAGAGAGTGCGTGAGGGCGGGAGAGTGCGTGAGGGCGGGAGAGTGCGTGAGGGCGGGAGAGTGCGTGAGGGCGGGAGAGTGCTTGAGGGCAGGAGAGGGCGAGAGTGCGTGAGGGCGGGAGAGTGCGTGAGGGCGGGAGAGTGCGTGAGGGCGGGAGAGTGCGTGAGGGAGAGAGAGTGCGTGAGGGCGGGAGAGTGCGTGAGGGCGGGAGAGGGCGAGAGTGCGTGAGGGAGAGAGAGTGCGTGAGGGCGGGAGAGTGCGTGAGGGCGGGAGAGAGCGTGAGGGCGGGAGAGGGCGAGAGTGCGTGAGGGCGGGAGAGTGCGTGAGGGCGAGAGAGTGCATGAGGGCGGGAGAGTGCGTGAGGGCGGGAGAGGGCGAGAGTGCGTGAGGGCGAGAGAGTGCGAGAGAGGGCGAGAGTGCGAGAGAGGGCGAGAGAGTGCGTGAGGGCGAGAGAATGCGTGAGGGCGAGAGTGCGTGAGGGCGAGAGAGTGCGTGAGGGCGTGAGAGGGCGAGAGTGCGTGAGGGCGGGAGAGTGCGTGAGGGCGGGAGAGTGCGTGAGGGCGAGAGAGTGCGTGAGGGCGGGAGAGTGCGTGAGGGCGGGAGAGTGCGTGAGGGCGGGAGAGTGCGTGAGGGTGGGAGAGTGCGTGAGGGCGGGAGAGTGCGTGAGGGCGGGAGAGCGTGAGAGAGAGAGAGCGTGAGAGAGGGAGCGTGAGAGAGAGAGAGAGTGAGGGAGCGAGCATGAGAGAGAGAGAGCGTGAGGGAGAGTGAGAGAAAGAGAGAGCGCGAGAGAGAGGGAGCATGAGAGAGAGCTTGAGAGAGAGCGCGTATGAGAAAGAGAGAGGGTGAGAGAGAGCGTGAGTGAGAGAGAGCGTGAGTGAGAGAGAGCGTGAGTGAGAGAGAGCGTGAGGGAGAGAGAGCGTGAGGGAGAGAGAGCGTGAGAGAGAGAGAGACCGTGAGAGAGGGAGAGCATGAGGGAGAGAGAGACCGTGAGGGAGAGAGAGACCGTGAGGGAGAGAGACCGTGAGGGAGAGAGAGCGTGAGGGAGAGAGAGCGTGAGGGAGATAGAGAGTGAGGGAGAGAAAGCATGAGAGAGAGAGAGAGCGTGAGGGAGAGAGAGCGTGAGGGAGAAAAAGCGTGAGGGAGAGAGAGAGCGTGAGGGAGAGAGAGTGTGTGAGGGAGAGAACGTGAAAGCAAGCATGAGAGAGAGAGAGCGTGAGAGAGAGAGAGCGTGAGAGAGGGAGAGCGTGAGAGAGGGAGAGCGTGAGAGAGGGAGAGCGTGAGAGAGGGAGAGCGTGAGAGAGGGAAAACGTGAGAGAGAGGATGAGAGAGAGAGAGCGTTAGAAAGAGAGAGAGCGAGAGTGAGAGAGAGCATGAGAAAGAGGGAACGTGAGAAAGAGTGAGAGTAAGAGAGAGAGGGCGTGAGAGAGAGAGCATGAGAGGGAGCGAGCATGAGAGGGAGCGAACGTGAGAGGGAGAGCGAGCATGAGAGCGAAAGCGTGAGAGAGTGCGTGAGAGAGAGAGGATGAGAGAGAAAGAGCATGAGAGAGAGAGAGCGTGAGAGAGAGGGCGTGAGAGAGAGGGCGTGAGAGAGAGGGCGTGAGAGGGAGGGCATGAGAGAGAGGGCGTGAGAGAGAGGGCGTGAGAGAGAGAGGGCGTGAGAGAGAGAGGGCGTGAGAGAGAGAGGTCGTGAGAGAGAGAGGGCGTGAGAGGGAGCGAGCGTGAGAGGGAGCGAGCAAAAAGAGGGAGAGCGAGCATGAGAGGGAGAGCGAACATGAGAGGGAGAGCGTGAGAGAGATAGAGCGTGAGAGAGTGAGAGTGAGAGAGAGCATGAGAAAGAGGGAGCGTGAGAGAGCGAGAGGGCGAGCGTGAGACTGAGACAGCGTGTGAGAGGGAAAGCGTGAGAGAGAGACAGCATAAGGGAGAGAGAGTGTGAGAAAGAGAGCGAGGGTGAGAGAGAGCGAGAGTGAGCGTGAGGGAGAGTGAGCACGAGGGAGAGTGAGCGTGAGGGAGAGTGAGCGCGAGGGAGAGTGAGCGCGAGGGAGAGTGAGCGCGAGGGAGAGTGAGCGCGAGGGAGAGTGAGCGCGAGGGAGAGTGAGCGCGAGGGAGAGCGAGCGCGAGGGAGAGCGAGCGCGAGGGAGAGCGAGCGCGAGGGAGAGCGAGCGCGAGGGAGAGAGAGCGTGAGGGAGAGAGAGCGTGAGAGAGAGAGCGAGAGCGAGGGAGAGGGTGAGAGAGAGAGAGAGTGTGAGAGAGAGAGAGAGTGTGTGAGGGAGAGAGAGCGTGTGAGGGAGAGAGAGCGTGTGAGGGAGAGAGTGTGAGAGAGAGAGTGTGAGAGAGAGAGTGTGAGAGTGAGAGTGTGAGTGAGAGTGTGTGAGAGAGAGCGTGAGAGAGAGAAAGAGCGCGTGAGAGAGAGAGCGTGTGAGAGAGAGCGTCAGAGAGAGAGAGAGAGCGAGCATGAAAGAGAGAATGACAGGGAGCGAGCATGAGATAGAGAGCATGAGAGAAAGTGAGAGAGAGAGAGCATGAGAGAGAGCGAGCGTCAGAGAGAGCGAGCATGAGAGAAAGTGATAGAGAGTGAGCGTGAGAGAGAGCGAGCATGAGAGAGAGAGCGTGAGGGGTAGCAAGCATGAGCGAGAGAGCGTGAGAGAGAGAGTGAGAGAAAGAGAGAGCGTGTGAGAGAGAGGGAGCTTGAGAGAGAGCGGTTATGAGAGAGACAGACCGTGAGGAAGAGCGAGCATGAGAAAGAGAGAGAGGGTGAGAGAGGGAGCGTCAGAGGGAGCGTGAGAGAGAGAGAGCATGAGAGGGAGAGAGAGCGTGAGAGAGAGAGAGCGTGTGAGAGAGAGGGAGCATGAGAGAGAGAGTGAGGGAGCGAGCATGAGAGAGAGAGCATGAGAGAAAATGAGAGAGAGCGAGCGTGAGAGAGAGAGCGTGAGGGTTAGCAAGCATGAGAGAGAGAGCGTGAGAGAGAGTGAGAGAAAGAGAGCGTGTGAGAGAGAGGGAGCATGAGAGAGAGAGCTTGAGAGAGAGAGCGCATATGAGCGAGACACAGCGTGAGGGAGAGCGAGCATGAGAAAGAGAGAGGGTGAGAGAGAGCGCGAGAGAGAGCGTGAGGGTGAGAAAGCGTGAGGGAGCATGAGGGAGAGATAGCATGAGGGAGACAGAGTGTGTGAGGGAGAGAACGTGAAAGCAAGCGTGAGGGAGCGAGAGCGTGCGTGAGCGAGAGCGTGAGTGAGAGAGAGCGTGAGTGAGAGAGAGCATGAGAAAGAGGGAGCGTGAGAGAGCGAGCGGGCGAGCGTGAGACTGAGACAGCGTGTGAGAGAGAGAGCGTGAGAGAGACAGCATAAGGGAGAGAGAGTGTGGGAAAGAGAGCGAGCGTGAGAGAGAGAGCGTGAGAGAGAGAGCGTGAGAGAGAGCGAGCGTGTGAGAGAGAGAGCGTGAGAGAGAGAGAGCGTGAGGGAGAGAGAGCGTGAGGGAGAGAGAGCGTGAGTGAGAGAGAGCGTTTGTGAGAGAGAGCGTGAGAGAGAGAGAGCGTGAGAGAGAGAGAGCGTGAAGAGAGAGAGAGCGTGAGAGAGAGAGAGCGTGAGAGAGAGAGAGCGTGAGAGAGACAGCATAAGGGAGAGAGAGTGTGAGAAAGAGAGCGAGCGTGAGAGAGAGAGCGTGAGAGAGAGAGAGCGTGAGAGAGAGCGAGCGTGTGAGAGAGAGAGCGTGAGAGAGCGAGAGCGTGAGGGAGAGAGAGTGTGAGGGAGAGAGAGCGTGAGGGAGAGAGAGCGTGAGTGAGAGAGAGCGTTTGTGAGAGAGAGCGTGAGAGAGAGAGCGTGAGAGAGAGAGAGCGTGAGAGAGAGAGAGAGCGTGAGAGAGAGAGAGCGTGAGAGAGAGAGAGCGTGAGAGAGAGAGAGCGTGAGAGAGAGAGCGTGAGAGAGAGAGAGCGTGAGAGAGAGAGAGCGTGAGAGAGAGAGAGAGTGAGAGCGTGAGAGAGTGAGAGTGTGAGAGAGAGAGAGTGTGAGAGAGAGAGAGTGTGAGAGAGAGAGAGTGTGAGAAAGAGAGAGAGCATGAGAAAGAGAGAGAGGATGAGAGAGAAAGACCATGAGAGAGAGCGTGAGAAAGAGAGAGAGGGTGAAAGAGAGGGCGTGAGAGGGAGCGGGCGTGAGAGGGAGCGGGCGTGAGAGGGAGCGTTTGTGAGAGGGAGCGATCGTGAGAGGGAGCGAGCATGAGAGGGAGCGAGCGTGATAGGGAGCGAGCGTGAGAGAGAGAGAGCGTGAGAGGGAGCGAGCAAAAAGAGGGAGAACGAGCATGAGAGGGAGAGCGAACATGAGAGGGAGAGCATGAGAAAGAAGGAGCGTGAGAGAGCGAGCGGGAGAGCGTGAGACTGAGACAGCAAAAGGGAGAGAGAGTGTGAGAAAGAGAGCGAGCGTGAGAGCGAGAGAGTGAGAGAGAGAGAGCGTGAGAGTGACAGAGCGTGAGGGAGAGAGCGTGAGAGAGAGAGAGCGTGAGAGAGAGAGCGTGAGAGAGAGAGCGTGAGAGAGAGAGAGCGTGAGAGAGAGAGAGCGTGAGAGAGCGAGAGAGCGTGAGAGAGAGAGAGCGTGAGAGAGTGCGTGAGAGAGCGAGAGAGCGTGAGAGAGAGAGAGCGTGAGAGAGTGCGTGAGAGAGAGAGAGCGTGAGGGAGAGAGAGCGTGAGTGAGAGAGAGCGTGAGTGAGAGAGAGCATGAGTGAGAGAGAGCATGAGAAAGAGGGAGCGTGAGAGAGAGAGCGGGCGAGCGTGAGACTGAGACAGCAAAAGGGAGAGAGAGTGTGAGAAAGAGAGCGAGCGTGAGAGTGAGAGAGAGAGAGCATGAGAGTGAGAGAGCGTGAGGGAGAGAGCGTGAGTGAGAGAGAGCGTGAGTGAGAGAGAGCGTGAGAGAGAGAGAGCGTGAGAGAGCGAGAGAGTGTGAGAGAGCGAGAGAGTGTGAGAGAGAGAGAGCGTGAGAGAAAGAGCGTGAGAGAGAGAGCGTGAGAGAGAGAGCGTGAGAGAGAGAGCGTGAGAGAGGGACAGCGTGAGAGAGGGAGAGCGTGAGAGAGGGAGAGCGTGAGAGAGGGAGAGCGTGAGAGGGAGAGCATGAGAGGGAGAGCGTGAGTGAGAGAGAGCATGAGAAAGAGGGAGCGTGAGAGAGCGAGCGGGCGAGCGTGAGACTGAGACAGCGTGTGAGAGAGAGAGCGTGAGAGAGAGACAGCATAAGGGAGAGAGAGTGTGAGAAAGAGAGTGAGCGTGAGAGAGAGAGAGTGAGAGAGAGAGAGAGTGAGAGAGAGAGAGCGTGAGAGTGAGAGAGCGTGAGGGAGAGAGCGTGAGAGAGAGAAAGAGCGTGAGAGAGAGAGAGCGTGAGAGAGAGAGAGAGAGAGTGTCAGAGCGAGAGAGTGTGAGAGAGAGAGAGTGTGAGAGAGAGAGAGAGAGTGTGAGAGAGAGAGAGTGTGAGAGAGAGAGTGTGAGAGAGAGAGAGTGTGAGAGAGAGAGAGTGTGAGAGAGAGAGAGTGTGAGAGAGAGAGAGTGTGAGAGAGAGAGAGTGTGAGAGAGAGAGAGTGTGAGAGAGAGAGAGTGTGAGAGAGAGAGAGTGTGAGAGAGAGAGAGTGTGAGAGAGAGAAAGAGCGTGAGAGAGAGAAAGAGCGTGAGAGAGAGAGCGTGAGAGAGAGAGCGTGAGAGAGAGAGAGCGTGAGAGAGAGAGAGCGTGAGAGAGAGAGAGTGTGAGAGAGAGAGAGTGTGAGAGAGAGAGAGTGTGAGAGAGAGAGAGTGTGAGAGAGAGAGAGTGTGAGAGAGAAAGAGCGTGAGAGAGAGAGCGTGAGAGAGAGAGAGCGTGAGAGAGGGAGAGCGTGAGAGAGGGAGAGCGTGAGAGGGAGAGCGTGAGAGAGGGAGAGCGTGAGATAGGGAGAGCGTGAGAGAGGGAGAGCGTGAGAGAGGGAGAGCGTGAGAGAGGGAGAGCGTGAGAGATGGAGAGCGTGAGAGATGGAGAGCGTGAGAGAGGGAGAGCGTGAGAGAGGGAGAGCGTGAGAGAGGGAGAGCGTGAGAGAGGGAGAGCGTGAGAGAGGGAGAGCGTGAGAGAGAGGGAGAGTGGGAGAGAGGGAGAACGTGAGAGAGGGAGAACGTGAGAGAGGGAGCGCGTGAGAGAGGGAGAGCGTGAGAGAGGGAGAGCGTGAGAGAGGGAGAGCGTGAGAGCGGGAGAGAGTGTGAGAGAGAGCGCATGAGAGAGAGAAAGAGCGCGTGAGAGAGAGAGAGCGCGTGAGAGAGAGAGAGCGCGTGAGAGAGAGAGAGAGCGCGCGTGAGAGAGAGAGAGCGCGCGTGAGAGAGAGAGCGCGTGAGAGAGAGAGAGTGCGTGAGAGAGAGAGAGTGTGTGAGAGAGAGCGTCTGAAAGAGAGAGAGAGAGAATGAGAGGGAGCGAGCATGAGATAGAGAGCATGAGAGAAAGTGAGAGAGAGCGAGCATGAGAGAGTGCGAGCGTGAGAGAGAGCGAGCATGAGAGAAAGTGATAGAGAGTGAGCGTGAGAGAACGAGCATGAGAGAGAGAGCATGAGGGGTAGCAAGCATGAGAGAGAGAGCGTGAGAGAGAGAGTGAGAGAAAGAGAGAGCGTGTGAGAGAGAGGGAGCTTGAGAGAGAGCGGTTATGAGAGAGACAGAGCGTGAGGAAGAGCGAGCATGAGAAAGAGAGAGAGGATGAGAGAGGGAGCGTGAGAGAGAGAGAGCGTGAGAGAGAGAGAGACCGTGAGAGAGAGAGTGAGCGTGAGAGAGCGAGAGCGTGAGAGAGAGCAAGCATGAGAGAGGGAGCGTGAGAGAGTGAGAGAAAGAGAGAGCGTGTGAGAGAGAGTGAGCATGAGAGAGAGAGAGGGTGTGAGAGAGTGTGAGAGAGAGCGTGAGGGTGAGAGAGCGTGAGGGAGCATGAGGGAGAGATAGCGTGAGGGAGAGAGAGTGTGTGAGGGAGAGAACGTGAAAGCAAGCATGAGAGAGTGAGCGTGAGAGAGGGTGAGCGCGTGAAAGAGGGAGAACGTGAGAGAGAGAAGATGAGAGAGGATGAGAGAGAAAGAGCATGAGAGAGAGAGCGTTAGAAAGAGAGAGAGCGTGAGTGAGCATGAGAAAGAGGGAACGTGAGAAAGAGTGAGAGTAAGAGAGAGAGGGCGTGAGAGAGAGAGCGTCAGAGGGAGCGAGCATGAGAGGGAGCGAGCATGAGAGGGAGTGAGCATGAGAGGGAGAGCGAGCATGAGAGGGAGAGCGAGCGTGAGAGCGAAAGCGTGAAAGAGAGAGTGTGAGAGAGAGAGTGTGAGAAAGAGAGAGAGCGTGAGTGAGAGGATGAGAGAGAAAGAGCATGAGAGAGAGAGGTGAGCGTGAGAAAGAGCGAGAGGGCGAGAGAGAGGGCGTGTGAGAGAGAGGGCGTGAGAGAGAGAGCGTCAGAGGGAGCGAGAGCGTCAGAGGGAGCGAGCATGAGAGGGAGTGAGCATGAGAGGGAGCGAGCATGAGAGTGAGAGCGAGCATGAGAGGGAGAGCGAGCGTGAGAGTGAAAGCGTGAGAGAGAGAGAGCGTGAGAAAGAGAGAGAGCGTGAGAGAGAGAGGATGAGAGAGAGAAAGAGCATGAGAGAGAGAGAGAGCGTGAGAAAGAGAGAGGGTGAGAGAGAGGGCGAGAGAGGGAGAGGGCGTGAGAGAGAGAGGGCGTGAGAGAGAGAGGGCGTGAGATGGAGCGAGCGTGAGAGGGAGCGAGCGTGAGAGGGAGCGAGCAAAAAGAGGGAGAACGTGAGAGAGATAGAGCGAGAGTGAGAGAGAGCATGAGAAAGAGGGAGCGTGAGAGAGCGAGGGGGCGAGCGTGAGACTGAGACAGCGTGTGAGAGAGAGAGCGTGAGAGAGAGACAGCATAAGGGAGAGAGAGAGCGTGAGAGAGAGAGCGTGAGTGAGAGAGAGCGTGAGTGAGAGAGAGCGTGAGTGAGAGAGAGCGTGAGTGAGAGAGAGCGTGAGTGAGAGAGAGCGTGAGTGAGAGAGAGCGTGATGGAGAGAGAGCGAGCGTGAGAGGGAGCGAGCGTGAGAGGAAGCGAGCGTGAGAGGGAGAGAGCGTGAGAGAGAGAGAGCGTGAGAGGGAGCGAGCAAAAAGAGGGGGAACGAGCATGAGAGGGAGAGCGAACATGAGAGGGAGAGCATGAGAGAGATAGAGCGAGAGTGAGAGAGCATGAGAGAGAGAGAGCGTGAGAGAGAGAGAGCGTGAGAGAGAGAGAGCGTGAGAGAGAGAGCGTGAAGGGGAGAGAGCGTGCGTGAGAGAGCGTGAGTGAGCGAGAGCGTGAGTGACAGAGAGCGTGACTGAGAGAGCATGAGAAAGAGGGAGCGTGAGAGAGCGAGCGGGCGAGCGTGAGACTGAGACAGCGTGTGAGAGAGAGAGCGTGAGAGTGAGACAGCATCAGGGAGAGAGAGCGTGAGAGAGAGCGTGAGAGAGAGAGTGTGAGAGCGAGAGAGTGTGAGAGAAAGAGCGTGAGAGAGAGAGCGTGAGAGAGGGAGAGCGTGAGAGAGGGAGAGCGTGAGAGTGGGAGAGCGTGAGAGTGGGAGAGCGTGAGAGAGGGAGAGCGTGTGAGAAGGAGAGCGTGTGAGAGGGAGAGCGTGTGAGAGGGAGAGCGTGAGAGAGGGAGAGCGTGTGAGAGAGAGAACGTGAGAGAGGGAGAGCGTGAGAGAGGGAGAGCGTGAGAGAGGGAGAGCGTGAGAGAGGGAGAGCGTGAGAGAGGGAGAGCGTGAGAGAGGGAGAGCGTGAGAGAGGGAGAGCGTGAGAGGGAGAGCGCGAGAGGGAGAGCGTGAGAGGGAGAGCGAGAGAGGGAGGGAGAGCGGGAGAGAGAGGGAGAGCGGGAGAGAGAGGGAGAGCGGGAGAGTGAGGGAGAGCGTGAGTGAGGGAGAGCGTGAGAGAGGGAGAGCGAGAGAGAGGGAGAGCGTGAGAGAGGGAGAGCGTGAGAGAGGGAGAGCATGAGAGAGGGAGAGAGTGAGAGGGAGAGCGCGAGAGGGAGAGCGTGAGAGGGAGAGCGAGAGAGGGCGGGAGAGCGGGAGAGAGAGGGAGAGCGGGAGAGAGAGGGAGAGCGGGAGAGAGAGGGAGAGCGTGAGAGAGGGAGAGCGTGAGAGAGGGAGAGCGTGAGAGAGGGAGAGCGTGAGAGCGGGAGAGAGTGTGAGAGAGAGCGCATGAGAGAGAGAGAGAGCGCGTGAGAGAGAGAGAGAGCGCCTGAGAGAGAGAGAGAGCACGTGAGAGAGAGAGAGAGTGCGTGAGAGAGGGAGAGTGTGTGAGAGAGAGAGAGAGCGAGCATGAAAGAGAGAATGAGAGGGAGCGAGCATGAGATAGAGCGCATGAGAGAAAGTGATAGAGAGTGAGCGTGAGAGAGAGCGAGCATGAGGGGTAGCAAACATGAGAGAGAGAGCGTGAGAGAGAGAGTGAGAGAAAGAGAGAGAGGGAGCTTGAGAGAGCGGTTATGAGAGAGACAGAGCGTGAGGAAGAGCGAGCATGAGAAAGAGAGAGAGGATGAGAGAGGGAGAGAGAGCGTGAGAGAAAGAGCGTGAGAGAGAGAGAGCGTGAGAGTGAGAGCGTGAGAGAGGGAGAACGAGCATGAGAGGGAGAGCGAACATGAGAGGGAGAGCATGAGAGAGATAGAGCGAGAGTGAGAGAGAGCATGAGAGAGAGAGAGCATGAGAGAGAGAGAGCATGAGAGAGAGAGAGCGTGAGAGAGAGAGAGTGTGAGAGAGAGAGAGTGTGAGAGAGAGAGAGTGTGAAAGAGAGAGAGTGTGAGAGAGAGAGAGTGTGAGAGAGAGAGTGTGAGAGAGAGAAAGTGCGTGAGAGAGAGAGCGTGAGAGAGAGAGCGTGAGAGAGAGCGAGTGTGAGAGAGAGAGAGAGAGAGTGTGAGAGAGAGAGAGTGTGAGAGAGAAAGAGCGTGAGAGAGAGAGCGTGAGAGAGAGAGAGCGTGAGAGAGGGAGAGCGTGAGAGAGGGAGAGCGTGAGAGGGAGAGCGTGAGAGAGGGAGAGCGTGAGATAGGGAGAGCGTGAGAGAGGGAGAGCGTGAGAGAGGGAGAGCGTGAGAGATGGAGAGCGTGAGAGAGGGAGAGCGTGAGAGAGGGAGAGCGTGAGAGAGGGAGAGCGTGAGAGAGGGAGAGCGTGAGAGAGGGAGAGCGTGAGAGAGGGAGAGCGTGAGAGAGGGAGAGCGTGAGAGAGAGGGAGAGCGGGAGAGAGGGAGAACGTGAGAGAGGGAGAGCGTGAGAGAGAGGGAGAGCGGGAGAGAGGGAGAACGTGAGAGAGGGAGAACGTGAGAGAGGGAGCGCGTGAGAGAGGGAGAGCGTGAGAGAGGGAGAGCGTGAGGGAGGGAGAGAGGGAGAGCGTGAGAGAGGGAGAGCGTGAGAGCGGGAGAGAGTGTGAGAGAGAGCGCATGAGAGAGAGAGAGCGCGTGAGAGAGCGCGTGAGAGAGAGAGAGAGCGCGTGAGAGAGAGAGAGAGCGCGCGTGAGAGAGAGAGAGCGCGCGTGAGAGAGAGAGAGAGCGCGTGAGAGAGAGAGAGTGCGTGAGAGAGAGAGAGTGTGTGAGAGAGAGCGTCTGAAAGAGAGAGAGAGAGAATGAGAGGGAGCGAGCATGAGATAGAGAGCATGAGAGAAAGTGAGAGAGAGCGAGCATGAGAGAGTGCGAGCGTGAGAGAGAGCGAGCATGAGAGAAAGTGATAGAGAGTGAGCGTGAGAGAACGAGCATGAGAGAGAGAGCATGAGGGGTAGCAAGCATGAGAGAGAGAGCGTGAGAGAGAGAGTGAGAGAAAGAGAGAGCGTGTGAGAGAGAGGGAGCTTGAGAGAGAGCGGTTATGAGAGAGACAGAGCGTGAGGAAGAGCGAGCATGAGAAAGAGAGAGAGGATGAGAGAGGGAGCGTGAGAGAGAGAGAGCGTGAGAGAGAGAGAGACCGTGAGAGAGAGAGTGAGCGTGAGAGAGCGAGAGCGTGAGAGAGAGCAAGCATGAGAGAGAGAGCGTGAGGGGTAGCAAGCATGAGAGAGGGAGCGTGAGAGAGTGAGAGAAAGAGAGAGCGTGTGAGAGAGAGTGAGCATGAGAGAGAGAGAGGGTGTGAGAGAGTGTGAGAGAGAGCGTGAGGGTGAGAGAGCGTGAGGGAGCATGAGGGAGAGATAGCGTGAGGGAGAGAGAGTGTGTGAGGGAGAGAACGTGAAAGCAAGCATGAGAGAGAGTGAGCGTGAGAGAGAGAGAGCGCGTGAAAGAGGGAGAACGTGAGAGAGAGAAGATGAGAGAGGATGAGAGAGAAAGAGCATGAGAGAGAGAGCGTTAGAAAGAGAGAGAGCGAGAGTGAGCATGAGAAAGAGGGAACGTGAGAAAGAGTGAGAGTAAGAGAGAGAGGGCGTGAGAGAGAGAGCGTCAGAGGGAGCGAGCATGAGAGGGAGCGAGCATGAGAGGGAGTGAGCATGAGAGGGAGAGCGAGCATGAGAGGGAGAGCGAGCGTGAGAGCGAAAGCGTGAAAGAGAGAGTGTGAGAGAGAGAGTGTGAGAAAGAGAGAGAGCGTGAGTGAGAGGATGAGAGAGAAAGAGCATGAGAGAGAGAGGTGAGCGTGAGAAAGAGCGAGAGGGCGAGAGAGAGGGCGTGTGAGAGAGAGGGCGTGAGAGAGAGAGAGCGTCAGAGGGAGCGAGAGCGTCAGAGGGAGCGAGAGCGTCAGAGGGAGCGAGCATGAGAGGGAGCGAGCATGAGAGGGAGCGAGCATGAGAGTGAGAGCGAGCATGAGAGGGAGAGCGAGCGTGAGAGTGAAAGCGTGAGAGAGAGAGAGCGTGAGAGAGTGAGAAAGAGAGAGAGCGTGAGAAAGAGAGAGAGCGTGAGAGAGAGAGGATGAGAGAGAGAAAGAGCATGAGAGAGAGAGAGAGCGTGAGAAAGAGAGAGGGTGAGAGAGAGGGCGTGAGAGGGAGAGGGCGTGAGAGAGAGAGGGCGTGAGAGAGAGAGGGCGTGAGAGAGAGAGGGCGTGAGAGGGAGCGAGCGTGAGAGGGAGCGAGCGTGAGAGGGAGCGAGCAAAAAGAGGGAGAACGTGAGAGAGATAGAGCGAGAGTGAGAGAGAGCATGAGAAAGAGGGAGCGTGAGAGAGCGAGGGGGCCAGCGTGAGACTGAGACAGCGTGTGAGAGAGAGAGCGTGCGAGAGAGACAGCATAAGGGAGAGAGAGAGCGTGAGAGAGAGAGCGTGAGTGAGAGAGAGCGTGAGTGAGAGAGAGCGTGAGTGAGAGAGAGCGTGATGGAGAGAGAGCGAGCGTGAGAGGGAGCGAGCGTGAGAGGAAGCGAGCGTGAGAGGGAGCGAGCGTCAGAGAGAGAGAGCGTGAGAGGGAGCGAGCAAAAAGAGGGGGAACGAGCATGAGAGGGAGAGCGAACATGAGAGGGAGAGCATGAGAGAGATAGAGCGAGAGTGAGAGAGAGCATGAGAGAGAGAGAGCATGAGAGAGAGAGAGCGTGAGAGAGAGAGAGCGTGAGAGAGAGAGAGCGTGAGAGAGAGAGCGTGAGGGGGAGAGAGCGTGCGTGAGAGAGCGTGAGTGAGCGAGAGCGTAAGTGAGAGAGAGCGTGACTGAGAGAGCATGAGAAAGAGGGAGCGTGAGAGAGCGAGCGGGCGAGCGTGAGACTGAGACAGCGTGTGAGAGAGAGAGCGTGAGAGAGAGACAGCATAAGGGAGAGAGAGCGTGAGAGAGAGCGTGAGAGAGAGAGTGTGAGAGCGAGAGAGTGTGATAGCGAGAGAGTGTGAGAGAGAAAGAGCGTGAGAGAGAGAGCGTGAGAGAGGGAGAGCGTGAGAGAGGGAGAGCGTGAGAGTGGGAGAGCGTGAGAGAGGGAGAGCGTGTGAGAAGGAGAGCGTGTGAGAGGGAGAGCGTGTGAGAGGGAGAGCGTGTGAGAGGGAGAGCGTGAGAGAGGGAGAGCGTGTGAGAGAGAGAGCGTGTGAGAGAGAGAGCGTGTGAGAGGGAGAGCGTGTGAGAGGGAGAGCGTGTGAGAGGGAGAGCGTGAGAGAGGGAGAGCGTGAGAGAGGGAGAGCGTGAGAGAGGGAGAGCGTGAGAGAGGGAGAGCGTGAGAGAGGGAGAGCGTGAGAGAGGGAGAGCGTGAGAGAGGGAGAGCGTGAGAGAGGGAGAGCGTGAGAGAGGGAGAGCGCGAGAGGGAGAGCGTGAGAGGGAGAGCGAGAGAGGGAGGGAGAGCGGGAGAGAGAGGGAGAGCGTGAGAGAGGGAGAGCGTGAGAGAGGGAGAGCGTGAGAGAGGGAGAGCGTGAGAGCGGGAGAGAGTGTGAGAGAGAGCGCATGAGAGAGAGAGAGAGCGCGTGAGAGAGAGAGAGAGCACCTGAGAGAGAGAGAGAGCGCGTGAGAGAGAGAGAGAGTGCGTGAGAGAGGGAGAGTGTGTGAGAGAGTGAGAGAGCGAGCATGAAAGAGAGAATGAGAGGGAGCGAGCATGAGATAGAGCGCATGAGAGAAAGTGATAGAGAGTGAGCGTGAGAGAGAGCGAGCATGAGGGGTAGCAAGCATGAGAGAGAGAGCGTGAGAGAGAGAGTGAGAGAAAGAGAGAGAGGGAGCTTGAGAGAGAGCGGTTATGAGAGAGACAGAGCGTGAGGAAGAGCGAGCATGAGAAAGAGAGAGAGGATGAGAGAGGGAGAGAGAGCGTGAGAGAAAGAGCGTGAGAGAGCGTGAGAGTGAGAGCGTGAGAGAGGGAGAACGAGCATGAGAGGGAGAGCGAACATGAGAGGGAGAGCATGAGAGAGATAGAGCGAGAGTGAGAGAGAGCATGAGAGAGAGAGAGCATGAGAGAGAGAGAGCATGAGAGAGAGAGAGCGTGACAGAGAGAGAGCGTGAGGGGTAGCAAGCGTGAGAGAGAGTGAGAGAACGAGAGAGCGTGTGAGAGAGAGTGAGCATGAGAGAGAGAGCTTGAGAGAGAGAGAGGGTGTGAGAGAGCGTGAGAGAGAGCGTGAGGGTGAGAGAGCGTGAGGGAGCATGAGGGAGAGATAGCGTGAGGGAGAGAGAGTGTGTGAGGGAGAGAACGTGAAAGCAAGCATGAGAGAGAGTGAGCGTGAGAGAGAGCGTGAGAGAGGGAGAACGTGAGAGACAGAGGATGAGAGAGGATGAGAGTGAAAGAGCATGAGAGAGAGAGCGTTAGAAAGAGAGAGAGCGAGAGTGAGAGAGAGCATGAGAAAGAGGGAACGTGAGAAAGAGTGAGAGTAAGAGAGAGAGGGCGTGAGAGAGAGCGTCAGAGGGAGCGAGCATGAGAGGGAGTGAGCATGAGAGGGAGAGCGAGCATGAGAGGGAGAGCGAGCGTGAGAGCGAAAGCGTGAGAGAGAGAGAGTGAGAGAGAGAGTGTGAGAAAGAGACAGAGCGTGAGAGAGAGGATGAGAGAGAAGAGCATGAGAGAGAGCGTGAGAAAGAGCGAGAGGGCGAGATAGTGGGCGTGTGAGAGAGAGGGCGTGAGAGAGAGAGGGCGTGAGAGAGAGAGAGAGCGTCAGGGAGCGAGAGTGTCAGAGGGAGCGAGCATGAGAGGGAGCAAGCATGAGAGTGAGAGCGAGCATGAGAGGGAGAGCGAGCGTGAGAGTGAGAGAGCGTGAGAGAGAGAGAGTGAGAAAGAGAGAGAGCGTGAGAAAGAGAGAGAGCGTGAGAGAGAGAGGATGAGAGAGAATGAGCATGAGAGAGAGAGAGAGCGTGAGAAAGAGAGAGAGGGTGAGAGAGAATGAGCATGAGAGAGAGAGCGTGAGAAAGAGAGAGAGGGTGAGAGAGAGGGAGTGAGAGGGCGTGAGAGTGCGAGGGCGTGAGAGAGAGGGCGTGAGAGAGAGGGCGTGAGAGAGAGAGCGTGAGAGGGAGCGAGCGTGAGAGGGAGCGAGCGTGAGAGGGAGCGAGAAAAAAGAGGGAGAGCAAGCATGAGAGGGAGAGCGTGAGAGAGATAGAGCGAGAGTGAGGGAGAGCATGAGAAAGAGGGAGCGTGAGAGAGCGAGGGGGCGAGCGTGAGGCTGAGACAGCGTGTGAGAGAGAGAGCGTGAGAGAGAGACAGCATAAGGGAGAGAGAGCGTGAGAGAGAGAGAGCGTGAAAGAGAGAGAGCGTGAGTGAGAGAGCATGAGAAAGAGGGAGCGTGAGAGAGCGAGCGGGCGAGCGTGAGACTGAGACAGCGTGTGAGAGAGAGAGCGTGAGAGAGAGACAGCATAAGGGAGAGAGAGTGTGAGAAAGAGAGCGAGCGTGAGAGAGAGAGAGAGAGCGTGAGAGAGAGCGTGAGAGCGAGAGAGTGTGAGAGCGAGAGAGTGTGAGAGCGAGAGAGTGTGAGAGAGAGAGAGCGTGAGAGAGAAAGAGCGTGAGAGAGAGAGAGCGTGAGAGTCAGAGCGTGAGAGAGGGAGAACGAGCATGAGAGGGAGAGCGAACATGAGAGGGAGAGCATGAGAGAGATAGAGCGAGAGTGAGAGAGAGCATGAGAGAGAGAGAGCATGAGAGAGAGAGAGCATGAGAGAGAGAGAGCGTGAGAGAGAGAGAGCGTGAGAGAGAGAGAGCGTGAGAGAGAGAGAGCGTGAGAGAGAGAGAGCGTGAGGGGGAGAGAGCGTACGTGAGAGAGAGCGTGAGTGAGCGAGAGCGTGAGTGAGAGAGAGCGTGAGTGAGAGAGCATGAGAAAGAGGGAGCGTGAGAGAGCGAGCGGGCGAGCGTGAGACTGAGACAGCGTGTGAGAGAGAGAGCGTGAGAGAGAGACAGCATAAGGGAGAGAGAGTGTGAGAAAGAGAGAGCATGAGAGAGAGAGAGCGTGAGAGAGAGAGAGAGCGTGAGAGAGAGAGAGCGTGAGAGAGAGAGAGCGTGAGGGGGAGAGAGCGTGCGTGAGCGAGAGCGTGCGTGAGAGAGAGCGTGAGTGAGCGAGAGCGTGAGTGAGAGAGAGGGTGAGTGAGAGAGCATGAGAAAGAGGGAGCGTGAGAGGGCGAGCGTGAGACTGAGACAGCGTGTGAGAGAGAGAGCGTGAGAGAGAGACAGCATAAGGGAGAGAGAGTGTGAGAAAGAGAGCGAGCGTGAGAGAGAGAGTGTGAGTGAGAGAGAGCGTGAGAGAGAGTGTGAGAGCGAGAGAGTGTGAGAGCGAGAGAGTGTGAGAGAGAGAGAGTGTGAGAGAGAGAGAATGTGAGAGAGAGAGAGTGTGAGAGAGAGAGAGTGTGAGAGAGAAAGAGCGTGAGAGAGGGAGAGCGTGAGAGTGGGAGAACGTGAGAGACAGAGGATGAGAGAGGCTGAGAGTGAAAGAGCATGAGAGAGAGAGCGTTAGAAAGAGAGAGAGCGAGAGTGAGAGAGAGCATGAGAAAGAGGGAATGTGAGAAAGAGTGAGAATAAGAGAGAGAGGGCGTGAGAGAGAGCGTCAGAGTGAGCGAGTATGAGAGGGAGTGAGCATGAGAGGGAGAGCGAGCATGAGAGGGAGAGCGAGCGTGAGAGCGAAAGCGTGAGAGAGAGAGAGTGAGAGAGAGAGTGTGAGAAAGAGAGAGAGCGTGAGAGAGAGGATGAGAGAGAAAGAGCATGAGAGAGAGCGTGAGAAAGAGCGAGAGGGCGAGATAGTGGGCGTGTGAGAGAGAGGGCGTGAGAGAGAGAGGGCGTGAGAGAGAGAGAGAGCGTCAGGGAGCGAGAGTGTCAGAGGGAGCGAGCATGAGAGGGAGCAAGCATGAGAGTGAGAGCGAGCATGAGAGGGAGAGCGAGCGTGAGAGCGAAAGCGTGAGAGTGAGAGAGCGTGAGAGAGAGAGAGTGAGAAAGAGAGAGAGCGTGAGAAAGAGAGAGAGCGTGAGAGAGAGAGGATGAGAGAGAATGAGCATGAGAGAGAGAGAGAGAGCGTGAGAAAGAGAGAGAGGGTGAGAGAGAGGGCGTGAGAGTGAGAGGGCGTGAGAGTGAGAGGGCGTGAGAGAGAGGGCGTGAGAGAGAGAGCGTGAGAGGGAGCGAGCGTGAGAGGGAGCGAGCGTGAGAGGGAGCGAGCGTGAGAGGGAGCGAGAAAAAAGAGGGAGAGCAAGCATGA
Organism: Scyliorhinus torazame; assembly: GCF_047496885.1. Lineage (NCBI taxonomy): Eukaryota > Metazoa > Chordata > Chondrichthyes > Carcharhiniformes > Scyliorhinidae > Scyliorhinus > Scyliorhinus torazame. Next base: position 47,607,243 of record NC_092731.1, read on the forward strand.
GAGGGAGAGCATGAGAGAGATAGAGCGCGAGTGAGAGAGAGCATGAGAAAGAGGGAGCGTGAGAGAGCGAGGGGGCGAGCGTGAGACTGAGACAGCGTGTGAGAGAGAGAGCGTGAGAGAGAGACAGCATAAGGGAGAGAGAGCGTGAGAGAGAGAGAGCGTGAAAGAGAGAGAGCGTGAGTGAGAGAGCATGAGAAAGAGGGAGCGTGAGAGAGCGAGCGGGCGAGCGTGAGACTGAGACAGCGTGTGAGAGAGAGAGCGTGAGAGAGAGACAGCATAAGGGAGAGAGAGTGTGAGAAAGAGAGCGAGAGAGAGAGAGAGAGCGTGAGAGAGAGCGTGAGAGCGAGAGAGTGTGAGAGCGAGAGAGTGTGAGAGCGAGAGAGTGTGAGAGAGAGAGAGCATGAGAGAGAAAGAGCGTGAGAGAGAGAGAGCGTGAGAGTGAGAGCGTGAGAGAGGGAGAACGAGCATGAGAGGGAGAGCGAACATGAGAGGGAGAGCATGAGAGAGATAGAGCGAGAGTGAGAGAGAGCATGAGAGATGGAGAGCATGAGAGAGAGAGAGCGTGAGAGAGAGAGAGCGTGAGAGAGAGAGAGCGTGAGGGGGAGAGAGCGTACGTGAGAGAGAGCGTGAGTGAGCGAGAGCGTGAGTGAGAGAGAGCGTGAGTGAGAGAGCATGAGAAAGAGGGAGCGTGAGAGAGCGAGCAGGCGAGCGTGAGACTGAGACAGCGTGTGAGAGAGAGAGCGTGAGAGAGAGACAGCATAAGGGAGAGAGAGTGTGAGAAAGAGAGAGCATGAGAGAGAGAGCGTGAGAGAGAGAGAGCGTGAGAGAGAGAGAGCGTGAGAGAGAGAGAGCGTGAGAGAGAGAGAGCGTGAGGGGGAGAGAGCGTGCGTGAGAGAGAGCGTGCGTGAGAGAGAGCGTGAGTGAGCGAGAGCGTGAGTGAGAGAGAGCGTGAGTGAGAGAGCATGAGAAAGAGGGAGCGTGAGAGAGCGAGCGGGCGAGCGTGAGACTGAGACAGCGTCTGAGAGAGAGAGCGTGAGAGAGAGACAGCATAAGGGAGAGAGAGTGTGAGAAAGAGAGCGAGCGTGAGAGAGAGAGTGTGAGTGAGAGAGAGCGTGAGAGAGAGTGTGAGAGCGAGAGAGTGTGAGAGCGAGAGAGTGTGAGAGAGAGAGTGTGAGTGAGAGAGAGTGTGAGAGAGAGAGAGTGTGAGAGAGAGAGAGTGTGAGAGAGAAAGAGCGTGAGAGAGGGAGAGCGTGAGAGTGGGAGAGCGTGAGAGAGTGAGAGCGTGTGAGAGGGAGAGCGTGTGAGAGGGAGAGCGTGTGAGAGGGAGAGCATCAGGGATAGCAAGCATGAGAGAGAGAGCTTGATAGTGAGCGTGAGGGTGAGATAGCGTGAGGGAGAGAGAGTGTGTGAGGGAGAGAACGTGAAAGCAAGCATGAGAGAGAGTGAGCGTGAGAGAGAGCGTGAGAGAGGGAGAACGTGAGAGAGAGAGGATGAGAGTGAAAGAGCATGAGAGAGAATGCGTTAGAAAGAGAGAGAGCGAGAGTGAGAGAGAGCATGAGAAAGAGGGAACGTGAGAAAGAGTGAGAGTAAGAGAGAGAGGGCGTGAGAGAGAGCGTCAGAGGGAGCGAGCATGAGAGGGAGCGAGCATGAGAGGGAGAGCGAGCATGAGAGGGAGAGCGAGCATGAGAGCGAAAGCGTGAGAGAGAGAGAGTGAGAGAGAGAGTGTGAGAAAGAGAGAGAGCGTGAGAGAGAGGATGAGAGAGAGAGAGCGTGAGAAAGAGCGAGAGGGCGAGAGAGTGGGCGTGTGAGAGAGAGGGCGTGAGAGAGAGAGAGAGCGTCAGGGAGCGAGAGCGTCAGAGGGAGCGAGCATGAGAGGGAGCAAGCATGAGAGGGAGAGCGAGCATGAGAGGGAGAGCGAGCGTGAGAGCGAAAGCGTGAGAGTGAGAGAGCGTGAGAGAGAGAGAGTGAGAAAGAGAGAGAGCGTGAGAAACAGAGAGAGCGTGAGAGAGAGTGGATGAGAGAGAATGAGCATGAGAGAGAGGGAGAGCGTGAGAGAGGGAGAGCGTGAGAGAGGGAGAGCGTGAGAGAGGGAGAGCGTGAGAGAGGGGGGAGCGCGAGAGAGGGAGAGCGTGAGCGGGAGAGAGAGGGAGAGCGGGAGAGAGAGGGAGAGCGGGAGAGAGAGGGAGAGCGGGAGAGAGAGGGAGAGCGTGAGAGAGGGAGTGTGAGAGAGAGAGAGAGCGTGTGAGAGAGAGAGAGAGCGCCTGAGAGAGAGGGAGAGCGCGTGAGAGAGAGAGAGTGCGAGAGAGAGCGTCTGAGAGAGAGAGAGAGCGAGCATGAAAGAGAGAAAGTGAGAGAGAGCGAGCGTGAGAGAGAGCGAGCGTGAGAGAAAGTGATAGAGAGTGAGCGTGAGAGAGAGCGAGCATGAGAGAGAGAGCGTGAGGGGTAGCAAGCATGAGAGAGAGAGCTTGAGAGTGAGCGTGAGGGTGAGATAGCGTGAGGGAGAGAGAGTGTGTGAGGGAGAGAACGTGAAAGCAAGCATGAGAGAGAGTGAGCGTGAGAGAGAGCGTGAGAGAGGGAGAACGTGAGAGAGAGAGGATGAGAGTGAAAGAGCATGAGAGAGAATGCGTTAGAAAGAGAGAGAGCGAGAGTGAGAGAGAGCATGAGAAAGAGGGAACGTGAGAAAGAGTGAGAGTAAGAGAGAGAGGGCGTGAGAGAGAGCGTCAGAGGGAGCGAGCATGAGAGGGAGCGAGCATGAGAGGGAGAGCGAGCATGAGAGGGAGAGCGAGCATGAGAGCGAAAGCGTGAGAGAGAGAGAGTGAGAGAGAGAGTGTGAGAAAGAGAGAGAGCGTGAGAGAGAGGATGAGAGAGAAAGAGCATAAGAGAGAGAGAGCGTGAGAAAGAGCGAGAGGGCGAGAGAGTGGGCGTGTGAGAGAGAGGGCGTGAGAGAGAGAGAGAGCGTCAGGGAGCGAGAGCGTCAGAGGGAGCGAGCATGAGAGGGAGCAAGCATGAGAGGGAGAGCGAGCATGAGAGGGAGAGCGAGCGTGAGAGCGAAAGCGTGAGAGTGAGAGAGCGTGAGAGAGAGAGAGTGAGAAAGAGAGAGCGTGAGAAAGAGAGAGAGCGTGAGAGAGAGAGGATGAGAGAGAATGAGCATGAGAGAGAGAGAGAGCGTGAGAAAGAGAGAGAGGGTGAGAGAGAGGGCGTGAGAGTGAGAGGGCGTGAGAGTGAGAGGGCGTGAGAGAGAGGGCGTGAGAGAGAGAGCGTGAGAGGGAGCGAGCGTGAGAGGGAGCGAGCGTGAGAGGGAGCGAGCAAAAAGAGGGAGAGCAAGCATGAGAGGGAGAGCAAGCATGAGAGGGAGAGCGTGAGAGCGATAGAGCGAGAGTGAGAGAGAGCATGAGAAAGAGGGAGCGTGAGAGAGCGAGGGGGCGAGTGTGAGACTGAGACAGCGTGTGAGAGAGAGGGCGTGAGAGAGAGACAGCATAAGGGTGAGAGAGCGTGAGATAGAGAGAGCGTGAGAGAGAGCGTGAGAGAGAGCATGAGAGAGAGAGTGTGAGAGCGAGAGAGTGTGAGAGCGAGAGAGTGTGAGAGCGAGAGAGTGTGAGAGAGAGAGAGTGTGAGAGAGAAAGAGCGTGAGAGAGAGAGAGCGTGAGAGAGAGCGTGAGAGAGGGAGAACGAGCATGAGAGGGAGAGCGAACATGAGAGGGAGAGCATGAGAGAGATAGAGCGAGAGTGAGAGAGAGCATGAGAGAGAGAGAGCATGAGAGAGAGAGAGCGTGAGAGAGAGAGAGCGTGAGGGGGAGAGAGCGTGCGTGAGAGAGAGCGTGAGTGAGCGAGAGCGTGAGTGAGAGAGAGCGTGAGTGAGAGAGTATGAGAAAGAGGGAGCGTGAGAGAGCGAGCGGGCAAGCGTGAGACTGAGACAGCGTGTGAGAGAGAGAGCGTGAGAGAGAGACAGCATAAGGGAGAGAGAGTGTGAGAAAGAGAGCGAGCGTCAGAGAGAGAGAGTGTGAGTGAGAGAGAGCGTGAGAGAGAGTGTGAGAGCGAGAGAGTGTGAGAGTGAGAGAGTGTGAGAGCGAGAGAGTGTGAGAGCGAGAGAGTGTGAGAGCGAGAGAGTGTGAGAGAGAGAGAGTGTGAGAGAGAAAGAGCGTGAGAGAGAAAGAGCGTGAGAGAGAGAGAGCGTGAGAGAGAGAGAGCGTGAGAGAGGGAGAGCGTGAGAGAGGGAGAGCGTGAGAGTGGGAGAGCGTGAGAGAGGGAGAGCGTGTGAGAGGGAGAGCGTGTGAGAGGGAGAGCGTGTGAGAGGGAGAGCGTGTGAGAGGTAGAGCGTGTGAGAGGGAGAGCGTGTGAGAGGGAGAGCGTGAGAGAGGGCGAGCGTGAGAGAGGGAGAGCGTGTGAGAGGGAGAGCGTGTGAGAGGGAGAGCGTGTGAGAGGGAGAGCGTGAGAGAGGGAGAGCGTGAGAGAGGGGGAGCGCGAGAGAGGGAGAGCGTGAGAGGGAGAGCGTGAGAGGGAGAGAGGGAGAGCGGGAGAGAGAGGTAGAGCGTGAGAGAGGGAGAGCGTGAGAGAGGGAGAGCGTGAGAGAGGGAGAGAGTGTGAGAGAGAGCGCATGAGAGAGAGAGAGAGCGCGTGAGAGAGAGAGAGAGCGTGTGAGAGAGAGAGAGAGCGCCTGAGAGAGAGAGAGAGCGCGTGAGAGAGAGAGAGAGTGCTTGAGAGAGGGAGAGTGTGTGAGAGAGAGCGTCTGAGAGAGAGAGAGAGCGAGCATGAAAGAGAGAATGAGAGGGAGCGAGCATGAGATAGAGCGCATGAGAGAAAGTGAGAGAGAGCGAGCGTGAGAGAGAGCGAGCGTGAGAGAGAGAGAGCATGAGAGAGAGAGAGCGTGAGAGAGAGCGAGCATGAGAGAGAGAGAGCGTGAGAGAGCGAGAGCGTGAGAGAGAGTGTGAGAGTGAGAGAGCGAGAGCGTGAGAGAGAGCGAGCATGAGAGAGAGAGCGTGAGAGAGAGAGAGCGTGAGAGAGAGAGAGACCGTGAGAGAGAGTGTGAGCGTGAGAGAGCGAGAGCGTGAGAGAGAGAGAGAGAGAGAGAGGATGGGAGAGGGAGCGTGAGAGAGAGAGAGAGCGTGAGAGAGAGAGAGAGCGTGAGAGAGAGAGAGCATGAGAGAGAGAGAGAGCGTGAGAGAGAGAGAGCGTGAGAGAGAGAGCGTGAGTTAGAGAGAGCGTGAGAGAGCGAGAGCGTGAGAGAGAGAGAGAGCGTGAGAGAGAGAGAGAGCGTGAGAGAGAGAGAGAGCGTGAGAGAGAGAGAGAGCATGAGAGAGAGAGAGCGTGAGAGAGAGAGAGAGCGTGAGAGAGAGAGAGCGTGAGAGAGAGAGCGAGCATGAGAGAGAGAGCGTGAGGGGTAGCAAGCATGAGAGAGAGAGAGTGAGAGAGAGTGAGAGAACGAGAGAGCGTGTGAGAGAGAGCGAGCATGAGAGAGAGAGCTTGAGAGAGAGAGAGGGTGTGAGAGAGCGTGAGAGAGAGCGTGAGGGAGCATGAGGGAGAGATAGCGTGAGGGAGAGAGAGTGTGTGAGGGAGAGAACGTGAAAGCAAGCATGAGAGAGAGTGAGCGTGACAGAGAGCGTGAGAGAGGGAGAACGTGAGAGAGAGAGGATGAGAGAGGATGAGAGTGAAAGAGCATGAGAGAGAGAGCGTTAGAAAGAGAGAGAGCGAGAGTGAGAGAGAGCATGAGAAAGAGGGAACGTGAGAAAGAGTGAGAGTAAGAGAGAGAGGGCGTGAGAGAGAGCGTCAGAGGGAGCGAGCATGAGAGGGAGCGAGCATGAGAGGGAGAGCGAGCATGAGAGGGAGAGCGAGCATGAGAGCGAAAGCGTGAGAGAGAGAGAGTGAGAGAGAGAGTGTGAGAAAGAGAGAGAGCGTGAGAGAGAGGATGAGAGAGAAAGAGCATGAGAGAGAGAGAGCGTGAGAAAGAGCGAGAGGGCGAGAGAGTGGGCGTGTGAGAGAGAGGGCGTGAGAGAGAGAGAGAGCGTCAGGGAGCGAGAGCGTCAGAGGGAGCGAGCATGAGAGGGAGCAAGCATGAGAGGGAGAGCGAGCATGAGAGGGAGAGCGAGCGTGAGAGCGAAAGCGTGAGAGTGAGAGAGCGTGAGAGAGAGAGAGTGAGAAAGAGAGAGAGCGTGAGAAAGAGAGAGAGCGTGAGAGAGAGAGGATGAGAGAGAATGAGCATGAGAGAGAGAGAGAGCGTGAGAAAGAGAGAGAGGGTGAGAGAGAGGGCGTGAGAGTGAGAGGGCGTGAGAGTGAGAGGGCGTGAGAGAGAGGGCGTGAGAGAGAGAGCGTGAGAGGGAGCGAGCGTGAGAGGGAGCGAGCGTGAGAGGGAGCGAGCAAAAAGAGGGAGAGCAAGCATGAGAGGGAGAGCAAGCATGAGAGGGAGAGCGTGAGAGAGATAGAGCGAGAGTGAGAGAGAGCATGAGAAAGAGGGAGCGTGAGAGAGCGAGGGGGCGAGTGTGAGACTGAGACAGCGTGTGAGAGAGAGAGCGTGAGAGAGAGACAGCATAAGGGTGAGAGAGCGTGAGATAGAGAGAGCGTGAGAGAGAGCGTGAGAGAGAGCATGAGAGAGAGAGTGTGAGAGCGAGAGAGTGTGAGAGCGAGAGAGTGTGAGAGCGAGAGAGTGTGAGAGAGAGAGAGTGTGAGAGAGAAAGAGCGTGAGAGAGAGAGAGCGTGAGAGAGAGCGTGAGAGAGGGAGAACAAGCATGAGAGGGAGAGCGAACATGAGAGGGAGAGCATGAGAGAGATAGAGCGAGAGTGAGAGAGAGCATGAGAGAGAGAGAGCATGAGAGAGAGAGAGCATGAGAGAGAGAGAGCGTGAGGGGGAGAGAGCGTGCGTGAGAGAGAGCGTGAGTGAGCGAGAGCGTGAGTGAGAGAGAGCGTGAGTGAGAGAGTATGAGAAAGAGGGAGCGTGAGAGAGCGAGCGGGCAAGCGTGAGACTGAGACAGCGTGTGAGAGAGAGAGCGTGAGAGAGAGACAGCATAAGGGAGAGAGAGTGTGAGAAAGAGAGCGAGCGTCAGAGAGAGAGAGTGTGAGTGAGAGAGAGCGTGAGAGAGAGTGTGAGAGCGAGAGAGTGTGAGAGTGAGAGAGTGTGAGAGCGAGAGAGTGTGAGAGCGAGAGAGTGTGAGAGCGAGAGAGTGTGAGAGAGAGAGAGTGTGAGAGAGAAAGAGCGTGAGAGAGAAAGAGCGTGAGAGAGAGAGAGCGTGAGAGAGAGAGAGCGTGAGAGAGGGAGAGCGTGAGAGAGGGAGAGCGTGAGAGAGGGGGAGCGCGAGAGAGGGAGAGCGTGAGAGGTAGAGCGTGAGAGGGAGAGAGGGAGAGCGGGAGAGAGAGGTAGAGCGTGAGAGAGGGAGAGCGTGAGAGAGGGAGAGCGTGAGAGAGGGAGAGAGTGTGAGAGAGAGCGCATGAGAGAGAGAGAGAGCGCGTGAGAGAGAGAGAGAGCGCCTGAGAGAGAGAGAGAGCGCGTGAGAGAGAGAGAGAGTGCTTGAGAGAGGGAGAGTGTGTGAGAGAGAGCATCTGAGAGAGAGAGAGAGCGAGCATGAAAGAGAGAATGAGAGGGAGCGAGCATGAGATAGAGCGCATGAGAGAAAGTGAGAGAGAGCGAGCGTGAGAGAGAGCGAGCGTGAGAGAGAGAGAGCATGAGAGAGAGAGAGCGTGAGAGAGAGCGAGCATGAGAGAGAGAGAGCTTGAGAGAGCGAGAGCGTGAGAGAGAGTGTGAGAGTGAGAGAGCGAGAGCGTGAGAGAGAGCGAGCATGAGAGAGAGAGCGTGAGAGAGAGAGAGCGTGAGAGAGAGAGAGACCGTGAGAGAGAGTGTGAGCGTGAGAGAGCGAGAGCGTGAGAGAGAGAGAGAGAGAGAGAGGATGGGAGAGGGAGCGTGAGAGAGAGAGAGAGCGTGAGAGAGAGAGAGAGCGTGAGAGAGAGAGAGCATGAGAGAGAGAGAGAGCGTGAGAGAGAGAGAGCGTGAGAGAGAGAGAGCGTGAGAGAGAGAGAGAGCGTGAGTTAGAGAGAGCGTGAGAGAGCGAGAGCGTGAGAAAGAGAGAGAGCGTGAGAGAGAGAGAGCGTGAGAGAGAGAGAGAGCGTGAGAGAGAGGATGAGAGAGAAAGAGCATGAGAGAGAGAGAGCGTGAGAAAGAGCGAGAGGGCGAGAGAGTGGGCGTGTGAGAGAGAGGGCGTGAGAGAGAGAGAGAGCGTCAGGGAGCGAGAGCGTCAGAGGGAGCGAGCATGAGAGGGAGCAAGCATGAGAGGGAGAGCGAGCATGAGAGGGAGAGCGAGCGTGAGAGCGAAAGCGTGAGAGTGAGAGAGCGTGAGAGAGAGAGAGTGAGAAAGAGAGAGAGCGTGAGAAAGAGAGAGAGCGTGAGAGAGAGAGGATGAGAGAGAATGAGCATGAGAGAGAGAGAGAGCGTGAGAAAGAGAGAGAGGGTGAGAGAGAGGGCGTGAGAGTGAGAGGGCGTGAGAGTGAGAGGGCGTGAGAGAGAGGGCGTGAGAGAGAGAGCGTGAGAGGGAGCGAGCGTGAGAGGGAGCGAGCGTGAGAGGGAGCGAGCAAAAAGAGGGAGAGCAAGCATGAGAGGGAGAGCAAGCATGAGAGGGAGAGCGTGAGAGAGATAGAGCGAGAGTGAGAGAGAGCATGAGAAAGAGGGAGCGTGAGAGAGCGAGGGGGCGAGTGTGAGACTGAGACAGCGTGTGAGAGAGAGAGCGTGAGAGAGAGACAGCATAAGGGTGAGAGAGCGTGAGATAGAGAGAGCGTGAGAGAGAGCGTGAGAGAGAGCATGAGAGAGAGAGTGTGAGAGCGAGAGAGTGTGAGAGCGAGAGAGTGTGAGAGCGAGAGAGTGTGAGAGAGAGAGAGTGTGAGAGAGAAAGAGCGTGAGAGAGAGAGAGCGTGAGAGAGAGCGTGAGAGAGGGAGAACAAGCATGAGAGGGAGAGCGAACATGAGAGGGAGAGCATGAGAGAGATAGAGCGAGAGTGAGAGAGAGCATGAGAGAGAGAGAGCATGAGAGAGAGAGAGCATGAGAGAGAGAGAGCGTGAGGGGGAGAGAGCGTGCGTGAGAGAGAGCGTGAGTGAGCGAGAGCGTGAGTGAGAGAGAGCGTGAGTGAGAGAGTATGAGAAAGAGGGAGCGTGAGAGAGCGAGCGGGCAAGCGTGAGACTGAGACAGCGTGTGAGAGAGAGAGCGTGAGAGAGAGACAGCATAAGGGAGAGAGAGTGTGAGAAAGAGAGCGAGCGTCAGAGAGAGAGAGTGTGAGTGAGAGAGAGCGTGAGAGAGAGTGTGAGAGCGAGAGAGTGTGAGAGTGAGAGAGTGTGAGAGCGAGAGAGTGTGAGAGCGAGAGAGTGTGAGAGCGAGAGAGTGTGAGAGAGAGAGAGTGTGAGAGAGAAAGAGCGTGAGAGAGAAAGAGCGTGAGAGAGAGAGAGCGTGAGAGAGAGAGAGCGTGAGAGAGGGAGAGCGTGAGAGAGGGAGAGCGTGAGAGTGGGAGAGCGTGAGAGAGGGAGAGCGTATGAGAGGGAGAGCGTGTGAGAGGGAGAGCGTGTGAGAGGGAGAGCGTGTGAGAGGGAGAGCGTGTGAGAGGTAGAGCGTGTGAGAGGGAGAGCGTGTGAGAGGGAGAGCGTGTGAGAGGGAGAGCGTGAGAGAGGGAGAGCGTGAGAGAGGGCGAGCGTGAGAGAGGGAGAGCGTGTGAGAGGGAGAGCGTGTGAGAGGGAGAGCGTGTGAGAGGGAGAGCGTGAGAGAGGGAGAGCGTGAGAGAGGGGGAGCGCGAGAGAGGGAGAGCGTGAGAGGGAGAGCATGAGAGGGAGAGAGGGAGAGCGGGAGAGAGAGGTAGAGCGTGAGAGAGGGAGAGCGTGAGAGAGGGAGAGCGTGAGAGAGGGAGAGAGTGTGAGAGAGAGCGCATGAGAGAGAGAGAGAGCGCGTGAGAGAGAGAGAGAGCGCCTGAGAGAGAGAGAGAGCGCGTGAGAGAGAGAGAGAGTGCTTGAGAGAGGGAGAGTGTGTGAGAGAGAGCATCTGAGAGAGAGAGAGAGCGAGCATGAAAGAGAGAATGAGAGGGAGCGAGCATGAGATAGAGCGCATGAGAGAAAGTGAGAGAGAGCGAGCGTGAGAGAGAGCGAGCGTGAGAGAGAGAGAGCATGAGAGAGAGAGAGCGTGAGAGAGAGCGAGCATGAGAGAGAGAGAGCGTGAGAGAGCGAGAGCGTGAGAGAGAGTGTGAGAGTGAGAGAGCGAGAGCGTGAGAGAGAGCGAGCATGAGAGAGAGAGCGTGAGAGAGAGAGAGCGTGAGAGAGAGAGAGACCGTGAGAGAGAGTGTGAGCGTGAGAGAGCGAGAGCGTGAGAGAGAGAGAGAGAGAGAGCGGATGGGAGAGGGAGCGTGAGAGAGAGAGAGAGCGTGAGAGAGAGAGAGAGCGTGAGAGAGAGAGAGCATGAGAGAGAGAGAGAGCATGAGAGAGAGAGAGCGTGAGAGAGAGAGAGCGTGAGAGAGAGAGAGAGCGTGAGTTAGAGAGAGCGTGAGAGAGCGAGAGCGTGAGAGAGAGAGAGAGCGTGAGAGAGAGAGAGCGTGAGAGAGAGAGAGAGCGTGAGAGAGAGAGAGCGTGAGAGAGAGAGCGAGCATGAGAGAGAGAGCGTGAGGGGTAGCAAGCATGAGAGAGAGAGAGTGAGAGAGAGTGAGAGAACGAGAGAGCGTGTGAGAGAGAGCGAGCATGAGAGAGAGAGCTTGAGAGAGAGAGAGAGGGTGTGAGAGAGCGTGAGAGAGAGCGTGAGGGTGAGAGAGCGTGAGGGAGCATGAGGGAGAGATAGCGTGAGGGAGAGAGAGTGTGTGAGGGAGAGAACGTGAAAGCAAGCATGAGAGAGAGTGAGCGTGACAGAGAGCGTGAGAGAGGGAGAACGTGAGAGAGAGAGGATGAGAGAGGATGAGAGTGAAAGAGCATGAGAGAGAGAGCGTTAGAAAGAGAGAGAGCGAGAGTGAGAGAGAGCATGAGAAAGAGGGAACGTGAGAAAGAGTGAGAGTAAGAGAGAGGGCGTGAGAGAGAGCGTCAGAGGGAGCGAGCATGAGAGGGAGCGAGCATGAGAGGGAGTGAGCATGAGAGGGAGAGCGAGCATGAGAGGGAGAGCGAGCGTGAGAGCGAAAGCGTGAGAGAGAGAGAGTGAGAGAGAGAGTGTGAGAAAGAGAGAGAGCGTGAGAGAGAGGATGAGAGAGAAAGAGCATGAGAGAGAGCGTGAGAAAGAGCGAGAGGGCGAGAGAGTGGGCGTGTGAGAGAGAGGGCGTGAGAGAGAGAGGGCGTGAGAGAGAGAGAGAGAGAGCGGCAGGGAGCGAGAGCGTCAGAGGGAGCGAGCATGAGAGGGAGCAAGCATGAGAGTGAGAGCGAGCATGAGAGGGAGAGCGAGCGTGAGAGCGAAAGCGTGAGAGTGAGAGAGTGAGAAAGAGAGAGAGCGTGAGAAAGAGAGAGAGGGTGAGAGAGAGGGCATGTGAGAGAGAGAGCGTGAGAGAGAGACAGCATAAGGGAGAGAGAGCGTGAGATAGAGAGAGCGTGAGAGAGAGAGAGCGTGAGAGAGAGAGAGCGTGAGTGAGAGAGCATGAGAAAGAGGGAGCGTGAGAGAGCGAGCGGGCGAGCATGAGACTGAGACAGCGTGTGAGAGAGAGAGCGTGAGAGAGAGACAGCATAAGGGAGAGAGAGTGTGAGAAAGAGAGCGAGCGTCAGAGAGAGAGAGTGTGAGTGAGAGAGAGCGTGAGAGAGAGTGTGAGAGCGAGAGAGTGTGAGAGTGAGAGAGTGTGAGAGCGAGAGAGTGTGAGAGCGAGAGAGTGTGAGAGCGAGAGAGTGTGAGAGAGAGAGAGTGTGAGAGAGAAAGAGCGTGAGAGAGAAAGAGCGTGAGAGAGAGAGAGCGTGAGAGAGAGAGAGCGTGAGAGAGGGAGAGCGTGAGAGAGGGAGAGCGTGAGAGTGGGAGAGCGTGAGAGAGGGAGAGCGTATGAGAGGGAGAGCGTGTGAGAGGGAGAGCGTGTGAGAGGGAGAGCGTGTGAGAGGGAGAGCGTGTGAGAGGGAGAGCGTGTGAGAGGTAGAGCGTGTGAGAGGGAGAGCGTGTGAGAGGGAGAGCGTGTGAGAGGGAGAGCGTGAGAGAGGGCGAGCGTGAGAGAGGGAGAGCGTGTGAGAGGGAGAGCGTGTGAGAGGGAGAGCGTGTGAGAGGGAGAGCGTGAGAGAGGGAGAGCGTGAGAGAGGGGGAGCGCGAGAGAGGGAGAGCGTGAGAGGGAGAGCGTGAGAGGGAGAGAGGGAGAGCGGGAGAGAGAGGTAGAGCGTGAGAGAGGGAGAGCGTGAGAGAGGGAGAGCGTGAGAGAGGGAGAGAGTGTGAGAGAGAGCGCATGAGAGAGAGAGAGAGCGCGTGAGAGAGAGAGAGAGCGCCTGAGAGAGAGAGAGAGCGCGTGAGAGAGAGAGAGAGTGCTTGAGAGAGGGAGAGTGTGTGAGAGAGAGCGTCTGAGAGAGAGAGAGAGCGAGCATGAAAGAGAGAATGAGAGGGAGCGAGCATGAGATAGAGCGCATGAGAGAAAGTGAGAGAGAGCGAGCGTGAGAGAGAGCGAGCGTGAGAGAGAGAGAGCATGAGAGAGAGAGAGCGTGAGAGAGAGCGAGCATGAGAGAGAGAGAGCGTGAGAGAGCGAGAGCGTGAGAGAGAGTGTGAGAGTGAGAGAGCGAGAGCGTGAGAGAGAGCGAGCATGAGAGAGAGAGCGTGAGAGAGAGAGAGCGTGAGAGAGAGAGAGACCGTGAGAGAGAGTGTGAGCGTGAGAGAGCGAGAGCGTGAGAGAGAGAGAGAGAGAGAGAGGATGGGAGAGGGAGCGTGAGAGAGAGAGAGAGCGTGAGAGAGAGAGAGAGCGTGAGAGAGAGAGAGCATGAGAGAGAGAGAGAGCGTGAGAGAGAGAGAGCGTGAGAGAGAGAGAGCGTGAGAGAGAGAGAGAGCGTGAGTTAGAGAGAGCGTGAGAGAGCGAGAGCGTGAGAGAGAGAGAGAGCGTGAGAGAGAGAGAGCGTGAGAGAGAGAGAGAGCGTGAGAGAGAGAGAGCGTGAGAGAGAGAGCGAGCATGAGAGAGAGAGCGTGAGGGGTAGCAAGCATGAGAGAGAGAGAGTGAGAGAGAGTGAGAGAACGAGAGAGCGTGTGAGAGAGAGCGAGCATGAGAGAGAGAGCTTGAGAGAGAGAGAGGGTGTGAGAGAGCGTGAGGGAGAGCGTGAGGGTGAGAGAGCGTGAGGGAGCATGAGGGAGAGATAGCGTGAGGGAGAGAGAGTGTGTGAGGGAGAGAACGTGAAAGCAAGCATGAGAGAGAGTGAGCGTGACAGAGAGCGTGAGAGAGGGAGAACGTGAGAGAGAGAGGATGAGAGAGGATGAGAGTGAAAGAGCATGAGAGAGAGAGCGTTAGAAAGAGAGAGAGCGAGAGTGAGAGAGAGCATGAGAAAGAGGGAACGTGAGAAAGAGTGAGAGTAAGAGAGAGGGCGTGAGAGAGAGCGTCAGAGGGAGCGAGCATGAGAGGGAGCGAGCATGAGAGGGAGTGAGCATGAGAGGGAGAGCGAGCATGAGAGGGAGAGCGAGCGTGAGAGCGAAAGCGTGAGAGAGAGAGAGTGAGAGAGAGAGTGTGAGAAAGAGAGAGAGCGTGAGAGAGAGGATGAGAGAGAAAGAGCATGAGAGAGAGCGTGAGAAAGAGCGAGAGGGCGAGAGAGTGGGCGTGTGAGAGAGAGGGCGTGAGAGAGAGAGGGCGTGAGAGAGAGAGAGAGAGAGCGGCAGGGAGCGAGAGCGTCAGAGGGAGCGAGCATGAGAGGGAGCAAGCATGAGAGTGAGAGCGAGCATGAGAGGGAGAGCGAGCGTGAGAGCGAAAGCGTGAGAGTGAGAGAGCGTGAGAGAGAGAGAGTGAGAAAGAGAGAGAGCGTGAGAAAGAGAGAGAGGGTGAGAGAGAGGGCATGTGAGAGAGAGAGCGTGAGAGAGAGACAGCATAAGGGAGAGAGAGCGTGAGATAGAGAGAGCGTGAGAGAGAGAGAGCGTGAGAGAGAGAGAGCGTGAGTGAGAGAGCATGAGAAAGAGGGAGCGTGAGAGAGCGAGCGGGCGAGCATGAGACTGAGACAGCGTGTGAGAGAGAGAGCGTGAGAGAGAGACAGCATAAGGGAGAGAGAGTGTGAGAAAGAGAGCGAGCGTGAGAGAGAGAGAGTGAGAGAGAGAGTGTGAGAGAGAGAGCGTGAGAGTGGGAGAGCGCGTGAGAGGGAGAGCGTGTGAGAGGGAGAGCGTGAGAGAGGGAGAGCGTGAGAGAGGGAGAGCGTGAGAGAGGGAGAGTGTGAGAGAGGGACAGCGTGAGAGAGGGAGAGCGTGAGAGAGGGAGAGCGTGAGAGAGGGAGAGCGTGTGAGAGGGAGAGCGTGTGAGAGGGAGAGCGTGTGAGAGGGAGAGCGTGAGAGAGGGAGAGCGTGAGAGAGGGAGAGCGTGAGAGGGAGAACGGGAGGGAGAGGGAGAGCGGGAGAGAGAGGGAGAGAGGGAGAGCGTGAGAGAGGGAGAGAGGGAGAGCGTGAGAGAGGGAGAGCGTGAGGGAGGGAGAGCGGGAGAGAGTGTGAGAGAGAGCGCATGAGAGAGAGAGAGAGCGCGTGAGAGAGAGAGAGCGCGTGAGAGAGAGAGAGAGCGCGTGAGAGAGAGAGAGAGCGCGAGAGAGAGAGAGAGCGCGAGAGAGAGAGAGAGAGCGCGTGAGAGAGAAAGAGTGCGTGAGAGAGAGAGAGTGTGTGAGAGAGAGCGTCTGAGAGAGAGAGAGAGCGAGCATGAAAGAGAGAATGAGAGGGAGCGAGCATGAGATAGAGCGCATGAGAGAAAGTGAGAGAGAGCGAGCATGAGAGAGCAAGCGTGAGAGAGAGCGAGCATGAGAGAAAGTGATAGAGAGTGAGCGTGAGAGAGAGCGAGCATGAGGGGTAGCAAGCATGAGAGAGAGAGCGTGTGAGAGAGAGTGAGAGAAAGAGAGAGAGGGAGCTTGAGAGAGAGCGGTTATGAGAGAGACAGAGCGTGAGGAAGAGCGAGCATGAGAAAGAGAGAGACCGTGAGAGAGAGTGTGAGCGTGAGAGAGAGTGTGAGCGTGAGAGAGCGAGAGCGTGAGAGAGAGTGTGAGCGTGAGAGAGCGAGAGCGTGAGAGAGAGAGAGACTGTGAGAGAACGTGAGAGAGAGCGTGAGGGTGAGAGAGCGTGAGGGAGCATGAGGGAGAGATAGCGTGATAGAGAGTGAGGGGTAGCAAGCATGAGAGAGAGAGCGTGAGAGAGAGTGAGAGAACGAGAGAGCGTGTGAGAGAGAGTGAGCATGAGAGAGAGAGCTTGAGAGAGAGAGAGGGTGTGAGAGAGCGTGAGAGAGAGCGTGAGGGTGAGAGAGCGTGAGGGAGCATGAGGGAGAGATAGCGTGAGGGAGAGAGAGTGTGTGAGGGAGAGAACGTGAAAGCAAGCATGAGAGAGAGTGAGCGTGAGAGAGAGCGTGAGAGAGGGAGAACGTGAGAGAGAGAGGATGAGAGTGAAAGAGCATGAGAGAGAGAGCGTTAGAAAGTGAGAGAGCGAGAGTGAGAGAGAGCATGAGAAAGAGGGAACATGAGAAAGAGTGAGAGTAAGAGAGAGAGGGCGTGAGAGAGAGCGTCAGAGGGAGCGAGCATGAGAGGGAGCGAGCATGAGAGGGAGTGAGCATGAGAGGGAGAGCGAGCATGAGAGGGAGAGCGAGCGTGAGAGCGAAAGCGTGAGAGAGAGAGAGTGAGAGAGAGAGTGTGAGAAAGAGAGAGAGCGTGAGAGAGAGGATGAGAGAGAAAGAGCATGAGAGAGAGAGAGAGCGTGAGAAAGAGCGAGAGGGCGAGAGAGTGGGCGTGTGAGAGAGAGGGCGTGAGAGAGAGAGGGCGTGAGAGAGAGAGAGAGCGTCAGGGAGCGAGAGCGTCAGAGGGAGCGAGCATGAGAGGGAGCAAGCATGAGAGTGAGAGCGAGCATGAGAGGGAGAGCGAGCGTGAGAGCGAAAGCGTGAGAGTGAGAGAGCGTGAGAGAGAGAGAGTGAGAAAGAGAGAGAGCGTGAGTAAGAGAGAGAGCGTGAGAGAGAGAGGATGAGAGTGAATGAGCATGAGAGAGAGAGAGAGCGTGAGAAAGAGAGAGAGGGTGAGAGAGAGGGCGTGTGAGAGAGAGAGCGTGAGAGAGAGACAGCATAAGGGAGAGAGAGCGTGAGATAGAGAGAGCATGAGAGAGAGAGAGCGTGAGAGAGAGACAGCATAAGGGAGAGAGAGTGTGAGAAAGAGAGCGAGCGTGAGAGCGTGAGAGAGAGCGTGAGAGAGAGCGTGAGAGAGAGCGTGAGAGAGAGAGTGTGAGAGCGAGAGAGTGAGAGCGAGAGAGTGTGAGAGAGAAAGAGCGTGAGAGAGAGAGAGACCGTGATGGAGAGTGTGAGCATGAGAGAGCAAGAGCGTGAGAGAGAGCGAGCATGAGAGAGAGAGCGTGAGGGGTAGCAAGCATGAGAGAGAGAGCGTGAGAGAGAGTGAGAGAAAGAGAGAGCGTGTGAGAGAGAGTGAGCATGAGAGAGAGAGCTTGAGAGAGAGAGAGGGTGTGAGAGAGCGTGAGAGAGAGCGTGAGGGTGAGAGAGCGTGAGGGAGCATGAGGGAGAGATAGCGTGAGGGAGAGAGAGTGTGTGAGGGAGAGAACGTGAAAGCAAGCATGAGAGAGAGTGAGCGTGAGAGAGAGCGTGAGAGAGGGAGAACGTGAGAGAGAGAGGATGAGAGTGAAAGAGCATGAGAGAGAGAGCGTTAGAAAGTGAGAGAGCGAGAGTGAGAGAGAGCATGAGAAAGAGGGAACATGAGAAAGAGTGAGAGTAAGAGAGAGAGGGCGTGAGAGAGAGCGTCAGAGGGAGCGAGCATGAGAGGGAGTGAGCATGAGAGGGAGCGAGCATGAGAGGGAGAGCGAGCATGAGAGGGAGAGCGAGCATGAGAGCGAAAGCGTGAGAGAGAGAGAGTGAGAGAGAGAGTGTGAGAAAGAGAGAGAGCGTGAGAGAGAGGATGAGAGAGAAAGAGCATGAGAGAGAGAGAGCGTGAGAAAGAGCGAGAGGGCGAGAGAGTGGGCGTGTGAGAGAGAGGGCGTGAGAGAGAGAGAGAGCGTCAGGGAGCGAGAGCGTCAGAGGGAGCGAGCATGAGAGGGAGCAAGCATGAGAGTGAGAGCGAGCATGAGAGGGAGAGCGAGCGTGAGAGCGAAAGCGTGAGAGTGAGAGAGCGTGAGAGAGAGAGAGTGAGAAAGAGAGAGAGCGTGAGTAAGAGAGAGAGCGTGAGAGAGAGAGGATGAGAGTGAATGAGCATGAGAGAGAGAGAGAGCGTGAGAAAGAGAGAGAGGGTGAGAGAGAGGGCGTGTGAGAGAGAGAGCGTGAGAGAGAGACAGCATAAGGGAGAGAGAGTGTGAGAAAGAGAGCGAGCGTGAGAGCGTGAGAGAGAGCGTGAGAGAGAGCGTGAGAGAGAGCGTGAGAGAGAGAGTGTGAGAGCGAGAGAGTGAGAGCGAGAGAGTGTGAGAGAGAAAGAGCGTGAGAGAGAGAGAGACCGTGAGGGAGAGTGTGAGCATGAGAGAGCAAGAGCGTGAGAGAGAGCGAGCATGAGAGAGAGAGCGTGAGGGGTAGCAAGCATGAGAGAGAGAGCGTGAGAGAGAGTGAGAGAAAGAGAGAGCGTGTGAGAGAGAGTGAGCATGAGAGAGAGAGCTTGAGAGAGAGAGAGGGTGTGAGAGAGCGTGAGAGAGAGCGTGAGGGTGAGAGAGCGTGAGGGAGCATGAGGGAGAGATAGCGTGAGGGAGAGAGAGTGTGTGAGGGAGAGAACGTGAAAGCAAGCATGAGAGAGAGTGAGCGTGAGAGAGAGAGCGTGAGAGAGGGAGAACGTGAGAGAGAGAGGATGAGAGAGGATGAGAGAGAAAGAGCATGAGAGAGAGAGCGTTAGAAAGAGAGAGAGCGAGAGTGAGAGAGAGCATGAGAAAGAGGGAACGTGAGAAAGAGTGAGAGTAAGAGAGAGAGGGCGTCAGAGGGATCGAGCATGAGAGGGAGTGAGCATGAGAGGGAGAGCGAGCATGAGAGGGAGAGCGAGCGTGAGAGAGAGAGAGTGAGAGAGAGAGTGTGAGAAAGAGAGAGAGCGTGAGAGAGAGGATGAGAGAGAAAGAGCATGAGAGAGAGAGAGAGCGTGAGAAAGAGCGAGAGGGCGAGAGAGAGGGCGTGTGAGAGAGAGGGCGTGAGAGAGAGAGGGCGTGAGAGAGAGAAGGCGTCAGGGAGCGAGAGCGTCAGAGGGAGCAAGCATGAGAGGGAGCGAGCATGAGAGGGAGAGCGAGCATGAGAGGGAGAGCGAGCGTGAGAGCGAAAGCGTGAGAGAGAGAGAGCGTGAGAGAGAGAGAGTGAGAAAGAGAGAGAGCGTGAGAAAGAGAGAGAGCGTGAGAGAGAGAGCATGAGAGAGAGAGAGAGTGTGAGAAAGAGAGAGAGGGTGAGAGAGAGGGCGTGAGAGTGAGAGGTCGTGAGAGAGAGGGCGTGAGAGAGAGAGCGTGAGAGGGAGCAAGCGTGAGAGGGAGCGAGCGTGAGAGGGAGCGAGCGTGAGGGGGAGCGAGCAAAAAGAGGGAGAGCAAGCATGAGAGGGAGAGCGTGAGAGAGATAGAGCGAGAGTGAGAGAGAGCATGAGAAAGAGGGAGCGTGAGAGAGCGAGGGGGCGAGCGTGAGACTGAGACAGCGTGTGAGAGAGAGAGCGTGAGAGAGAGAGAGCGTGAAAGAGAGAGACAGCATAAGGGAGAGAGAGCGTGAGATAGAGAGAGCGTGAGAGAGAGAGCGTGAGAGAGAGAGAGCGTGAGAGAGAGAGCGTGAGAGAGAGAGAGCGTGAGGGAGAGAGAGCGTGAGTGGGAGAGAGCGTGAGTGAGAGAGAGTGTGATGGAGAGAGAGCGAGCGTGAGAGAGAGCGAGCGGGAGGGAGAGCGAGCGTGAGGGAGAGCGAGCGTGAGGGAGAGAGAGTGTGAGGGAGCGAGCATGTCAGAGCGAACTTGAGAAAGCATGAGGGAGAGAGCGAGCATGAGGGAGAGAGAGCGTGAGGGAGAGAGAGCATGAGAGAGAGAGAGGGCGTGATAGAACATAGAACATAGAACGATACAGCGCAGTACAGGCCCTTCGGCCCACGATGTTGCACCGAAACAAAAGCCATCTAACCTACACTATGCCATTATCATCCACATGCTTATCCAATAAACTTTTAAAGGCCCTCAATGTTGGCAAGTTCACTACTGTTGCAGGTAGGGTATTCCACGGCCTCGCCACTCTTTGCGTAAAGAACCTACCTCTGACCTCTGTCCTATATCTATTACCCCTCAGTTTAGGGCTATGTCCCCTCGTGCCAGCCATTTCCATCCGCGGGAGAAGGCTCTCACTGTCCACCCTATCTAACCCCCTGATCATTTTGTATGCCTCTATTAAGTCTCCTCTTAACCATCTCTCTACCGAAACCAACCTCAAGTCCATCAGCCTTTCCTCATAAGATTTTCCCTCCATACCAGGCAACATCCTGGTAAATCTCCTCTGCACCCGCTCCAAAGCTTCCACGTCCTTCCTATAATGCGGTGACCAGAACTGTACGCAATACTCCAAATGCGGCCGTACCAGAGTTCTGTACAGCTGCAACATGACCTCATGACTCCGGAACTCAATCCCTCTACCAATAAAGGCCAACACTCCATAGGCCTTCTTCACAATCCTATCAACCTGGGTGGCAACTTTCAGGGATCTATGTACATGGACACCTAGATCCCTCTGCTCATCCACACTTCCAAGAACTTTACCATTAGCCAAATATTCCGCATTCCTGAAATTCCTTCCAAAGTGAATCACCTCACACTTCTCTACATTAAACTCCATTTGCCACCTCTCAACCCAGCACTGCAGCTTATCTATATCCCTCTGTAACCTGCTACTTCCTTCCACACTATCGACAACACCACCGACTTTAGTATCGTCTGCAAATTTACTCACCCACCCTTCTACGCCCTCCTCTAGGTCATTGATAAAAATGACAAACAGCAACGGCCCCAGAACAGATCCTTGTGGTACTCCACTTGTGACTGAACTCCATTCTGAACATTTCCCATCAACCACCACCCTCTGTCTTCTTTCAGCTAGCCAATTTCTGATCCACATCTCTAAATCACCCTCAATCCCCAGCCTCCGTATTTTCTGCAATAGCCTACCGTGGCGAACCTTATCAAACGCTTTGCTGAAATCCATATACACCACATCAACTGCTCTACCCTCGTCTACCTGTTCAGTCACCTTCTCAAAGAACTCAATAAGGTTTGTGAGGCATGACCTACCCTTCACAAAGCCATGCTGACTATCCCTGATCATATTATTCCTATCTAGATGATTATAAATCTTGTCTCTTATAATCCCCTCCAAGACTTTACCCACAACAGAGTGAGAGGGAGAGAGAGGCTTGGGGGGGCGCGGGGTGATCTGGCCCCGAAGGGTGTCCCCACGGTGGCCTGGCTCGCGATCGGGGCCCACCGATCCGCGGGCAGGCCTGTGCCGGGGGGGCACTCTTTTCCTACGCGTCAACCACGTCAGCCTCCGCAATGGCCGACGCGTAGGTGACCCCCCCCCCCCCCCAGCATGCGTGGACTCCCGCCGGCTGGCGCGGCGCCAACCACTCTGAGGCGGGCCTAGCCCCTAAAGGTACGGCCCGACTCTGGAGTGGTTCACGCCACTCTGTCCCGCCGGGACACCCCGCCCCGGGTGTGTGTGAGCGAGAACAAAGATCAAAGAAATGTACAGCACAGGAACAGGCCCTTCAGCCCTCCAAGCCTGTGCCGACCATGCTGCCCGACTAAACTACAATCTTCTACACTTCCTGGGTCCGTATCCCTCTATTCCCATCCTATTCATGTATTTGTCAAGATGCCCCTTAAATGTCACTATCGCCCTGCTTCCACCACCTCCTCTGGTACTAAGTTCCAGGCACCCACTACCCTCTGCGTAAAAAACTTGCCTCGTACATCTACTCTAAACCTTCACCCTCACACCTTAAACCTATGCCCCCTAGTAATTGACCCCTCTACCCTGGGAAAAAGCCTCTGACTATCCACTCTGCCTATGCCCCTCATAATTTTGTAGACCCCTAACAGGTCTCCCCTCAACCTCCTTTGTTCCAGTGAGAGAACGAGTGTGTGAGAGCGAGCGAGTGTGTGAGCGAGCGGGTGTGCGCGAGAGAGAGCGGATGTGCGCGAGAGAGAGCGGGTGTGCGCGAGAGAGAGCGAGTGTGCGCGAGAGAGGGCGGGTGTGCACGAGAGAGGGCGGGTGTGCGCGAGTGAGGGCGGGTGTGCGCGAGAGAGGGCGGGTGTGCGCGAGAGTGGGCGAGTATGCGAATGAGCGTGAAAGTGAGAGAGCGAGCGTGAAAGTGAGAGAGCGAGCGTGAAAGTGAGAGAGCGAGCGTGAAAGTGAGAGAAAGAGAGAGGGAGAGGGTGAGTGAGGGAGAGAGTAACAGAGAGAGAGAGAGAACCTGAGAGAGAGCGAGCATGAGAGTGAGAGAGCGTGAAAGAGGGTGTGAGAGTGCAAGAGGTTACACAGATAGCGAGTGTGAGAGCGAGCGTGCGTGAGAGCGGGTGAGGGCGGGTGTGCGCAGGAGAGAGCGGGTGTGCGCGAGAGAGAGCGGGTGTACGCGTTAGAGAGCGGGCGTGCGCGTGAGAGAGCGGGGCGTGCGCGAGAGAGAGCGGGGCGTGCACGAGAGAGAGCGGGTGTGCGCGATAGGGAGTGGGGGTGCGCGAGAGAGAGAGCGGGTGTGCGCGAGAGACAGCGGGTGCGCGTGATAGGGAGTGGGTGTGCGCGATAGGGAGCGGGTGTGCGCGAGAGAGGGCGAGCGTGCGCGAGAGAGAGCGGGTGCGCGTGAGAGAGAGCGGGTGTGCGCAATAGGAAGCGGGTGTGCGCGATAGGGAGCGAGTGTGCGCGAGGGAGAGCGGGTGCACGTGAGAGAGTGGGTGAGCGCAATAGGGAGCGGGTGTGCGCGAGAGAGAGCGAGTGTGCATGAGAGAGAGTGGGTGCGCGCGAGAGAGTGCTGGTGCACGCGAGAGAGCGGTTGCGCGTGAGAGAGAGCGGTTGCGCGTGAGAGAGAGCGGGGTGCGCGCGCGAGAGAGCGGGTGCGCGCGCGAGAGAGCGGGTGCGCGCGCGAGAGAGCGGGTGCGCGCGCGAGAGAGCGGGTGCGCGCGCGAGAGAGCGGTGTGCGCGCGCGAGAGAGCGGGTGCGCGCGCGAGAGAGCGGGTGCGCGCGCGAGAGAGCGGGTGCGCGCGCGAGAGAGCGGGTGCGCGCGCGAGAGAGCGGGTGCGCGCGCGAGAGAGCGGGTGCGCGCGCGAGAGAGCGGGTGCGCGCGAGAGAGAGCGGGTGTGCGCTAGAGTGAGAGGGTGTGTGCGAGAGAGAGCGGGTGCACATGAGAGAGAGCGGGTATGCGCGAGAGAGAGAGAGCGTGCGCGTGAGAGAGCGGGCGTGCGCGAGAGAGAGCGAGTGTGCGTGAGAGAGAGCGGGTGTGCGCAAGAGAGGGTGGGTGTGCGTGAGAGAGAGAGGGCGGGTGCGCGTGAGAGAGAGAGGGCGGGTGCGCGTGAGAGAGAGCGGGTGTGTGCGAGAGAGAGCGGGTGTGCGCGAGAGAGAGCGGGTATGCGCGAGAGAGAGCGGGTGTGCGCGAGAGAGAGAGAGCGTTCGCGTGAGAGAGAGCGGGGCGTGCACGAGAGAGAGCGGGTGTGCGCGATAGGGAGTGGGTGTGCACGAGTGTGCGCGAGAGAGAGTGGGTGCGCATGAGAGAGAGCGGGTGTGCGCGATAGGGAGCGGGTGTGCGCGAGAGAGAGCGTGTGTGCGTGAGAGAGAGCGGGTGTGCGTGAGAGAGAGCGGGTGTGCGCGAGAGAGAGCGGGTGTGTGCGCGAGAGAGAGCGGGTGTGTGCGAGAGAGAGCGGGCGTGCGTGAGAGTGAGCGGGGCGTGCACGAGAGAGAGCGGATGTGCGCGATAGGGAGTGGGTGTGCGCGAGAGAGAGCGAGTGTGCGCGAGAGAGAGCGAGTGTGCGCGAGAGAGAGCGGGTGTGCGCGATAGGGAGCGGGTGTGCGCGATAGGGAGCGGGTGTGCGTGAGAGAGAGCGAGTGTGCGCGAGAGAGAGCGAGTGTGCGCGTGAGAGAGCAGGTGTGCGCGATAGGGAGCGGGTGTGCGCGAGAGAGAGCGATTGTGCGCGAGAGAGAGCGGGTGCGCGTGAGAGAGTGCGGGTGCGCGCGGGAGGGAGCGGGTGTGCGCGGAAGGGAGCGGGTGTGCGCGGAAGGGAGCGGGTGTGCGCGATAGTCAGTGGGTGTGCGTGAGAGAGAGCGATTGTGCGCGAGAGAGAGCGGGTGTGCGCGAGAGAAAGCGGGTGTGCGCGAGAGAGAGCGGGTGCGCGTGAGAGAGAGCGGGTGCGTGTGAGAGAGAGCGGGTGTGCGCGGGAGGGAGCGGGCGTGCGCGAGAGAGAGCGGCTGCGCATGAGAGAGAGCGGGTATGCGCGAGAGAGAGCGGGTGTGCGCGAGAGAGAGAGAGAGCGTTCGCATGAGAGAGCGGGCGTGCGTGAGAGAGAGCGGGGCGTGCACGAGAGAGAGCGGGTGTGCGCTATCGGGAGTGGGTGTGCACGAGTGTGCGTGAGAGAGAGTGGGTGTGCGCGATAGGGAGTGGGTGTGCGCGATAGGGAGCGGGTGTGCGCGAGAGAGAGCGGGTGTGCGCGAGAGAGAGCGGGTGTGCGCGAGAGAGAGCGGGTGTGCGCGAGAGAGAGCGGGTGTGTGCGAGAGAGAGCGGGTGTGCGCGAGAGAGGGCAGGTGCGCATGAGAGAGAGCGGGTATGCGCGAGAGAGAGCGGGTGTGCGCGAGAGAGAGAGAGCGTGCGCGTGAGAGAGCGGGCGTGCGTGAGAGAGAGCGGGACGTGCACGAGAGAGAGCGGGACGTGCGCGATAGGGAGTGGGTGTGCGCGAGAGAGAGCGAGTGTGCGCGAGAGAGAGTGGGTGCGCATGAGAGAGAGCGGGTGTGCGCGATAGGGAGCGGGTGTGCACGATAGGGAGCGGGTGTGCGCGATAGGGAGCGAGTGTGCGCGAGAGAGAGCGAGTGTGCGCGAGAGAGAGCAGGTGCGCGTGAGTGAGCGGGTGTGCGCGATAGGGAGCGGGTGTGCGCGAGAGAGAGCGGGTACGCGCGAGAGAGAGCGGGTATGCGCGAGAGAGAGCGGGTGTGCGCGAGAGAGAGAGAGCGTTCACGTGAGAGAGCGGGCGTGCGTGAGAGAGAGCGGGGCGTGCACGAGAGAGAGCGGGTGTGCGCGATAGGGAGTGGGTGTGCACGAGTGTGCGTGAGAGAGAGTGGGTGTGCGCGATAGGGAGCGGGTGTGCGCGAGAGGGAGTGGGTGTGCGTGAGAGAGGGCGGGTGCGCATGAGAGAGAGCGGGTGTGCGCGGGAGAGAGAGAGTGTGCGCGTGAGAGAGCAGGCGTGCGTGAGAGAGAGCGGGGCGTGCGCGATAGGGAGCGGGTGTGCGCGATAGGGAGCGGGTGTGCGCGAGAGAGAGCGAGTGTGCGCGAGAGAGAGTGGGTGCACGTGAGAAAGAGCGGATGTGCGCGATAGGGAGCGGGTGTGCGCGATAGGGAGCGAGTGTGCGCGAGAGAGAGCGAGTGTGCGCGAGAGAGAGCAGGTGCGCGTGAGAGAGCGGGTGTGCGCGATAGGGAGCGGGTGTGCGCGAGAGAGAGCGATTGTGCGCGAGAGAGAGCAGGTGCGCGCAAGAGAGAGCGGGTGTGCACGGGAGAGAGCGGGTGTGCGCGATAGTCAGTGGGTGTGCGCGAGAGAGAGCGGGTGTGCGCGAGAGAGAGCAGGTGTGCGCGAGAGAGCGGGTGTGCGCGAGAGAGGGCGGGTGCGCATGAGAGAGAGCGGGAATGCGCGAGAGAGAGCGGGTGTGCGCGATAGGGAGCGGGTGTGCGCGAGAGAGAGCGAGTGTGCGCGAGAGAGAGTGGGTGCACGTGAGAGAGAGCGGGTGTGCGCGATAGGGAGCGGGTGTGCGCGATAGGGAGCGAGTGTGCGCGAGAGAGAGCGAGTGTGCGCGAGAGAGAGCAGGTGCGCGTGAGAGAGCGGGTGTGCGCGATAGGGAGCGGGTGTGCGCGAGAGAGAGCGATTGTGCGCGAGAGAGAGCAGGTGCGCGCGAGAGAGAGCGGGTGTGCACGGGAGAGAGTGGGTGTGCGCGATAGTCAGAGGGTGTGCGCGAGAGAGAGCGGGTGTGCGCGAGAGAGAGCAGGTGTGCGCGAGAGAGCGGGTGTGCGCGAGAGAGGGCGGGTGCGCATGAGAGAGAGCGGGAATGCGCGAGAGAGAACGGGTGTGCGCGAGAGAGAGAGTGGGAAAGTGAGAGAGCGAGCGGGAAATTGAGAGAGAGGGAGAGGGTAAGAGAGAGAGAGAGAACCTGAGAGAGAGCGAGCATGAGAGTGAGAGAGCGTGAAAGAGGGTGTGAGAGTGCAAGAGGTTATACAGTAGCGAGAGCGAGCATGCACGAGAGAGAGCGAGCGTGCGTGAGAGAGGGCGAGCGTGCGCGAGAGAGGGCGAGCGTGCGCGAGAGGGAGCGGGTGTGCGTGAGATGGAGCGGGCGTGCGCAAGTGGGAGCGAGCGTGCACGGGAGAGGACGGGCGTGCGCGAGACAGAGCGGGCGTGCGCGAGAGAGAGTGGGCATGCGCGAGAGAGAGCGGTCGTGCACGAGAGAGAGCGGTCGTGCGCGAGAATGAGCGGGCGTGCGCGAGAAGGAGCGGGCGTGCGCGAGAGGGAGCGGGCATGCGCAAGAGGGAGCGTAAAAGTGAGAGTGAGAGAGAG
Organism: Scyliorhinus torazame; assembly: GCF_047496885.1. NCBI lineage: Eukaryota > Metazoa > Chordata > Chondrichthyes > Carcharhiniformes > Scyliorhinidae > Scyliorhinus > Scyliorhinus torazame. The sequence goes on from NC_092731.1 coordinate 47,633,038, forward strand.
AGCGTCAGTGAGGGCGAACGTGAAAGAGGGCGTGAGAGTGTAAGAGGTTACACAGATAGGTAGTGTTGTAGGGGCTGGAGGAGTTCACAGAGATAGGGAGGGTTGTCGGGGCTGGAGGAGGTTACAGAGATAGGGAGGGGTGTAGGGGCTGGAGGAGTTCACAGAGATAGGGAGGGTTGTCGGGGCTGGAGGAGGTTACAGAGATAGGGAGGGGTGTAGGGGCTGGAGGAGGTTAGAGAGATAGGGAGGAGTGTAGGGACTGGAGGAGCTTACAGAGATAGGGAGGGTTGTAGGGGGCTGGAGGAGGTTAGAGAGATAGGGAGGGGGGGAAGGGCCTGGAGGAGGTTACAGACATAGGGAGGGTTGTAGGGGCTGGAGGAGTTCACAGAGATAGGGAGTGGGTGTTGATTCCCAAATTTCTTTCTCTGTCAGTCTGGCCTCAATAAAAGTTGAGATGGATTCGCACGTAAAAAGAAGTTATTTATTTAGCTTGCAAGCTTAATTCATCTTACAGAAACATAAGAGACATCCAGTCTCTTACACTCCAGAAAGCGACTGAACAAAGAGACAAAAGGATCTCTGCAAAATCAATTCAAATGGTATCAAGTTTCAAATACTCGACGCCCATAGGTCAGCCTATGTCCCTCCTGACCTGTTTGATCTATTCTGATTGGCTCACTTCCAATCCCTTTCTCTGGCCCCTATCAATGCAGCATCACTCTCATAGACACACCTCTTCCTGCTTTTTCCATGCGGTCTCAAATCCCTTTGTCCTTAACTGCCAGAATCAAAGTGGCTTACATTACATTAGCTAGTATCTCTAAAGTAACTATTTTATATCACATTCGTCATGGGGAAGGGCCTGGAGGAGGTTACAGAGATGGGGAGGGTTGTCGGGGCTAGAGGAGGTTAGAGAGATAGAACATAGAACATAGAATGATACAGCGCAGTACGACCCATCTAATGTACTCGAACTATATCTTTTCCAGTCAATATTTGGAAAGTTAAAGTCTCCCATAATAACTACTCTGTTACTTTCGCTCTTATCCAGAATCATCTTCGCCATCCTTTCCTCCACATCCCTAGAACTATTTGGAGGCCTATAGAAAACTCCCAACAGGGTGACCTCTCCTTTAATGTTTCTAACTTCAGCCCATACTACCTCGGAAGAAGAGTCCCCATCTAGCATCCTCTCCACCACCGTAATACTGCTCTTGACTAGCAGCGCCACACCTCCCCCTCTTTTGCCTCCTTCTCTGAGCTTACTAAAACACCTAAACCCCGGAACCTGCAACATCCATTCCTGTCCATGCTCTATCCATGTCTCCGAAATGGCCACAACATCGAAGTCCCAGGTACCAACCCATGCTGCCAGTTCCCCTACCTTATTATGTAGACTCCTGGCATTGAAGTAGACACACTTCAAACAACCTACCTGCACACTGGCCCCCTCCTGCGACGTCAAATCTGTGCTCCTGACCTCTATACTCTCAATCTCCCGTACCCTAAAACTACAATCCAGGTTCCCATGCCCCTGCTGCATTAGTTTAAACCCCCCCAAAGAGCACTAACAAATCTCCCCCCCAGGATATTTGTGCCCCTCGGGTTCAGATGTAGACCATCCTGTCTGTAGAGGTCCCACCTTCCCTAGCCACGTGTTTAATTGCTCTCTCTCCCTATTCCTCATCTCACTATCACGTGGCACGGGCAACTACCCAGAGATAACAACTCTGTTTGTTCTCGTTCTGAGCTTCCATCCTAGCTCCCTGAAAGCCTGCCTGACATCCTTGTCCCCTTTCCTACCTATGTCGTTAGTGCCAATGTGGACCACGACTTGGGGCTGCTCCCCCTCCCCATTAAGGACCCGGAAAACACGATCCGAGACATCACGTACCCTTGCACCTGGGAGGCAACATACCAAACGTGAGTCTCTCTCGCTCCGACAAAATCTCCTATCTGTGCCCCTGACTATAGAGTCCCCAATTACTAATGCTCTGCTCCTCTCCCCCCTTCCCTTCTGAGCAACAGGGACAGACTCCGTGCCAGAGGCCCGTACCCCATGGCTTACCCCTGGTAAGTACCCCCCCCCCCCCCACAAGTATCCAAAGCGGTATACTTGTTACTCAGGGGAACGACCGCAGAGGTTCCCTGCACTGACTGCTTCTTCCCAGTCCCTCTTACAGTTACCCACCTATCTCCAATCTTTGGTGTAACTAATTCCCTGAAGCTGCTATCTATGACCCCTTCTGCCTCCCGAATGATCCGAAGTTCATCCAACTCCAGCTCCAGTTCCCTAACTCGGTCTTGGAGGAGCTGGAGATGGCAGCACTTCCTGCAGGTAAAATCAGCAGGGACACTAACTGCATCCCTCACCTCAAACATCCTGCAAGAGGAACATTGCACTCCCTTCCCTGCCATTCCTCCAACTTTCTACCAAGATCTGGTTAATAAATAAAAAAAATTTTAAATAAAAAAATATATATAATAATATAATATGGCACTTACCTCACACCAATGGGTTTTATTATTAGGTTAGAGGAGGAGGGCGGGTGGGAGACACTACACGTGTAGTGTCTCGGGTTTCCTCTCCACCAGAATTTATTGGTTGGGGGGAGGGGGGGGGGGGTGGGAGGAGGGGGGGGGGGGGAAACCTTCCCAGAAGTCCGTGGGTCGAAGTTCCGGTTCCCGCCTTAAAAAAAAAACAGAAAAGAAGAACAGAAACGGGACCAGGTAAGGGTTTTTAAAGTAAAAACTTACCTCCCAGAAGGCCCTTGTGCACCGCTCCCGCTGAAATCCAAAGGGAGGGAGGGAAATCCAAAGGATAGGGAGGGTTGTCGGGGCTGGAGCCGGTTAGAGAGATAGGGAGGGTTGTCGGGGCTGGAGGAGGTTACAGAGATAGGGACGGTTGTCGGGGTTGGAGGAGGTTAGAGAGATAGGGCGGGGTGTAGGGTCTGGAGGATGTTAGAGAGATAGGGAGGGTTGTAGGGGCTGGAGGAGGTTAGAGAGATAGGGAGGGTTGTAGGGGCTGGAGGAGGTTAGAGAGATAGGGAGGTTTGTCGGGGCTGGAAGAGGTTAGAGAGATAGGTAGGGGTGTAGGGGCTGGAGCCGGTTAGAGAGATAGGCAGGCTTGTCGGGGCTGGAGGAGGTTAGAGAGATAGGGAAGGTTGTCGTGGTTGGAGGAGGTTAGAGAGATAGGGCGGGGTGTAGGGTCTGGAGGAGGTTAGAGAGATAGGGAGGGTTGTAGGTGCTGGAGGAGGTTACAGAGATAGGGACGGTTGTCGGGGTTGGAGGAGGTTAGAGAGATAGGGCGGGGTGTAGGGTCTGGAGGATGTTAGAGAGATAGGGAGGGTTGTAGGGGCTGGAGGAGGTTACAGGATAGAGAGGGTTGTACGGGCTGGAGGAGGTTAGAGAGATAGGGAGGGTTGTCGGGGCTGGAGGTGGTTTGAGGGATAGGGAGGATTGTCGGGGCTGGAGGAGGTTACAGAGATAGGGAGGAGTGTAGGGGTTGGAGGAGGTTACAGAGATAGGGAGAGTTGTTGGGGGCTGGATGAGGTTAGAGAGATAGGGAGGGTTGTCGGGGCTGGAAGAGGTTACAGAGATAGGGAGGAGTTTAGGGGCTGGGGGAGGTTACAGAGATGGGGAGGGTTGTAGGGGGCTGGACGAGGTTAGCGAGATAGGGAGGGTGTAAGGGCTGGAGGAGGTTAGTGAGATAGGGAGGGTTGTCGGGGCTGGAGGAGGTTAGAGAGATAGGGAGAGGTCTAGGGGCTGGAGGAGGTTAGAGAGATATGGAGGGGTGTAGGGGCTGGAGGACGTTACAGAGATAGGGAGGGTTGTCACGGCTGGAGGAGGTTAGAGGGACAGGGAGGGTTGCAGGGGCCTGAGTTAGAGAGATATGGAGGGTTGTCGTGGTTGGAGGAGGTTAGAGAGATAGGGAGCAGTGTAGTGGATGGAGGAGTTTGGATAGATAGGGAGGGTTGTAGGAGCTGGAGGAGGTTACAGAGATCTGGAGGGATGTAGGGGCTGGAGGAGGTTACAGAGATATGCAGGGACGTAGGGGCTGGAGGAGGTTAGAGAGATAGGGAGGGTTTTCGGGCTGGGGGACGCTAGATAGATAGGGAGGGTTATAGGGGCTGGAGGAGGTTACAGAGAAAGGGAGGATTGTAGGGGCTGGAGGAGGTTAGACAGATAGGGAGGGGTGTAGAGGCTGGAGGAGGTTAGAGAGATAGGGAGGCTTGTCGGGGCTGGAGGAGGTTAGAGAGATAGGGAGGGGCGAAAGGCCTGGAGGAGGTTACAGAGATAGGGAAGGTTGTCGTGGTTGGAGGAGGTTAGAGAGATAGGGCGGGGTGTAGGGTCTGGAGGAGGTTAGAGAGATAGGGAGGGTTGTAGGGGCTGGAGGAGGTTAGAGAGATAGTAAGGGTTGTAGGGGCTGGAGGAGGTTAGAGAGATAGGGAGGGGTGTAGGGGCTGGAGGAGGTTACAGACATAGGGAGTGTTGTAGGGGCTGGAGGAGGTTACAGAATAGGGAGGGTTGTACGGGCGGGATGTGGTTACAGAGATAGGGAGGAGTTTAGGGGCTGGAGGAGGTGACAGAGGTGGGGAGGGTTCTCGGGGGCTGGATGAGGTTAGAGAGATAGGGAGAGTTGTAAGGGCTGGAGGAGGTTAGTGAGATAGGGAGGGTTGTCGGGCTGGAGGAGGTTAGAGAGATAGGGAGAGGTCTAGGGGCTGGAGGAGGTTAGAGAGATAGTAAGGGTTGTAGGGGCTGGAGGAGGTTACAGGATAGGGATGGTTGTACGGGCTGGAGGAGGTTAGAGAGATAGGGAGGGTTGTCGGGGCTGGATGTGGCTTGAGAGATAGGGAGGATTGTCGGGGCTGGAAGAGGTTACAGAGATAGGAAGGAGTTTAGGGGCTGGAGGAGATTACAGAGATGGGGAGGGTTGTAGGGGGCTGGACGAGGTTAGAGAGATAGGGAGGGTTGTAAGGGCTGGAGGAGGTTAGTGAGATAGGGAGGGTTGTCGGGGCTGGAGGAGGTTAGAGAGATAGGGAGAGGTCTAGGGGCTGGAGGAGGTTAGAGAGATATGGAGGGGTGTAGGGGCTGGAGGACGTTACAGAGATAGGGAGGGTTGTCACGGCTGGAGGAGGTTAGAGGGACTGGGAGGGTTGTAGGGGTCTGAGGTTAGAGAGATATGGAAGATTGTCGTGGTTGGATGAGGTTAGAGAGATAGGGAGGGTTGTAGGAGCTGGAGGAGGTTACAGAGATATGCAGTGATGTAGAATAGGCTGGAGGAGGTTACAGAGAAAGGGAGGATTGTAGGGGCTGGAGGAGGTTAGACAGATAGGGAGGGTTGTCAGGACTGGAGGGGGTTAGAGAGATAGGGAGGGGTGTAGAGGCTGGATTAGGTTAGAGAGACAGGGAGGGAGGATTGTCGGGGCTGGAGGAGGTTACAGAGATAGGTAGGTTTGTAGGGGGCTGGAGGAGGTCAGAGAGATGGGGAGGGTTGTGAGGGCTGGAGGAGGTTAGAGAGATAGGAAGTGGTCTCGGGGCTGAGGAGGTTAGAGAGATAGGGAGGGTTGTAGGGGCTGGAGGAGGTTAGAGAGATAGGGAGGGTTGTGAGGGCTGGAGGAGGTTAGAGAGATAGGAAGTGGTCTCGGGGCTGAGGAGGTTAGAGAGATAGGGAGGGTTGTAGGGGCTGGAGGAGGTTAGAGAGATAGGGAGGGTTGTAGGGGCTGGAGGAGGTTAGAGAGATAAGGAGGGTTGACGGGGCTGGAGGAGGTTAGAGAGATAGGGAGTGGTGTAGGGGCTGGAGGAGGTTGGAGAGATAGGGAGTGGCGTAGGGGCTGGAAGAGGTAACAGAGATCGGGAGGGTTGTCGGGGCTGGAGGAGGTTGGAGAGGTAGGAGGGCTGTAGGGGCTGGTGGAGGTTAGAGAGATAGGGAGTGTTGTAGGGGCTGGAGGCGTTTAAGAGATAGGGAGGGGTGTCGGGGCTGGAGGAGTTAGAGAGATAGGGAGGGTTGTAGGAGGTGGAGGATGTTACCGAGATATGGAGGGGTGTAGGGACTGGGGGATGTTAGAGAAATAGGGAGGGGTTTAGGGGCTGGAAGAAGTGACAGAGAAAGGGAGGGTTATAGGGTCTGCAGAATGTTAGAGACATAGGGAGGGTTGTCGGGGCTGGAGGAGGTTAGAGAGATAGGGAGAGGTTATGGGGCTGGTGGAGGTTACAGAGATATGGAGGGGTGTAGGGGCTGGAGGAAGTTACAGAGACAGGGAGGGTTGTCGGGGCTGGAAGAGGTTAGAGAGATAGGGAGGGGTGTAGGGGCTGGAGGAGGTTAGAGAGATAGGGAGAGGTTATGGGGCTGGTGGAGGTTACAGAGATATGTAGGGGTGTAGGGGCTGGAGGACGTTACAGAGACAGGGAGGGTTGTAGCGGCTGGAGGAGGTTAGAGAGATAGGGAGGGTTGTCGGGGCTGAAGGAGGTTAGAGGGATAGGGAGGGGTGTAATGGCTGGAGGAGGTTAAGAAATAGGGAGGGTTGTAGGGCTGTAATTTAGAGAGATATGGAGGGTTGACGGGGCTGGAGGAGGTTAGAGAGATAGGGAGGGGTGTCGGGGTTGGAGGAGGTTACAGAGATTGGGGGTGTTGTCGGGGCTGGAGGAGGTTAGAGAGATAGGGAGGGTTGTAGGGGCTGGAGGCAGTTAGAGAGATAGGGAGGGATGTCGGGGCTGGAGGAGGTTAGAGAGATAGGGAGAGGTTCAGGGGCTGCTGGAGGTTACAGAGATATGGAGGGTGTCGGGGCTGGTGGAAGTTACAGAGATAGGGAAGGTAGTCGGGGCTGGAGGAGGTTAGAGAGATACAGAGGGTTGTCGGGGCTCAACGAGGTTACAGAGATAGGGAGGGTTGTCGGGGCTACAGAGATACGGAGGGGTGTAGGGTCTGGAGGAGGTTCGAGAGATAGGGAGGCTTGTAGGGGAGGAGGTTACAGAGATGGGGAGGGTTGTAGGTGACTGGAGGAGGTTAGGGAGATAGGGAGGGTTGTAGGGGCTGGGGGGGTTAGAGAGATAGGGAGGTTTGTCGGGGCTGGAGGAGGTTAGAGAGATAGGGAGGGTTGTCGGGGCTGGAGGAGGTTAGAGAGATCGGGAACGGTGCAGTGGATGGAGGAGGTTGGATAGATATGGAGGGTTGTAGGAGCTGGAGGAGGTTAGAGAGATCGGGAGGGTTGTCGGGGTTGTCGTAGGTTAGAGAGATAGAGAGGGGTGTAGGGTCTGGAGGAGGTTCGAGAGGTAGGGAGGCTTGTAGCGGAGGACGTTTCAGAGATAGGAAGGGTTGTCAGGGCTGGAGGAGGTTACAGAGATAGGCAGGGTTGTAGGTGACTGGAGGAGGTTAGAGAGATAGGGAGGGTTGTCGGGGCTGGAGGAGGTTACAGAGATAGGGAGGGTTGTCGGGGCTGGAGGAGGTTAGAGAGATAGGGAGGTTTGTAGGGACTTGAGGCGGCTATAGAGTTAGGGAGGTTTGTCGGGGCTGGTGGTGGTTAGAGAGATAGAGAGGGTTGTCGTGGCTTGAGGAGGTTAGAGAGATAGGGAGGGGTGTAGGGGCTGGAGGAGGTTTGAGAAATAGGGAGGGTTGTAGGGGGTTAGAGAGATAGGGAGAGGTATAGGGGCTGGAGGAGGTTACAGAGATAGGGAGGGTTGTCGAGGCTGAAGGTGGTTAGAGAGATAGGGAGGGTTGACGGGGCTGGAGGAGGTTCGAGACGTAGGGAGGGCTCTTGGGGCTGGAGGAGGTTAGAGAGATAGGGAGAGGTTCAGGGGCTGCTGGAGGTTACAGAGATATGGAGGGGTGTAGGGGCTGGTGGAAGTTACAGAGATAGGGAAGGTAGTCGGGGCTGGAGGAGGTTAGAGAGATACAGAGGGTTGTCGGGGCTCAACGAGGTTACAGAGATAGGGAGGGTTGTCGGGGCTACAGAGATACGGAGGGGTGTAGGGTCTGGAGGAGGTTCAAGAGATAGGGAGGCTTGTAGCGGAGGAGGTTACAGAGATGGGGAGGGTTGTAGGTGACTGGAGGAGGTTAGGGAGATAGGGAGGGTTGTAGGGGCTGGGGGGATTAGAGAGATAGGGAGGTTTGTCGGGGCTGGAGGAGGTTAGAGAGATCGGGAACGGTGCAGTGGATGGAGGAGGTTGGATAGATATGGAGGGTTGTAGGAGCTGGAGGAGGTTAGAGAGATAGGGAGGGTTGTCGGGGTTGTCGTAGGTTAGAGAGATAGAGAGGGGTGTAGGGTCTGGAGGAGGTTCGAGAGGTAGGGAGGCTTGTAGCGGAGGACGTTTCAGAGATAGGAAGGGTTGTCGGGGCTGGAGGAGGTTACAGAGATAGGGAGGGTTGTAGGTGACTGGAGGAGGTTAGAGAGATAGGGAGGGTTGTCGGGGCTGGAGGAGGTTACAGAGATAGGGAGGGTTGTCGGGGCTGGAGGAGGTTAGAGAGATAGGGAGGGTTGTCGGGGCTGGAGGAGGTTAGAGAGATAGGGAGGTTTGTAGGGACTTGAGGCGGTTATAGAGTTAGGGAGGTTTGTCGGGGCTGGAGGTGGTTAGAGAGATAGAGAGGGTTGTCGCGGCTTGAGGAGGTTAGAGAGATAGGGAGGGGTGTAGGGGCTGGAGGAGGTTTGAGAAATAGGGAGGGTTGTAGGGGGTTCGAGAGATAGGGAGAGGTATAGGGGCTGGAGGAGGTTACAGAGATAGGGAGGGTTGTCGAGGCTGAAGGTTGTTAGAGAGATAGGGAACGGTGTAGAGGCTGGAGGAGTTTACAGAGATGGGGAGGGTTGTCGGGGCTGGAGGAGGTTAGAGAGATAGGGAGGGTTGACGGGGCTGGAGGAGGTTCGAGACGTAGGGAGGGCTCTTGGGGCTGGAGGAGGTTAGAGAGATAGTGAGGGGTGCAGGGTCTGGAGGAGTTTAGAGAGATAGGGAGGGGTCTAGGGGCTGGAGGAGGTTAGAGAGATAGGGAAGGTAGTCGTGGCTGGAGGAGGTTGGAGAGATAGGGAGGGTTGTAGGAGCTGGAGGAGGTTTCCGATATATGGAGGGTTGTAGGTGACTGGAGGAGGTTAGGGAGATAGGGAGGGTTGTCGGGGCTGGAGGAGGTTAGAGAGATAGGGTGGGTTGTCGAGGTTGGAGGAGGTTAGAGAGATAGGGAGGGTTGTAGGAGCTGGAGGAGGTTACCGAGATATGGAGGGGTGTAGGGGCTGGAGGAGTTTAGAGAAATAGGGAGGTATGTAGGATCTGGAAGAGATGACAGAGAAAGGGATGGTTGTAGGGTCTGGAGGTGTTTAGAGAGATAGGGCGGGTTGTCGGGGATGGAGGAGGTTAGAGAGATGGGGAGGGTTGTAGGGGCTGGAGGAGTTTAGAGAGATAGGGAGGGGTGTAGGGGCTGGACGAGGTTACAGAGATAGGGAGGTTTGTCGGGGATACAGAGATAGGGAGGGGTGTAGGGGCTGGAGGAGGTTCGAGAGATGGGGATGGTTCTCCAGCCTGGAGGAGGTTAAAGAGATACGGAGGGTTGTTGGGCGCTGGAGGTACTTACAGAGATAGGGAGGGTTGTCGGGGCTGGAGGAGGTTACAGAGATGGGGAGGGTTGTAAAGGCTGGAGGAGGTTACAGAGATGGGGAGGGTGTAGGGGGCTGGAGGAGGTTACAGAGATAGGGAGGGTGTAGGGGGTTGGAGGAGGTTACAGAGATAGGGAGGGGTGTAGGTTCTGGAGGAGGTTACAGAGATAGGGAGGGTTGTAGGGGGCTGGAGGAGGTTACAGAGATGGGGAGGGTGTCGGGGGCTGGAGGAGGTTACAGAGATAGGGAGAGGTGTTGGGCCTGGAGGAGGTTACAGAGATAGGGAGGGGTGTAGGGGCTGGAGGAGGTTACAGAGATAGGGAGGGGTGTAGGGGGCTGGAGGAGGTTACAGAGATGGGGAGGGTGTCGGGGGCTGGAGGAGGTTACAGAGATAGGGAGGGTTGTAGGGGGTTGGAGGAGGTTACAGAGATAGGGAGGGGTGTAGGTTCTGGAGGAGGTTACAGAGATGGGGAGGGTGTCGGGGGCTGGAGGAGGTTACAGAGATGGGGAGGGTGTCGGGGGCTGGAGGAGGTTACAGAGATGGGGAGGGTGTCGGGGGCTGGAGGAGGTTACAGAGATGGGGAGGGTGTCGGGGGCTGGAGGAGGTTACAGAGATGGGGAGGGTGTAGGGGGTTGGAGGAGGTTACAGAGATAGGGAGGGTGTAGGTTCTGGAGGAGGTAATGACGCTGGCAGGATGTTGGAGACGGGGTTGGGATTTTTAATTTCCAGGGTTTTGAATATGGCGAGTTGGTGTTGGTTTTGGGAAGGACACAGCGGGTTAACGGGACTGTTGGTTCACATACAAGCTGGTCACAATGACTGGCATTGGGACGTTACTGGCAGATGTTTCCTGTCATCATGACTGCAATTTGCCAGGTGGCACTGACGATGCTCATGTCTGGTCTTCTCTCCTTTGTGTCCACTTTCACCAGGGTAACCGTTCAGTCTGCCAGCCTCTTGCTCAGCGATTGGCAGCGGTGCAGTCCGGAACAGCGAGGGAGGCTCAAGACTACATCAGATTGGTAATAACTGTTCACTGACCCGACAATGGTGTCGGACATTGGAGAAAGATGAAGGGTGTGATTCTGTGTCCATTCTCAGGATCGGAAGTTTCCCTTCCGGCTGCAGTCAATGGGAGATTTGGCGCATCATGTTCATCGTCGCGAAGCACAACTTGCACTGGAGAATCCCGGCTAAATCCCACAGACCTGCAGGAGACCAGTCTCCCAGAGTATCTCTGCTGCTCCCTGCTCGAGCTATCCAGCTAATCCCAATCTCCCTCTCTTTCCCGCTCTCCGCCAGTTTCCACCATTTTTACAATTCCCCCTTTGGACAGTTTCTGTTCAATCTGCTCCTGCTGGTATCAGGCTGCACATTGCAGATCACACCTCGCTGTGCAAAAAATATTCCCCCTCACCACCCCCCCCTCTGTGTCCGTCTGGTTACCCACATACCCGTAACAGCCTCCCCGAACAGGCGCCGGAATGTGGCAACTAGGGGCTTTTCACAGTAACTTCATTTGAAGCCTACTTGTGACAATAAACGATTTTCATTTCATTTTCATTTTTTCACATCCCCCCCCCCCAGCCTCTGTCCATCTGGCTACCCCCCCCGCCCATTCTCTGTGTCCGCCTGGTTACCCCCCCCCCCCCCCGCCCATCCTCTGTGTCCGTCTGGTTACAAGAACAAAGAAAAGTACAGCCCAGGAACAGGCCATTCGGCCCTCCAAGCCCGTGCCGACCATGCTGCCCGACTAAACTACAATCTTCTACACTTCCTGGGTCCGTATCCCTCTATTCCCATCCTATTCATGTATTTGTCAAGATGCCCCTTAAATGTCACTATCGTCCCTGCTTCCACCACCTCCTCCGGCAGAGAGTTCCAGGCACCCACTACCCTCTGTGTAAAATACTTGCCTCCTACATCTCCTCTAAACCTTGCCCCTCGCACCTTAAACCTATGCCCCCTAGTAATTTACCCCTCTACCCTGGGGAAAAGCCTCTGACTATCCACTCTGTCTATGCCCCTCATAATTTTGTAGACCTCTATCAGGTCGCCCCTCAACCTCCGTCGTTCCAGTGAGAACAAACCGAGTTTATTTAACCGCTCCTCATAGCTAATGCCCTCCATACCAGGCAACATCCTGGTAAATCTCTTCTGCACCCTCTCGAAAGCCTCCACATCCTTCTGGTAGTGTGGCGACCAGAATTGAACACTATACTCCAAGTGTGGCCTAACTAAGGTTCTATACAGCTGCAACATGACTTGCCAATTCTTATACTCAGTGCCCCGGCCAATGAAGGCAAGCATGCCGTATGCCTTCTTGACTACCTTCTCCACCTGTGTTGCCCCTTTCAGTGACCTGTGGACCTGTACACCTAGATCTCTTTGACTTTCAATGCTCTTGAGGGTTCTACCATTCACTATATATTCCCTACCAGTATTAGACCTTCCAAACTACATTACCTCATATTTGTCTGGATTAAACTCCATCTGCCATCTCTCCGCCCAAGTTTCCAAACAATCTAAATCCTGCTGTATCCTCTGACAGTCCTCATCGCTATCCGCAAATCCACCAACCTTTGTGTCGTCTGCAAACTTACTAATCAGACCAGTTACATTTTCCTCCCAATCATTTATATATACTACAAACAGCAAAGGTCCCAGCACTGATCCCTGCAGAACACCACTAGTCACAGCCCTCCAATCAGAAAAGCACCCTTCCATTGCTACTCTCTGCCTCTGTGACCGAGCAAGTTCTGTATCCATCATGCCAACTCACCCCTGATCCCGTGTGACTTCATCTTTTGTACCAGTCTGCCATGAGGGACCTTGTCAAAGGCCTTACTGAAGTCCATATAGATAACACCCACTGCCCTACCTGCATCAATCATGTTTCTGACCTCTTCGAAAAACTGTATCAAGTTAGTGAGACACGACCTCCCCTTCACAAAACCATGCTGTCTCTCGCTAATCCGTCCATTTGCTTCCAAATGGGAGTAGATCCTGTCTCGAAGAATTCTCTCCAGTAATTTCCCTACCACTGACGTAAGGCTCACTGGCCTGTAGTTCCCTGGATTATCCTTGCTACCCTTCTTAAACAGAGGAACAACATTGGCTATTCTCCTGTCCGCCGGGACATCACCTGAGGACAGTGAGGATCCAAGATTTCTGTCAAGGCCTCAACAATTTCCTCTCCAGCCTCCTTCAGTATTCTGTGGTAGATCCCATCATGCCCTGGGGACTTATCTACCTTAATATTTTTCAAGATGCCCAACACCTCGTCTTTTTGGATCTCAATGTGACCCAGGCTATCTACACACCCTTCTCCAGACTCAAAATCCACCAATTCCTTCTGTTTGGTGAATTCTGATGCAAAGTATTCGTTTAGTATCTCACCCATTTCCTCTGGCTCCACACCTAGATTCCCTTGTCTGTCCTTCAGTGGGCCAACTCTTTCCCTGGCTACTCTTGCTTTTTATGTACGTGTAAAAAGCCTTGGGATTTTCCTTAACCCTATTTGCCAATGACTTTTCGTGACCCCCTTCTAGCCCTCCTGACTCCTACTTTCCTTATATTCCACACAGGATTCGTCTGTTCCCAGCCTTTTAGCCCTGAAAAATGCCTCCTTTTTACTTTTGACGAGGCCTACAATATCTCTCGTCATCCAAGATTCCCGAAATTTGCCGTATTTATCCTTCTGCCGCATAGGGACCTGCCGGTCCTGAATTCCTTTCAACTGCCACTTGAAAGCCTCCCACATGTCATGTTGATTTACCCTCAAACATCCGCCCCCAATCTAGGTTCTTCAGTTCCCGCCTAATATTCCCGCCGAAGGGCCTGTACTGCGCTGTAATGTTCTAATATTGTTATAATTAGCGTTCCCCCAATTTAGCTCATTCACCCCAGGACCACTCTTATCCTTGTCCACCAGCACTTTAAAACTTACTGAATTGTGGTCACTGTTCCCGAAATGTTCCCCTACTGGAACTTCTACCACCTGGCCGGGCTCATTCCCCAATACCAGGTCCAGTACCGCCCCTTCCCTAGTTGGACTGTCTACATATTGTTTTAAGAAGCCCTCCTGGATGCTCCTTACAAACTCTGCCCTGGCACTAAGTGAGTCCCAGTCAATATTGGGGAAGTTGAAGTCTCCCATTACCACAACCCTGTTGTTTTTACTCGTTTCCAACATCTGTCTACCTATCTGCTCCTCTATCTCCCGCTGGCTGTTGGGAGGCCTGTAGTAAACCCCCAACATTGTGACTGCACCCTTCTTATTCCTGATCTCTACCCATATAGCGTCACTGCCCTCTGAGGTGTCCTCCCGGAGTACAGCTGTGATATTCTCCCTAACCAGTAGCGCAACTCCGCCTCCCCTTTTACATCCCCCTCTATCCCGCCTGAAACATCTAAATCCTGGAACGTTTAGCTGCCAATCCTGTCCTTCCCTCAACCAGGTCTCTGTAATGGCAACAACATCATAGTTCCAAGTACTAATCCAAGCTCTAAGTTCATCTGCCTCACCCGTAATACTTCTTGCATTAAAACATATGCACTTCAGGCCACCAGTCCCGCTGTTTTCGGCAACTTCTCCCTGTCTGCTCTGCCTCAGAGCCAAACTGGCCCTATTCCCTAGTTCTCCCTCAATGCTCTCACCTTCTACCCACTATCCCCCCCCCTCTGTGCCCGTCTGGTTACCCCCCCCCCCCCCCCGCCCCCGTCTGTGTCCGTCTGGTTACACCCCCCCCTCTGTGACCATTGGTTACCCCCCCCCCCCTCTGTATCCATCTGGTTACCCTCCCCCCCCCCCTTGTGTCCGTCTGGTTACCGACCCCCCCCCCCTGTATCCGTCTGGTTACCCCCCCCCCCTCTGTGTCCGTCTGGTTACCCCCCCCCCCTCTGTGTCCGTCTGGTTACCGACCCCCCCCCCTGTGTCCGTCTGGTTACCCCCTCCTCTGTGTCCGTCTGGTTACCCCCCCCCCCCTCTGTGTCCGTCTGGTTACCCACCATCACCCCCCCGCCCCTCCCTCTGCACGTTCTCCCCGTGACTGCGTGGGTTTCCTCTGGGTGCTCCGGTTTCCTCCCACTAATCCTGAACCGCATGCGGTTAGCTGAATTGGACATTCTGAATTCTCCCTCTGTGTAGCCGAACAGGCGCCAGAATGTGGCGACTAGTGGCTTTTCACAGTAACTTCAATGCAGTGTTAGGGGAAGCCTACTTGTGACAATAAAGGTTACTTTACTTTACAATCTCCCATAGAACCATTTAATTCTTGCAGTGCAGAAGGCCTTTCAACCCTTGAAGTCTGCACCAACCCTCCAAAAAGCAGCCCACATAGGCCCACTCCCTCACCCCATCCCTGTAACCCCACATGTGAGACAGCAGTGTTAACCCGGGTCCATGGCACTGTGAGACAACAGTGTTAACCCGGGACCCTGGCACTGTGAGACAGCAGTGTTAACCCGGGTCCCTGGCACTGTGAGACAGCAGTGTTAACCCGGTCCCTGGCACTGTGAGACAGCATTGTTAACCCGGGTCCCTGGCACTGTGAGACAGCAGTGTTAACCCGGGACACTGGCACTGTGAGTCAGCAGTGTTAACCCGGATTACTGGCGCTGTGAGTCAGCAGTGTTAACCCGGTCCCTGGCACTGTGAGACAGCAGTGTTAACCCGTATCCCTGGCACTGTGAGACAGCAGTGTTAACCCAGATTACTGGCGCTGTGAGTCAGCAGTGTTAACCACCCAGTCCCTGGCACTGTGAGACAGCAGTGTTAACCCGTGTCCCTGGCACTGTGAGACAGCAGTGTTAACCCGTGTCCCTGGCACTGTGAGACAGCAGTGTTAACCCGGATCCCTGGCACTGTGAGTCAGCAGTTTTAACCCGGATCCCTGGCACTGTGAGACAGCAGTGTTAACCCGTGTCCCTGGCACTGTGAGACAGCAGTGTTAACCCGTGTCCCTGGCACTGTGAGACAGCAGTGTTAACCCGGGTCCCTGGCACTGTGTGACAGCAGTGTTAACCCGTGTCCCTGGCACTGTGAGTCAGCAGAGTTAACCCGGATCCCTGGCACTGTGAGACAGCAGTGTTAACCCGTGTCCCTGGCACTGTGAGACAGCAGTGTTAACCCGTGTCCCTGGCACTGTGAGACAGCAGTGTTAACCCGGGTCCCTGGCACTGTGCGACAGCAGTGTTAACCCGGGTCCCTGGCACTGTGAGACAGCAGTGTTATCCCGGGTCCCTGGCACTGTGAGTCAGCAGTGTTAACCCGGATGACTGGCACTGTGAGTCAGCAGTGTTAACCCGGGCCCCTGGCACTGTGAGACAGCAATGTTAACCCGTGTCCCTGGCACTGTGAGACAGCAGTGTTAACCCGTGTCCCTGGCACTGTGAGACAGCAGTGTTAACCCGGGTCCCTGGCACTGTGAGACAGCAGTGTTAACCCGGGTCCCTGGCACTGTGAGACAGCAATGTTAACCCGTGTCCCTGGCACTGTGAGACAGCAGTGTTAACCCGTGTCCCTGGCACTGTGAGACAGCAGTGTTAACCCGGGTCCCTGGCACTGTGAGACAGCAGTGTTAACCCGTGTCCCTGGCACTGTGAGACAGCAGTGCTAAACATTGTGCTAACTCCCCCTAAAGCTTCCCTGCTCAAAGCAGGACATTCCTAGATTCTCCAGCCTGTCCCGTATTAACCTGAAGTCTCTCACCCCGGGAACAGTCTGGGAAAACTCGCCCACTCCCTCTCCAAGCTCTCTGAACGTGTGGGGCCCAGGATTGGACCCAATCCTACCGCTGGTGTCGAAGCAGGATTTCCAAATTGGGTTCAGAATAGCTTGCTGGTGTTTCTGTCCAATTCCTCTGTGAATATATCGAAGGATTGAATTTGCACCTTTAACAATTGTTATGGGCGAGGTGTTTTCAGAACCCCAAAATGCATCATGGAGTTCAACCAACCTCCCCCTTTAATGGATTTCTTGCTTTTCCGAGCACCCGGCTTGCTCCCGAGGCGTGGGATTACAATTATGGACACGTGGGTTTTTAAACACAAAGCAATATTTATTCAATGAACTCAAAGAACAAAGAGAATTACAGCACAAGAACAGGCCCTTCGGCCCTCCCAGCCTGCGCCGATCCAGATCCTTTATCTAAACCTGTCGCCTATTTTCCAAGGATCTACTTCCCTCTGTTCCCCGCCCGTTCATATATCTGTCTAGATGCATCTTAAATGATGCTATTGTGCCCGCCTCTGCACTGTGTGCTGAATTTTGTGCATTTGAGTGTTACAGTGAGAGTTTGGTGACTGAGGGAGTTAGGCGAGGAGGAAGTAAAGTGTTCCTTTCATTTCATTTCCTACATTTGCTCAAAGAGCGTGAAGGGAGCCAGGAGTTTATAGAGAGTGTAGCTGACTGGGAGCAGAGTGGGAGGGCGAAGGTCCAGTTGGTCCACAGGGCAGCTATATTCTGTAAGGTAAGAGGGGATGGAGGCTAGGGCAGTTGCATGCTCCTCCTGTAGGATGTGGGTGGTGAGGGATACCACCGGTGTCCCCGCTGACTATACCTGCGGGAAATGCACCCAAATGTCTCCTCAGAGACCGTGTTAGGGAACTGGAGCTGAAGCTGGATGAACTTTGGATCATCCGGGAGGCAGAGGGGGTGATTGAGAAGAGTTACAGGGAGGCAAGCACACCCAAGGTACAGGACAAGAATAGCTGGGTTACAGTCAGGGGAAAGAAAACAAACAGGCAGACAGTGCAGGGATCCCTCGTGGCCGTTCCCCTTCAAAACAAGTATACCGTTTTAGATGCTGTTGGGGGGGATGACCTCCCGGGGGAAGGCCCTAGCGGCCAGGTCTCTGGCACTGAGTCTGGCTCTGGGGCTCAGAAGGGAAGGGGGGAGAATAGAAAAGCAATAGTTGTAGGAGATTCAATGGTTAGGGGAATAGATAGGAGATTCTGTGGTCGCGAGCGAGACTCCCAGAAGGTATGTTGCCTCCCGGGTGCCAGGGCCAGGGATGTCTCGGATCTTGTCTTCAGGATCCTTAAGGGGGAGAGGGAGCAGCCAGAAGTCGTGGTGCACATTGGTACCAACGACGTAGGTAGGAAAAGGGGTGTGGAGGTAATAAACGAGTTTAGGGAGTTAGGCTGGAAGTTAAAAGCCAGGACAGACAGAGTTGTCATCTCTGGTTTGTTGCCGGTGCCACGTGATAGCGAGGCTAGGAATAGGGAGAGAGGGCAGTTGAACACGTGGCTGCAGGAATGGTGTAGGAGGGAGGGCTTCAGGTATTTGGATAACTGGAGCGCATTCTGGGGAAGGTGGGACCTGTACAAGCAGGACAGGTTGCATCTGAACCAGAGGGGCACCAATATCCTGGGATGGAGGTTTTCTAGTACTCTACGGGAGAGTTTAAACTAATTTGGCAGGGGAATGGGAACCGGATTTGGTTCAGCAACTAAGGTAGCCGATATTCAGGACGCCAAAGCGTGTAATGAGGCAGTGGGGAAGGGAACACTGACAAAGGAGAGTACTTGCAGGCACAGAGATGGGTTGAAGTGTGTATACTTCAACGCAAGAAGCATCAGGAATAAGGTGGGTGAACTTAAGGCATGGATCGGTACTTGAGGTTACAATGTGAAACTTGGATAGAAGAGGGGCAGAAATGGTTGTTGGAGATCCCTGGTTATAGATGTTTCAATAAGATTAGGGAGGGTGGTAAAAGAGGTGGGGGTGGCATTGTTAATTAGAGATAGTATAACAGCTGCAGAAAGGCAGTTCGAGGAGTATTAGCCTACTGAGGTAGTATGGGTTGAAGTCAGAAATAGGAAAGGAGCAGTCACCTTGTTAGGAGTTTTCTAAATGCCCCCCAATAGTAGCAGAGATGTGGAGGAACAGATTGGGAAACAGATTTTGGAAAGGTGCAGAAGTCACAGGGTAGGAGTCATGGGTGACTTTAACTTCCCAAATATTGAGTGGAAACTCTTCAGATCAAATAGTTTGGATGGGGTGGTGTTTGTGCAGTGTGTCCAGGAAGCTTTTCTAACACAGTATGCAGATTGTCCGACCAGAGGAGGGGCAATATTGGATTTAGTACTTGGTAATGAACCAGGGCAAGTGATAGATTTGTTAGTGGGGGAGCATTTTGGAGATAGTGACCACAATTCTGTGACTTTCACTTTAGTAATGGAGAGGGATAGGTGCGTGCAACAGGGCAAGGTTTACAATTGGGGGAAGGGTAAATACGATGTTGTCAGACAAGAATTGAAGTGCATAAGTTGGGAACATAGGCTGGCAGGGAAGGACACAAGTGAAATGTGGAACTTGTTCAAGGAACAGGTGCTACGTGTCCTCGATATGTATGTCCCTGTCAGGCAGGGAAGAGATGGTCGAGTGAGGGAACCATGGTTGACAAGAGAGGTTGAATGTCTTGTTAAGAGGAAAAAGGAGACTTATGTAAGGCTGAGGAAACAAGGTTCAGACAGGGCATTGGAGGGATACAAGATAGCCAGGAGGGAACTGAAGAAAGGGATTAGGAGAGCTAAGAGAGGGCATGAACAATCTTTGGCGGGTAGGATCAAGGAAAACCCCAAGGCCTTTTACACATATGTGAGAAATATGAGAATGACTAGAGCGAGGGTAGGTCCGATCAAGGACAGTCGCGGGAGATTGTGTATTGAGTCTGAAGAGATAGGAGAGGTCTTGAACGAGTACTTTTCTTCTGTATTTACAAATGAGAGGGGCCATATTGTTGGAGAGGACGGTGTGAAACAGACTGGTAAGCTCGAGGAAATACTTGTTGGGAAGGAAGATGTGTTGGGCATTTTGAAAAACTTGAGGATAGACAAGTCCCCCGGGCCTGACGGGATATATCCAAGGATTCTATGGGAAGTAAGAGATGAAATTGCAGAGCCGTTGGCAATGATCTTTTCGTCCTCACTGTAAACAGGTGTGGTACCAGGGGATTGGAGAGTGGCGAATGTCATGCCCCTGTTCAAAAAAGGGACTATGGATAACCCTGGGAATTACAGGCCAGTTAGTCTTACTTCGGTGGTAGGCAAAGTAATGGAAATGGTACTGAAGGATAGGATTTCTGAGCATCTGGAAAGACACTGCTTGATTAGGGATAGGCATCACGGATTTGTGAGTGGTAGGTCTTGCCTTACAAGTCTTATTGAATTCTTTGAGGAGGTGACCAAGCATGTGGATCAAGGTAAAGCAGTGGATGTAGTGTACATGGATTTTAGTAAGGCATTTGATAAGGTTACCCATGGTAGGCTTCTGCAGAAAGTAAGGAGACATGGGATAGTGGGAAATCTGGCCAGTTGGATAACGAACTGGCTAACCAATAGAAGTCAGAGAGTTGGGGTGGATGGCAAATATTCAGCCTGGATCCCAGTTACCAGTGGCGTACCGCAGGGATCAGTTCTGGGTCCTCTGCTGTTTGTGATTTTCATTAATGACTTGGATGAGGGAGTTGAAGGGTGGGTCAGTAAATTTGCAGATGATCTGAAGATTGGTGGAGTTGTGGATAGTGAGGAGGGCTGTTGTCGGCTGCAAAGAGACATAGAGAGGATGCAGAGCTGGGCTCAGAAGTGGCAGATGGAGTTTAACCCTGAAAAGTGTGAGGTTGTCCATTTTGGAAGGACAAATATGAATGCGGAATACAGGGTTAACGGTAGAGTTCTTGGCAATGTGGAGGAGCAGAGAGATCTATGTTCATACATCTTTGAAAGTTGCCACTCAAGTGGATAGAGCTGTGAAGAAGGCCTATGGTGTGCTCGCGTTCATTAACAGAGCGATTGAATTTAAGAGCCGTGAGGTGATGATGCAGCTGTACAAAACCTTGGTAAGACCACATTTGGAGTACTGTGTACAGTTCTGGTCGCATCAGTTTAGGAAGGATGTGGAAGCTTTGGAAAAGGTGCAAAGGAGATTTACCAGGATGTTGCCTGGAATGGAGAGTAGATCTTACGAGGAAAGGTTGAGGGTGCTAGGCCTTTTCTCGTTAGAACAGAGAAGGATGAGGGGGCGGCTTGATAGAGGTTTATAAGATGATCAGGGGAATAGATAGAGTAGACAATCAGAGACTTTTTCCCCGGGTGGAACAAACCATTACAAGGGGACATAAATTGAAGGTGAATGGTGGAAGATATCATAGAATTTACAGTGCAGAAGGAGGCCATTCGGCCCATCGAGTCCGCACCAGCTCTTGGAAAGAGCACCCTACCCAAGGTCAACACCTCCACACCCTATCCCCATAACCCAGTAACCCCACCCAACACTAAGGGCAATTTCGGACACTAAGGGAAATTTATCATGGCCAATCCACCTAACCTGCACATCTTTGGACTGTGGGAGGAACCCGGAGCACCCGGAGGAAGTCCACGCAGACACGGGGAGGATGTGCAGACTCCGCACAGACAGTGACCCAAACCGGAATCGAACTTGGGACCCTGGAGCTGTGAAGCAATTGTGCTATCCACAATGCTACCGTGCTGCCCAAATAGGAGGGATATCAGAGGTAGGTTCTTTACCCAGTGAGTAGTGGGGGCATGGAATGCACTGCCTGTGGAAGTAGTTGAGTCGGAAACATTAGGGACCTTCAACCCGCTATTGGATAGGTACATGGATTACGGGAAAATGATATAGTGTAGATTTATTTGTTCTTGAGGGCAGCACGGTAGCATTGTGGATAGCACAATTGCTTCACAGCTCCAGGGTCTCAGGTTCGATTCCGGCTTGGGTCACTGTCTGTGCAGAGTCTGCACATCCTCCCCGTGTCTGCGTGGGTTTCCTCCGGGTGCTCCGGTTTCCTCCCACAGTCCAAAGATGTGCAGGTTATGTGGACTGGCCATGATAAATTGCCCTTAGTGTCCAAAATTGCCCTTGGTGTTGGGTGGAGGTGTTGAGTTTGGGTAGGGTGCTCTTTCCAGGACCCGGTGCAGACTCAAAGGGCCGAATGGCCTCCTTCTGCACTGTAAATTCAATGATAATCTATGATTAATCTCGGACAAAGGTTCGGCACAACATCGTGGGCCGAAGGGCCTGTTCTGTGCTGTATTTTCTATGTTCTATCTTCTATCTCCTCCAACTGTACATGTCCCTTTGCGTCTGCCAATTTGAACTGATTTTCATGTTTCAGAGCCATTTTCCGAAGTTCAGACTCTCCTTTCCTCTCTATCTCTTTCTTTGTTTCTTTCTTCTGTCTCCTTTTCTTTTTCCTCTCTATCTCTTTCTCTTTCTTTTTCCGCTCTCTCTCTTTCATATTCAAGCTGCTTTAAATCTTTCTTATGTTCCATTTGTTTAATTTGCAACTGAATTTTTGCCATTTCCCATGAGTCAAACTCTATCTCAGACAACTTTAAATGCTTAACCACCGCCATAATTACCTCATCTTTTCGCATTTTGTCAGCTAATGTTCACTACAATGTTTTTGCCAGACCCAACAGTCTGCTTTTTGTCTCTGTCCGTAAAGTACTGCGTGTGACAGTCTCCACCCCCAAAAACTCTGAAAGAGCCATTGTCCACAACACACTCCCCACTTAAACTAAAATACCACATCGGAAAAGCAACAATCCTTCACTGTCTTTAAGTCCACAAAAGCCAATCCAATAGATAGACTTTTATCCCCCTCGAGCCCCCAATTGTTCTGGGCGAGGCGTTTTCAGAACCCCAAAATGTATCATGGAGTTCAACCAACCTCTCCCTTTAATGTATTTGTTGCTTTTCCGAGCACACGGCTTTTCCCTAGGTGTGGGATTACAATTATGGACACGTGGGTTTTTAAACACAAAACACTGTTTATTCCATGAACTCAACTTAACATCTTAAATAAACATTGGATCTCTTAACACCCCTTACTTCAAAGATAACTCAGAAAATATTGCAACTGTAAAGAATTCCTTAAAATGTTCCATCAAACGTCCAAGAGACTTAACACCTTTAAACAGAATCACATCAGGTTAAAGGCTTTACTATTCTGAGTTTAAATCACCCAAATGATCCAGAGATTGTCTTTCATGGCAGACATCACAGCAAATCCAGCTCAGTGCAAAACACAGACACTTCCCAAGCTCTTTTCCTCCAAACTGCAGCTCTCTGGAAACACACAGACACACACAAGCTGCTTTTTCCAACTGAAACTTCCAAAATGGCTGATCTGCTCAGCTGCACCCACTCTTTGACATCACTGTTTTCTTAAAGGTACATTGCTTAAACATCCATGTCTTAAAGGTGCTCTCACATGACACAATCTCCTCACCATGTCCTGTCTCTGTCAGGGACTGATGTACTGACACCGCCAGCTCTCGTTCTCCCTGCACTCCAGTTGGAAATTGCACCTGTTAGTTTTTATTGGCTCCTCATTCCTGACCTCAAACTGGATCCCTTTCTCCTTCCTTCAATTTCAGCCGTCTTTCTGCTGTCTCCCTCGATTTCCCTGAATTTTAGTCCATAAGACATAGGAGCAGAATTAGGCCACTCGGCCCATTGATTCTGCTCCGCCATTCAATCATGGCTGATATTTTCTCATCCCCATTCTCCTGCCTTCTCCACATAACCCCTGATCCCCTTATTAATCAGGAACCTATCTAACTCTGTCTTAAAGACACTCAGTGATTTGGCCTCCACAGCCTTCTGCGGCAAAGAGTTCCACAGATTCACCACCCTCTGGCTGAAGAAATTCCTCCTCATCTCGGTTTTAAAGGATCGTCCCTTTAGTCTGAGATGGTGTCCTCTGGTTCTAGTTTTTCCTACAAGTGGAAACATCCTCTCATGTCCACTCTATCCAGGCCTCGCAGTATCCTGTAAGTTTCAATAAGACCTCCCTCATCCTTCTAAACTCTAATGAGTACAGACCCAGAGTCCACAACCGTTCCTCACACGACAAGTTCTTCATTCCAGGGATCATGTGAACCTCCCCTGGACCCTTTTGATGAACTATCAATTACTACGGAATTGTACGGGTCCGCACGTGTTTGCGGAGGAGGACGGGTCCTGGAGCTGCCAGCCATGTTGGGAGCGAAACACCGGAGGTGGACTTCCTGGGGATGGCAAGGAGACGTTCATGGGGGGTTTCGTTAGTTGCAGTGCAGAGTAGCGATCGGATGGAGTGGAGCGCATCGGGGAAGACCTCCTGCCAGCTGGAGGCCAGGAGATTTTTAGACCGTAGGACCAGCAGGACGGCCTTACAGACCGTCCCATTCTCCCTCTCCAGCTGCCCGTTTCCCTGGTGGTTGTAGCTGGTCGACCTGCTCGAGGCGATGCCCTTGCTGAGCAGGAACTGACGCAGCTCATCGCTCATAAAGGAGGATCCCCGGTCGCTGTGGACATAAGCGGGGAAACCGAACAGGGCGAAGATGCTGTTGAGGGCTTTAATGACCGTGGCAGACATCATATCGGGGCATGGGATGGCGAAGGGAAACCGGGAGTACTCATCAACCACGTTCAGGAAGTACGTGTTTCGGTCGGTGGAGGGGAGGGGCCCTTTGAAGTCGATGCAGAGACGTTCAAAAGGGCGGGAGGCCTTCACCAGGTGCACTCGGTCCGGCCGGTAGAAGGGCAGTTTGTACTCCGCACAGACCTGGCAGTCTCTGGTGACAGCTCTGACCTCCGCAATGGAGTAGGGCACGTTGCGGGACTTTATGAAGTTGAAGAACCGGATGACCCCCGGGTGACAGAGACCATCGTGTAGGACCCGGAGTTGGTCCACTTGTGCGCTGGCACATGTACCTCGGGGCAGGACATCGGGGGACTCGTTGAGCTTGCCGGGGCGATACAAAATCTTGTAATTGTAGGTGGAGAGCTGATCCCCCACCTTAAGATTTTATCATTTTTGATCTTGCCTCGCTGTGTGTTATTGAACATGAAGGCAACCGACCGTTGGTCAGTGAGGAGAGTGAACCTCCTGCCGGCCAGGTAATGCCTCCAGTGCCGCACAGCTTCCACGATGGCTTGGGCCTCCTTTTCAACAGAGGAGTGCCGAATTTTGGAGGCGTGGAGGGTGCAGGAAAAGAATGCCACCGGCCTGCCTGCGACGTCCGATGCATCGCTCTCAACCTGAAAAGGGAGGGACTCGTCGACCGCGTGCATCGCGGCCTTGGCGATGTCGGCCTTGATGCGGTTGAAGGCCTGGCGGACCTGGCGGGCCTGAGCCGTCAGGGGAAAAAACTGTGGAGTGGATGAGTGGGCGGGCCTTGTCCACATAGTTAGGGACCCACTGGGCATAATAGGAGAAAAAGCCCAGGCAGCATTTGAGGGCCTTCGGGCAGTGGGGGAGGGGGAGTTCCATGAGGGGGCTCCTGCGGTCGGGGTCGGGCCCTAGAACTCCGTTTTCTACAACATAGCCAAGGATGGTTAAGCGGTTGGTGCGGAACACGCATTTCTCCTTATTGCACGTGAGACGGTGTGGAGAAATTTGAGACGGTTAGCGTCGTAGTCCTGCCGATCGTGGCCGCAGATGGTGGCGTTGTCTAGGTACGGGAAGGTGCCTCGCAGTCCGTACCAGTCAACCATTCGGTCCATCTCATTTTGGAAGACCGAGACCCTGTTTGTGACGCCGAAGGGAACCCTAAGGAAATGATAGAGGCGACCATCTGCTTCAAACGTAGTGTACGGGCGGTTCGCCTTGCGGATGGGGAGCTGGTGGTCGGCGGATTTGAGGTCTACTGTCGAAGGCCCGGTACTGCGCAATCTGATTGGCCATATCAGATATGCGTGGGAGGGGGTACGCGTCGAGCTGCGTGTACCGATTGATGGTCTGACTGTAGTCAATGACCATCCTGTGTTTCTCCCCAGTCTTTACTACTACCACTCGGGCTCTCCAGGGGCTGTTGCTGGCCTCGATGACCCCTTCCCGCAGCAGCCGCTGGACCTCTGACCTGATGAAGGTCCTGTCCTGGGCATGTACCATCTGCTCCTGGTGGCAACGGGTTTGCAATCCGGGGTGAGGTTTGCAAACAAGGAAGGTGGATCGACCTTCAGGGTTGTGAGGCCGCATACGGTATGGGGGGGTAGGGGTTCGCCAAATTTTAAAGTTAAGCTTTGGAGGTTGCACTGGAAGCCCAGGCCAAGCAACAGGGCAGCGCAGAGGTGGGGGAGGACGTAGAGCCGGAAGCTGCTGAACTCTACGCCCTGGATGGTGAGGGTCGCGATGCAGTACCCCCGGATTTCCACGGAATGGGATCCGGAGGCCAGGGAGATTCTCTGGGTAACGGGGTGTACCGCGAGGGAGCAGCACCGTAGTGGGGTGGATGAAGCTGCCCGTGCTCCCGGAGTCCAGAAGGCAGGAAGTCTTGTGCCTGTCGATTTTCACTGTAGTTGTTGCGGTTGTGAGGCCGGGACTGGCCGAGCGTGGGGGAGGCGAGCTGCGGCTGGTGCTGGTGGGCCCCGAGCTGGTCGGCGGTGGTGGCAGGCGATGAACGGCCAGACAAAGTTCCCGACAAGCAGGGGTCCTGAGGCGGCGTCCAAAATGGCACCGAAGATGGCAGCGCCCACGGGGCGCACGCGGGGGGTGTAGAAACGCTGGGCTTAGAAACAGCAGCGATCGACCGGGCCTGGCACACAGCAGCAAAATGTCCCTTTGCGTAAAGCAGCCCTTGCAGGTTGCGCTCCGCGCTGGGCAGCGCTGCCAGGAGCGTTTGGTCTGCCCGCAGAAGTAGCATTTGGGCCCCCCGGGGTTGGCTGGCTGCCGCACAAGCTTGGGGTGGGTAGGGGGCAGTAGCTGGTGGGGCCCACGATGTCCACGAGGGTGTCGTGCGGTCAGGGGCGTACATAACGGGAGGCATCTGTTAGTGAATTTGCGAGCTGCCTGGTCACCGCAAGGTCAAGCGTACCCCCTTCCAATAAGTGCTGGCAGATGTACGCCGATCCTATGCCCGTAACAAAAGCGTCTCTGATTAAAAACTCTGTATGCTCGACTGCCGAAACTGCCTGGCAGTCACAGTTCCTCGCCAGGATGTGCAGGGCACGCCAGAAATCATCTAGGGACTCACCGGGGAGTTGCTGTCACGTGGACAGGAAGTGCCTGGCGTAGAGTTTGTTAACCAGCCGAACGTAATGTCCTTTCAGGAGCTCCATTGCGTAAGTGGGCGTATGCCGGATAAGGGGAAAAATATCAGAGCTCACCCGTGTACTGGGCGGCCAGCAGGCAGGGATTTACCCCTGTACCTCTAGTACAAGTGCCTTACCGTACTACATCTAATATACAGTTAGTGGTGACTACCACACGTTTCCAAGGCCAGCACATCCTCCGTTAGATACGGGGCCCAAAACAGCTCACAATACTCCAAATGGGATCTGATCAGAGCCTCAGAAGTACATCCCTGGTCTTGTATTCTCGCCCTCTCGACATTAAAGCCAACATTGCATTTGCCTTCCTAACTGCCGACTGAACCTACACATTAACCTAAAGAGAATCGTGAACAAGGACTCACAAGTCCCTTTGTGCTTCTGCTTCCCGAAGCATTTCCCCATTTAAAAAATAGTCTATGCCTCCATTCCTCCTTCCAAAGTGCAGAACCTCACACTTTTCCACATTGTGTTCCATCTGCCACTTCATTCCCCACTCTCCTAGCCTGTCCAAATCCGTCTGCAGCCCCCTTGCTTCCTCAATACTACCTGTCCCTCTACAGATCTTTGTATCATCTGCTGTTTCATTTCCCAGATTCGTGTCATGGGTAAATTTTGAAATGATGCCTCGCTTGAACAATTCCAGGTCTTTCTAAGATGTATTTAATGGAGAGTTTGCCGTGACTCCTGCCCTACTGTCTCTGTCTGCACTGCCCACACTCTGCTGCAGGATGCAGGATTTTGTCAAAAACTCGGAAATCTCATCCTTTTCTTTCCAGGACTGTGGGATTGCACTGTGCACGGAGCTGCTTTGCGAGGTGGCAGTGCTGGAGTACCATGGTGTAGTGATTTTCCGTCTCCAAGGGAAGTTGATGTCGTCAGCTATTGCGGAGGTATGGACCTAATCTAAAATCATCACTGTCTGCAATCACCCCATCGCATTGTGTTGTTCGTGGTCAGTAATGAGGGAGTGCCGCACTGTCAGAGAGTCAGTACTGAGGGAGTGCCGCACTGTCAGAGGGTCAGTACTGAGGGAGTGCTGCACTGTCAGAGGGTCAGTACTGAGGGAGCACTGCAATGCTATAGGGTCAGTACTGAGGGAGTGCCGCACTGTCAGAGGGTCAGTACTGAGGGAGTGCCGCACTGTCAGAGAGTCAGTACTGAGGGAGTGCCGCACTGTCAGAGGGTCAGTACTGAGGGAGTGCTGCACTGTCAGAGGGTCAGTACTGAGGGAGTGCTGCACTGTCAGAGGCTCAGTATTGAGGGAGTGCCGCACTGTCAGAGGGTCAGTACTGAGGGAGTGCTGCACTGGCAGAGGGTCAGTACTGAGGGAGTGCTGCACTGGCAGAGGGTCAGTACTGAGGGAGTACTGCACTGTCAGAGGTTCAGTTATGAGGGAGTGCCGCACTGTCAAAGGGTCAGTACTGAGGGAGAGCCGCACTGTCAGAGGGTCAGTACTGAGGGAGTGCTGTACTGTGAGAGGGTCAGTTCTGAGGGACTCCTGCACTGTCAGTGGGTCAGTGCTGAGGGTGCGCTGTACTATCAGAGGGTCATACTGAGGGAGTGCTGCACTGTCATAGGGTCAGTAGTGAGGGAGTGCTGCACTGTCAAAGGGTCAGTACTGAGGGAGTGCTGGACTGTCTGTGTGCCGGGACTGAGGGAGTGCTGCACTGTTAGAGGGTCAGTACTGAGGGACAGCTGTACTGTGAGGGGGTCAGTTCTGAGGGACTGCTGACTGTCAGTGGGTCAGTACTGAGGGAGTGCCACACTGTCAGAGAGTCAATACTCAGGGAGTGCTGCACTGTTTTGGGGTCAGTACTGAGGGAGTGCTGCACTGGCAGAGGGTCAGTACTGAGGGAGTGCTGCACTGTCAGTGTATCAGTTCTGAGGCAGTGCTGCACTGTCGGAGGGTCAGTACTGAGGGAGTGCCGCACTGTCAGAGGGTCAGTACTGAGGGAGCGCTGCACTGTCAGAGGGTCAGTACTGAGGGAGTGCTGCACTGTCAGAGGGTCATTACTGAGGGAGTGCTGGATTTGGAGGTAGGAGAGCACTTTGGGGACAGTGACCACAATTCGGTGACGTTTACGTTAATGATGGAAAGGGATAAGTATACACCGCAGGGCAAGAGTTATAGCTGGGGGAAGGGCAATTATGATGCCATTAGACGTGACCTGGGGGGGATAGGTTGGAGAAGTAGGCTGCAAGTAATGGGCACAGTGGATAAGTGGAGCTTGTTCAAGGATCAGCTACTGCGTGTTCTTGATAAGTACGTACCGGTCAGGCAGGGACTAAGGCGTAGAGCGAGGGAACCGTGGTTTACCAAAGAAGTGGAATCTCTTGTTAAGAGGAAGAAGGAGGCCTATGTGAAGATGAGGTGTGAAGTTTCAGTTGGGGCGATGGATAGTTACAAGGTAGCGAGGAAGGATCTAAAGAGAGAGCTAAGACGTGCAAGGAGGGACATGAGAAGTATTTGGCAGGTAGGATCAAGGAAAACCCAAAAGCTTTCTATAGGTATGTCAGGAATAAGCGAATGACTAGGGTAAGAGTAGGACCAGTCAAGGACAGGGATGGGAAGTTGTGTGTGGAGTCTGAAGAGATGGGCGAGATACTAAATGAATATTTTTCGTCAGTATTCACTCAGGAAAAAGATAATGTTGTGGAGGAGAATGCTGAGACCCAGGCTATTAGAATAGATGGCATTGAGGTACGTAGGGAAGAGGTGTTGGCAATTCTGGACAGGCTGAATATAGATAAGTCCCCGGGGCCTGATGGGATTTATCCTAGGAATCTCTGGGAGGCCAGGGAAGAGATTGCTGGACCTTTTGCTTTGATTTTTATGTCATCATTGGCTTAAGGAATAGTGCCAGAGGACTGGAGGATAGCAAATGTGGTCCCTTTGTTCAAAAAGGGGAGCAGAGACAACCCCGGCAATGATAGACCGGTGAGCCTCACGTCTGTAGTGGGTAAAGTCTTGGAGGGGATTATAAGAGACAAGATTTATAATCATCTGGATAGGAATAATATGATCAGGGATCGTCAGCATGGTTTTGTGAAGGGTAGGTCATGCCTCACAAACCTTATCGAGTTCCTTGAGAAGGTGACTGAACAGTTAGACGAGGGTAGAGCAGTTGATGTGTTGTATATGGATTTCAGTAAAGCGTTTGATAAGGTTCCCCACGGTAGGCTATTGCAGAAAATACGGAGGCTGGGGATTGAGGGAGATTTAGAGATGTGGATCAGAAATTGGCTAGCTGAAAGAAGACAGAGGGTGGTGGTTGATGGGAAATGTTCAGAATGGAGTTCAGTTACAAGTGGCGTACCACAAGGATCTGTTCTGGGGCCGTTGCTGTTTGTCATTTTTATCAATGACCTAGAGGAAGGCGCAGAAGGGTGGGTGAGTAAATTTGCAGACGACACTAAAGTCGGTGGTGTTGTCGACAGTGAGGAAGGATGTAGCAGGTTACAGAGGGATATAGATAAGCTGCAGAGCTGGGCTGAAAGGTGGCAAATGGAATTTAATGTAGAGAAGTGTGAGGTGATTCACTTTGGAAGGAACAGCAGGAATGCGGAATATTTGGCTAATGGTAAAGTTCTTGGAAGTGTGGATGAGCAGAGGGATCTAGGTGTCCATGTACATAGATCCCTGAAAGTTGCCACCCAGGTTGATAGGGTTGTGAAGAAGGCCTATGGAGTGTTGGCCTTTATTGGTAGAGGGATTGAGTTCCGGAGTCATGAGGTCATGTTGCAGCTGTACAAAACTCTGGTACGGCCGCATTTGGAGTATTGCGTACAGTTCTGGTCAACGCATTATAGGAAGGACGTGGAGGCTTTGGAGCGGGTGCAGAGGAGATTTACCAGGATGTTGCCTGGTATGGAGGGAAAATCTTATGAGGAAAGGCTGATGGACTTGAGGTTGTTTTCGTTGGAGAGAAGAAGGTTAAGAGGAGACTTAATGCATACAAAATGATGAGGGGGTTAGATAGGGTGGACAGTGAGAGCCTTCTCCCGCGGATGGAAATGGCTGGCACGAGGGGACATAGCTTTAAACCTTACCTTTACAGGAGCAGCCCTTTGGATTTCGGCGGCAGCGGTGCGCAGGGGCCTTCTGGGAGGTGAGTAGTGAGTTTAAAAACCTTACCTTTACAGGAGCAGCCCTTTGGATTTCGGCGGCAGCGGTGCGCAGGGGCCTTCTTGGAGGTGAGTAGTGAGTTTAAAAACCTTACCTTTACAGGAGCAGCCCTTTGGATTTCGGCGGCAGCGGTGCGCAGGGGCCTTCTGGGAGGTGAGTAGTGAGTTTAAAAACCTTACCTTTACAGGAGCAGCCCTTTGGATTTCGGCGGCAGCGGTGCGCAGGGGCCTTCTGGGAGGTGAGTAGTGAGTTTAAAAACCTTACCTTTACAGGAGCAGCCCTTTGGATTTCGGCGGCAGCGGTGCGCAGGGGCCTTCTGGGAGGTGAGTAGTGAGTTTAAAAACCTTACCTTTACTGGAGCAGCCCTTTGGATTTCGGCGGCAGCGGTGCGCAGGGGCCTTCTGGGAGGTGAGTAGTGAGTTTAAAAACCTTACCTTTACAGGAGCAGCCCTTTGGATTTCGGCGGCAGCGGTGCGCAGGGGCCTTCTGGGAGGTGAGTAGTGAGTTTAAAAACCTTACCTTTACAGGAGCAGCCCTTTGGATTTCGGCGGCAGCGGTGCGCAGGGGCCTTCTGGGAGGTGAGTAGTGAGTTTAAAAACCTTACCTTTACAGGAGCAGCCCTTTGGATTTCGGCGGGAACCGGAAGTTCGACCTCTGGCAAGTCCCCCCCGCCCCCCCCCCCCAATAAATTCTGGTGGAGAGGAAACCCGAGACACTACACGTGTAGTGTCTCCCACCCACCCTCCTCCTCTAACCTAATAATAAGACCCATTGGTGTAAGGTAAGTGCCATATTATATTATTACATTATTAGCATTGTGCAGGCCAAGGATTGGAGGTGGAGGAGCAGTCTCTGTCAGCGAGAGAACCTGAGAACATCTCAGAAGGTAAGCAAGTGATTTTTACTTTTATACCTTTTTTTCAAATTGTGTGTGTCGGGGGGAAACTGAAGTGACATCACAGAAAAGCTGTGACCTGAGTGGCTGGTTGGGATTCTAACCTAAATTTTTTTGAGTATTTGGGAACTAATTAAACATAATAACTTAATTATAATTTAGAGGATATCTAAGCCAGAGATCGGAGGATATTATAGTTAGCTATCGCATTTCTATTAGAAATCTAGTGCTAGGAAACAGACAGTTGACAGTAACTTTGTAATTTAAAAAAGTATTTATTAAAAAAAAAAGACAAATTTTAATTTTAATTAATTGACGCAATGTCAGTTAGAGGGGTGCTGTGCTCTGACTGTGAGATGTGGCAGGTCCGGGAGGCTTCCAGCGTCCCGGATGGCTTCATCTGCAGAAAGTGCACCCAACTGCAGCTCCTCACAGACCGCATGGTTCGGTTGGAGCAGCAATTGGATGCACTTAGGAGCATGCAGGTGGCGGAAAGCGTCATAGATCGCAGTTATGTAAGTGTGGTCACACCCAAGGTGCAGGCAGAGAAATGGGTGACCACCAGAAAGGGCAGGCAGTCAGTGCAGGAATCCCCTGTGGTTGTCCCCCTCTCCAACAGATATACCCCTTTGGATACTGTCGGGGGGGATAGCCTATCAGGGGAAAACAGCAGCAGCCAGAGCAGTGGCACCACGGCTGGCTCTGATGTTCAGAAGGGAGGGTCAAAGCGCAGAAGAGTAATAGTTATAGGGGACTCTATAGTCAGGGGAACAGATAGGCGCTTCTGTGGACGTGAAAGAGACTCCAGGATGGTATGTTGCCTCCCTGGTGCCAGGGTCCAGGATGTCTCCGAACGGGTAGAGGGAATCCTGAAGGGGGAGGGCAAACAGGTAGAGGTCGTTGTACATATTGGTACTAACGACATAGGCAGGAAGGGGCATGAGGTCCTGCAGCAGGAGTTCAGGGAGCTAGGCAGAAAGTTAAAAGACAGGACCTCGAGGGTTGTAATCTCGGGATTACTCCCTGTGCCACGTGCCAGTGAGGCTAGAAATAGGAAGATAGAGCAGACAAACACGTGGCTAAACAGCTGGTGTAGGAGGGAGGGTTTCTGTTATCTGGACCACTGGGAGCTCTTCCGGGGCAGGTGTGACCTGTATAAGATGGACGGGTTGCATCTAAACCGGAGAGGCATAAATATCCTGGCCGCGAGATTTGCTAGTGTCACACGGGCGGGTTTAAACTAGTATGGCAGGGGGGTGGGCACGGGAGCAATAGGTCAGAAGGTGTGAGCGTTGAGGGAGAACTAGGGAATAGGGACAGTGTGGCTCTGAGGCAGAGCAGACGGGGAGAAGTTGCTGAACACAGCGGGTCTGGTGGCCTGAAGTGCATATGTTTTAATGCAAGGAGCATTACGGGTAAGGCAGATGAACTTAGAGCTTGGATTACTACTTGGAACTATGATGTTGTTGCCATTACAGAGACCTGGTTGAGGGAAGGGCAGGATTGGCAGCTAAACGTTCCAGGATTTAGATGTTTCAGGCGGGATAGAGGGGGATGTAAAAGGGGAGGCGGAGTTGCGCTACTTGTTCAGGAGAGTATCACAGCTATACAGCGAGAGGACACCTCAGAGGGCAGTGAGGCTATATGGGTAGAGATCAGGAATAAGAAGGGTGCAGTCACAATGTTGGGGGTATACTACAGGCCTCCCAACAGCCAGCGGGAGATAGAGGAGCAGATAGGTAGACAGATTTTGGAAAAGAGTAAAAACAACAGGGTTGTGGTGATGGGAGACTTCAACTTCCCCAATATTGACTGGGACTCACTTAGTGCCAGGGGCTTAGACGGGGCGGAGTTTGTAAGGAGCATCCAGGAGGGCTTCTTAAAACAATATGTAAACAGTCCAACTAGGGAAGAGGCGGTACTGGACCTGGTATTGGGGAATGAGCCCGGCCAGGTGGTAGATGTTTCAGTAGGGGAGCATTTCGGTAACAGTGACCACAATTCAGTAAGTTTTAAAGTACTGGTGGACAAGGATAAGAGTGGTCCGAGGATGAATGTGCTAAATTGGGGGAAGGCTAATTATAACAATATTAGGCGGGAACTGAAGAACATAGATTGGGGGCGGATGTTTGAGGGCAAATCAACATCTGACATGTGGGAGGCTTTCAAGTGTCAGTTGATAGGAATACAGGACAGGCATGTTCCTGTGAGGAAGAAAGATAAATACGGCAATTTTCGGGAACCTTGGATGACGAATGATATTGTAGGCCTCGTCAAAAAGAAAAAGGAGGCATTTGTCAGGGCTAAAAGGCTGGGAACAGACGAAGCCTGTGTGGCATATAAGGAAAGTAGGAAGGAACTTAAGCAGGGAGTCAGGAGGGCTAGAAGGGGTCATGAAAAGTCATTGGCAAATAGGGTTAAGGAAAATCCCAAGGCTTTTTACACTGACATAAAAAGCAAGAGGGTAGCCAGGGAAAGGGTTGGCCCACTGAAGGATAGGCAAGGGAATCTATGTGTGGAGCCAGAGGAAATGGGCGAGGTACTAAATGAATACTTTGCATCAGTATTCACCAAAGAGAAGGAATTGGTAGATGTTGAGTCTGGAGAAGGGGGTGTAGATAGCCTGGGTCACATTGTGATCCAAAAAGACGAGGTGTTGGGTGTCTTAAAAAATATTAAGGTAGATAAGTCCCCAGGGCCGGATGGGATCTACCCCAGAATACTGAAGGAGGCTGGAGAGGAAATTGCTGAGGCCTTGACAGAAATCTTTGGATCCTCGCTGTCTTCAGGGGATGTCCCGGAGGACTGGAGAATAGCCAATGTTGTTCCTCTATTTAAGAAGGGTGGCAGGGATAATCCCGGGAACTACAGGCCGGTGAGCCTTACTTCAGTGGTAGGGAAATTACTGGAGAGAATTCTTCGAGACAGGATCTACTCCCATTTGGAAGCAAATGGACGTATTAGTGAGAGGCAGCACGGTTTTGTGAAGGGGAGGTCGTGTCTCACTAACTTGATAGAGTTTTTCGAGGAGGTCACTAGGATGATTGATGCAGGTAGGGCAGTAGATGTTGTCTATATGGACTTCAGTAAGGCCTTTGACAAGGTCCCTCATGGTAGACTAGTACAAAAGGTGAAGTCACACGGGATCAGGGGTGAACTGGCAAGGTGGATACAGAACTGGCTAGGCCATAGAAGGCAGAGGGTAGCAATGGAGGGATGCTTTTCTAATTGGAGGGCTGTGACCAGTGGTGTTCCACAGGGATCAGTGCTGGGACCTTTGCTCTTTGTAGTATATATAAATGATTTGGAGGAAAATGTAACTGGTCTGATTAGTAAGTTTGCAGACGACACAAAGGTTGGTGGAATTGCGGATAGCGATGAGGACTGTCTGAGGATACAGCAGGATTTAGATTGTCTGGAGACTTGGGCGGAGAGATGGCAGATGGAGTTTAACCTGGACAAATGTGAGGTAATGCATTTTGGAAGGGCTAATGCAGGTAGGGAATATACAGTGAATGGTAGAACCCTCAAGAGTATTGAAAGTCAAAGAGATCTAGGAGTACAGGTCCACAGGTCATTGAAAGGGGCTACACAGGTGGAGAAGGTAGTCAAGAAGGCATACGGCATGCTTGCCTTCATTGGCCGGGGCATTGAGTATAAGAATTGGCAAGTCATGTTGCAGCTGTATAGAACCTTAGTTAGGCCACACTTGGAGTATAGTGTTCAATTCTGGTCGCCACACTACCAGAAGGATGTGGAGGCTTTAGAGAGGGTGCAGAAGAGATTTACCAGAATGTTGCCTGGTATGGAGGGCATTAGCTATGAGGAGCGATTGAATAAACTCGGTTTGTTCTCACTGGAACGAAGGAGGTTGAGGGGCGACCTGATAGAGGTATACAAAATTATGAGGGGCATAGACAGAGTGGATAGTCAGAGGCTTTTCCCCGGGGTAGAGGGGTCAATTACTAGGGGGCATAGGTTTAAGGTGAGAGGGGCAAGGTTTAGAGTAGATGTACGAGGCAAGTTTTTTACGCAGAGGGTAGTGGGTGCCTGGAACTCACTACCGGAGGAGGTAGTGGAGGCAGGGACGATAGGGACATTTAAGGGGCATCTTGACAAATATATGAATAGGATGGGAATAGAAGGATACGGACCCAGGAAGTGTAGAAGATTGTAGTTTAGTCGGGCAGCATGGTCGGCACGGGCTTGGAGGGCCGAAGGGCCTGTTCCTGTGCTGTACATTTCTTTGTTCTTTGTTCTTTGAGGGATAATAGATATCGGACAGAGGTCAGAGGTAGGTTCTTTACGCAAAGAGTGGTGAGGCCGTGGAATGCCCTACCTGCAACAGTAGTGAACTCGCCAACATTGAGGGCATTTAAAAGTTTATTGGATAAGCATATGGATGATAATGGCATAGTGTAGGTTAGATGGCTTTTGTTTCGGTGCAACATCGTGGGCCAAAGGGCCTGTACTGCGCTGTATTGTTCTATGTTCTATGAACTGTCAGAGGGTCAGTACTGAGGGAGTGTTGCACTGTTAAAGGGTCAGTACTGAGGGTGCGCTGTACTATCAGAGGGTCATACTGAGGGAGTGCTGCACTGTCAAAGGGTCAGTTCTGAGGGAGTGCTGTACTGTGAGAGGGTCAGTACTGAGGGAGTGCCGCACTGTCAAAGGTTCAGTTCTGAATGAGTGCCGCACTGTCAGAGGGTCAGTACTGAGTGAGTGCTGCACTGTTAAAGGGTCAGTACTGAGGGTGCGCTGTACTATCAGAGGGTCATACTGAGGGAGTGCCGCACTGTCAGAGGGTCAGTACTGAGGGAGTGCTGCACTGTCAAAGGGTCAGTTCTGAGGGAGTGCTGTACTGTGAGAGGGTCAGTACTGAGGGAGTGCCGCACTGTCAAAGGTTCAGTTCTGAATGAGTGCCGCACTGTCAGAGGGTCAGTACTGAGGGGGTGCTGCACTGTTAGAGGGTCAGTACTGAGGGAGAGCTGCACTGTCAAAGGTTCAGTTCTGAATGAGTGCCGCACTGTCAGAGGGTCAGTACTGAGGGGGTGCTGCACTGTTAGAGGGTCAGTACTGAGGGAGAGCTGCACTGTCAAAGGTTCAGTTCTGAATGAGTGCCGCACTGTCAGAGGGTCAGTACTGAGGGGGTGCTGCACTGTTAGAGGGTCAGTACTGAGGGAGTGCCGCACTGTCAGAGGGTCAGTACTGAGGGAGTGCTGCACTGTCAAAGGTTCAGTTCTGAATGAGTGCCGCACTGTCAGAGGGTCAGTACTGAGGGAGTGCCGCACTGTCAGAGGGTCAGTACTGAGGGAGTGCTGCACTGTCAGAGGGTCAGTGCTGAGGGAGTGTTGCACTGTCAGAGGGTCAGTACTGAGGGAGTGCGCACGGTCAGAGGGTCAGTATTGAGCGAGTGCCACACTGTCAGAGTGTCAGTACTGAGAGTGTGCTGCACTGTTAGAGGGTCAGTACTGAGGGGGTGCTGCACTGTTAGAGGGTCAGTACTGAGGGAGTGCCGCACTGTCAGAGGGTCAGTACTGAGGTAGTGCCGCACTGTCAGAGAGTCAGTACTGAGGGAGTGCCGCACTGTCAAAGGTTCAGTTCTGAATGAGTGCCGCACTGTCAGAGGGTCAGTACTGAGGGGGTGCTGCACTGTCAGAGGGTCAGTACTGAGGGAGTGCCTCACTGTCAGAGGGTCAGTACTGAGGGAGTGTTGCACTGTCAGAGGGTCAGTACTGAGGGAGTGCGCACTGTCAGAGGGTCAGTATTGAGCGAGTGCCACACTGTCAGAGAGTCAGTACTCAGGGAGTGCTGCACTGTTAGAGGGTCAGTCCTGAGGGAGTGCTGCACTGTCAGAGGGTCAGTACTGAGGGAGTGCTGCACTGTCAGAGGCTCAGTACTGAGGGAGTGCTGCACTGTTAGGGGGTCAGTACTGAGGGAGTGCTGCACTGTTAGAGGGTCAGTACTGAGGGAGTGCTGCACTGTCAGAGGGTCAGTTCTGAGGGAGCGTCGCACTGTCAGAGGGTCAGTACTGAGGGAGTGCTGCACTGTCAGAGGGTCAGTACTGAGGGAGTGCTGCACTGTCAGAGGGTCAGTACTGAGGGAGTGCTGCACTGTCAGAGGGTCAGTACTGAGGGAGTGCTGCACTGTCAGAGGGTCAGTACCGAGGGAGTGCTGCACTGTCAGAGGGTCAGTACTGAGGGAGTGCTGCACTGTCAGAGGGTCAGTACTGAGGGAGTGCTGCACTGTCAGAGGGTCAGTACTGAGGGAGTGCTGCACTGTCAGAGTGTCAGTACTGAGGGAGTGCTGCACTGTCAGAGGGTCAGTACTGAGGGAGTGCTGCACTGTCAGAGGGTCAGTACCGAGGGAGTGCTGCACTGTCAGAGGGTCAGTACTGAGGGAGTGCTGCACTGTCAGAGGGTCAGTACTGAGGGTGTGCTGCACTGTCAGAGGGTCAGTATTGAGGGAGTGCAGCACAGTCAGAGGGTCAGTATTGAGGGAGTGCAGCACAGTCAGAGGGACTGTTTCATTATCTGAGGAGTCGCGAATGGTGCTGAACATTGTGCAGTCATCCGCAAACATCCCCACCACATGATGGAAGGGAGATCATTGACGAAGTAGCAGAAGATGGTTGGGCCGAGGACACAACCCTGAGTAACTCCTGCAGTGATGTCCTGGAGCTGAGATATTGACCTCCAACCTCCACAACCATCTTCCTTTGTGCCGGGTATGACTCCAACCAGCGGAGAGTTTCCCCCCTGATTCCCATTGACTCCAGTTTAGCTCGGGCTCCTTGATGCCACACTCGGTCAAATGCTGCCTTGACGCTGAGTGCAGTCAGTCTCACCTCACCTCTGGCATTCAGCTCTTTTGTCCATGTTTGAACCAAGGCTGTAATGAGGTCAGGAGCTGAGTGACCCTGGCAGAACCCAAACTGAGCGCCCGTGAGCAGGTTATTGCTGAGTAAGTGCCGCTTGATAGAACTGTTGATGACTCCTTCCCTCACTTTGCTGATGAAGGAGAGAAGACGGATAGATCGGGAATTGGCTGGGTAGGATTTGTCCTGTTTATTGTGTACAGGGCACCCCTGGACAATGTTCCTCATTCTGTTCTCTCTGCTGTATAAAGACAAGGAACATACATTTGGTCTGAATAGTTGGGTTCTGTCCACACCAGTGTCTCAGTCAGTAATATTCTCCCTTTCTGCAGCTCAAAGTGAAGGAGTTGCTGCTTGTCAGTAAAGTCAGCCTGAGTTACGATGGGGACAAGTATGTGGACATATCCGAGGTGACTGCCCCTTTCAAGGAAGCGACGGTGAGTGCTTTGCTAGTGGGAAACGCTTCCTGGGACACAGTCCCAGACCACAGACATTTCCTCTTTTTTCTCTTGGACACGATCAGTTTGTTTGTTCACATTCGGGAGGGCCCTCACATGCAGCACCCACCAAGCACAACTGGCACAAGATAGTGCTCACCAAACTGTGCAAGCAACCACAATACTAGTGTCCCGTATAGACCGGGTCCCTGTCCGTATAGACCAAATCCGTGTCCCGTATAGACAGAGTCCATGTCCCGTATAGACCGGGTCCCTGTCCGTATAGACCAAATCCGTGTCCCGTATAGACAGAGTCCATGTCCCGTATAGACCGAGTCCCTGTCCGTATAGACCAAATCCGTGTCCCGTATAGACAGAGTCCATGTCCCGTATAGACCGGGTCCCTGTCCGTATAGACCAAATCCGTGTCCCGTATAGACAGAGTCCATGTCCCGTATAGACCGGGTCCCTATCCGTATAGACCAAATCCGTGTCCCATATAGACAGAGTCCATGTCCGTATAGACCGAGTCCCTGTCCGTATAGACCAAATCCATGTCCCGTATAGACAGAGTCCGTGTCCCGTATAGCCCAAATCCGTGTCCTGTATAGGCAGAGTCCCTGTCCGTATAGACCAAATCCGTTTCCCGTATAGACAGAGTCCCTGTCCGTATAGACCGAATCCGTGTCCCGTATAGACAGAGTCCCTGTCCGTATAGACAGAGTCCCTGTCCGTATAGACAGAGTCCCTGTCCGTATAGACAGAGTCCCTGTCCGTATAGGCCAAATCCGTGTCCCGTATAGACCGAATCCCTGTCTGTATAGACAGAGTCCGTTCCCGTATACGCACAGTCTGTGTCCCGGATAGACAGAATCCCTGTCTGTATAGACAGAGTCCATTCCCGTATAGATAGAGTCCCTGTCCGTATATACAAAGTCCGTGTCCCGTATATACAGAGTCCATACCCCTTATATACAGAGTCCCTGTCCCTTATAGACCGAGTCCGTGTCCTGTATATGCGGAGTCCGTGTCCCATATATGCGGAGCCCGTGTCCCGTATATGCGGAGCCCGTGTCCCGTATATGCGGAGCCTGTGTTCCGTATATATGGAGCCCGTGTCCCGTATATGCGGAGTCCACGTCCCATAGATGCAGTGTCTGTGTGTCGTATATGCAGCTTTCATGTCCCGGACAGGCAGAATCCTTGCATCGTACAGACAGTGTCCGTGTTCCGTATAGACAAATTCCATGTCCCGTATAGGCAGAGTCCATGTCCTGTATAGACAGAGTCTGAGTCCCGTATATACAAAGTCCATGTCCCGTATCGACAAAGTCCGTGTCCCATGTAGACAGAGTCCGTGTGCCGTATAGACCGAGTCCGTGTCCTGTATATGCGGAGGACATGTCCCATATATGCGGAGCCCGTGTCCCGTATATGCGGAGCCCATGTCCCGTATATATGGAGCCCGTGTCCCGTATATGCGGAGTCCATGTCCCATAGATGCAGAGTCTGTGTGTCGTACATGCAGCTTTCGTGTCCCGGACAGGCAGAACCCTTGCGTCGTACAGACAGTGTCCGTGTCCCGTATAGACAAATTCCATGTCCCGTATAGGCAGAGTCCATGTCCCGTATAGGCAGAGTCCATGTCCCATATCGACAAAGTCCGTGTCCCATGTAGACAGAGTCCGTGTCCCGTATAGACCGAGGCCGTGTGCCATATATGCGGAGTCCGTGTTCTGTATATGCGGAGGCCGTGTCCCGTATATGTGGGGTCCGTGTCCCCTATATGCGGAGTCCGTGTCCCATATGTGCGGAATCCGTGTCCCATATATGCGGAGTGTTGTGGGTGAGGCGTTTTCAGAACCCCAAAATGTATCATGGAGTTCAACCAACCTCCCCTTTGATGTATTTGTTGCTTTTCCGAGCACACGGCTTGTTCCCTAGGGGTGGGATTACAATTATGGACACGTGGGTTTTTAAACACAAAGCACTGTTTTTTCCATGAGCTCAACTTAACATGTTAAATAAACATTGGATCTCTTAACGCCCCTTACTTCAAAGATAACTCAGAAAATATTGCAACTGTAAATAATTCCTCAAAATGTTCCTTCAAACTTCCAAGAGACTTAACGCCTTTAAATAGAATCACATCAGGTTAAAGGCTTCACTATTATGAGTTTAAATCACCCAAATGATCCAGAGATAGTCTTTCATGGCAGAGATCCAGCTCACTGCAAACACAGACACTCTCAAGCTCCTTCAAACTCCAAACTGCAGCTCTCTGGAAACACACAGACACACACAAGCTGCTTTTTAAACTGAAAAACTAACCTGCAAAATGGCTGACCTGACCTCAGCTCCACCCACTCTCTGACATCACTGTTTTCTTAAAGGTACATTGCTTAAACATCCATGTCTTAAAGGTACTCTCACATGGCAGGAGTTCGTGTCCCATATATGGAGCGGGTGCAGAGGAGATTTACCAGGATGTTGCCTGGTATGGAGGGAAAATCTTATGAGGAAAGGCTGATGGACTTGAGGTTGTTTTCGTTGGAGAGAAGAAGGTTAAGAGGAGACTTAATAGAGGTATACAAAATGATGAGGGGGTTGGATAGGGTGGACAGTGAGAGCCTTCTCCCGCGGATGGAAATGGCTGGCACGAGGGGACATAGCTTTAAACTGAGGGGTAATAGATATAGGACAGAGGTCAGAGGTAGGTTCTTTACGCAAAGAGTAGTGAGGCCGTGGAATGCCCTACCTGCTACAGTAGTGAACTCGCCAACATTGAGGGCATTTAAAAGTTTATTGGATAAACATATGGATGATAATGGCATAGTGTAGGTTAGATGGCTTTTGTTTCGGTGCAACATCGTGGGCCGAAGGGCCTGTACTGTGCTGTATTGTTCTATGTTCTATATATGCAGCTTTTGTATCCCTTATTGACAGAGTCCGTGTCCCGTATAGGCAGAGTCAGTGTCCCGTATAGACAGAGTCCGTGTCCCGTATAGACAGTCCTTTTCCCATATAGACAGAGTCCATGTCCCGTATGTGCGGAGTCCATAGAACATAGACATAGAAAATACAGCACAGAACAGGCCCTTCGGCCCACGATGTTGTGCCGAACCTTTGTCCTAGATTAATCATAGATTATCATTGAATTTACAGTGCAGAAGGAGGCCATTCGGCCCTTTGAGTCTGCACCGGCTCCTGGAAAGAGCACCCTACCCAAACTCAACACCTCCACCCAACACCAAGGGCAATTTTGGACATTAAGGGCAATTTATCATTGGCCAATTCACCTAACCTGCACATCTTTGGACTGTGGGAGGAAACCGGAGCACCCGGAGGAAACCCACGCAGACACGGGGAGGACGTGCAGACTCCGCACAGACAGTGACCCAAGCCGGAATCGAACCTGGTTCCTGGAGCTGTGAAGCAATTGTGCTATCCACAATGCTACCGTGCTGCCCTTAAGAACAAATAAATCTACACTATATAATTTTACCGTAATCCATGTACCTATCCAATAGCTGCTTGAAGGTCCCTAATGTTTCCGACTCAACTACTTCCACAGGCAGTGCATTCCATGCCCCCACTATTCTCTGGGTAAAGAACCTACCTCTGATATCCCTCCTATATCTTCCACCTTTCACCTTAAATTTATGTCCCCTTGTAATGGTTTGTTCCACCCGGGGAAAAAGTCTCTGACTGTCTACTCTATCTATTCCCCTGATCATCTTATAAACCTCTATCAAGTCGCCCCTCGTCCTTCTCCGTTCAAATGAGAAAAGGCCTAGCACCCTCAACCTTTCCTCGTAAGACCTACTCTCCATTCCAGGCAACATCCTGGTAAATCTTCTTTGCACCTTTTCCAAAGCTTCCACATCCTTCCTAAAATGAGGTGACCAGAACTGTATACAGTACTCCAAATGTGGCCTTACCAAAGTTTTGTACAGCTGCATCATCACCTCACGGCTCTTAAATTCAATCCCTCTGTTAATGAACGCTAGCACACCATAGGCCTTCTTCACAGCTCTATCCACTTGAGTGGCAACTTTCAAAGATGTATGAACATAGACCCCAAGATCTCTCTGCTCCTCCACATTGCCAAGAACTCTACCGTTAACCCTGTATTCCGCATTCATATTTGTCCTTCCAAAATGGACAACCTCACACTTTTCAGGGTTAAACTCCATCTGCCACTTCTCAGCCCAGCTCTGCATCCTATCTATGTCTCTTTGCAGCCGACAACAGCCCTCCTTACTATCCACAACTCCACCAATCTTCGTATCGTCTGCAAATTTACTGACCCACCCTTCAACTCCCTCATCCAAGTCATTAATGAAAATCACAAACAGCAGAGGACCCAGAACTGATCCCTGCGGTACGCCACTGGTAACTGGGATCCAGGCTGAATATTTACCATCCACCACCACTCTCTGACTTCTATCGGTTAGCCAGTTCGTTATCCAACTGGCCAAATTTCCCACTATCCCATGCCTCCTTACTTTCTGCATAAGCCTACCATGGGGAACCTTATCAAATGCCTTACTAAAATCCATGTACACTACATCCACTGCTTTACCTTCATCCACATGCTTGGTCACCTCCTCAAAGAATTCAATAAGACTTGTAAGGCAAGACCTACCCCTCACAAATCCGTGCTGACTATCCCTAATCAAGCAGTGTCTTTCCAGATGCTCAGAAATCCTATCCTTCAGTACCCTTTCCATTACTTTGCCTACCACCGAAGTAAGACTAACTGGCCTGTAATTCCCAGGGTTATCCCTAGTTCCTTTTTTGAACAGGGGCACGACATTCGCCACTCTCCAATCCCCTGGTACCACCCCTGTTGACAGTGAGGACGAAAAGATAATTGCCAACAGCTCTGCAATTTCATCTCTTGCTTCCCATAGAATCCTTGGATTTATCCCGTCAGGCCCGGGGGACTTGTCTATCCTCAAGTTCTTCAAAATGCACAACACATCTTCCTTCCGAACAAGTATTTCCTCGAGCTTACCAATCTGTTTCACACAGTCCTCTCCAACAATTTCGCCCCTCTCATTTGTAAATACAGAAGAAAAGTACTCGTTCAAGACCTCTCCTATCTCTTCAGACTCAATACACAATCTCCCGCTACTGTCCTTGATCGGACCTACCCTCGCTCTAGTCATTCTCATATTTCTCACATATGTGTAAAAGGCCTTGGGGTTTTCCTTGATCCTACCCGCCAAAGATTGTTCATGCCCTCTCTTAGCTCTCCTAATCCCTTTCTTCAGTTCCCTCCTGGCTATCTTGTATCCCTCCAATGCCCTGTCTGAACCTTGTTTCCTCAGCCTTACATAAGTCTCCTTTTTCCTCTTAACAAGACATTCAACCTCTCTTGTCAACCATGGTTCCCTCACTCGACCATCTCTTCCCTGCCTGACAGGGACATACATATCAAGGACACGTAGCACCTGTTCCTTGAACAAGTTCCACATTTCACTTGTGTCCTTCCCTGCCAGCCTATGTTCCCAACTTATGCACTTCAATTCTTGTCTGACAACATCGTATTTACCCTTCCCCCAATTGTAAACCTTGCCCTGTTGCACGTACCTATCCCTCTCCATTACTAAAGTGAAAGTCACA
Source organism: Scyliorhinus torazame (assembly GCF_047496885.1). Classification (NCBI taxonomy): domain Eukaryota; kingdom Metazoa; phylum Chordata; class Chondrichthyes; order Carcharhiniformes; family Scyliorhinidae; genus Scyliorhinus; species Scyliorhinus torazame. The sequence continues at coordinate 47,677,648 of NC_092731.1, forward strand.
GAATTGTGGTCACTATCTCCAAAATGCTCCCCCACTAACAAATATATCACTTGCCCTGGTTCATTACCCAGTACTAAATCCAACATTGCCCCTCCTCTGGTCGGACAATCTTCATACCTTCATACCAATCAACATACCTTCCGGGAGTCTCGCTCGAGACCACAGATACTGTGTTAGAAAAGCTTCCTGGACACACTGCACAAACACCACCCCATCCAAACTATTTGATCTAAAGAGTTTCCACTCAATATTTGGGAAGTTAAAGTCGCCCATGACTACTACCCTATGACTTCTGCACCTTTCCAAAATCTGTTTCCCAATCTGTTCCTCCACATCTCTGCTACTATTGGGGGGCCTATAGAAAACTCCTAACAAGGTGACTGCTCCTTTCCTATTTCTGACTTCAACCCATACTACCTCAATAGGGTGATACTCCTCAAACTGCCTTTCTGCAGCTGTTATACTATCTCTAATTAATAATGCCACCCCCCCCACCTCTTTTACCACCCTCCCTAATCTTATTGAAACATCTATAACCAGGGACCTCCAACAACCATTTCTGCCCCTCTTCTATCCAAGTTTCCGTGATGGCCACCACATCATAGTCCCAAGTACCGATCCATGCCTTAAGTTCACCCACCTTATTCCTGATGCTTCTTGCGTTGAAGTATACACACTTCAACCCCTCTCCGTGCCTGCAAGTACTCTCCTTTGTCAGTGTTCCCTTCCCCACTGCCTCATTACACGCTTTGGCGTCTTGAATATCGGCTACCTTAGTTGCTGGACTACAAATCCGGTTCCCATTCCCCAGCCAAATTAGTTTAAACCCTCCCGAAGAGTACTAGAAAACCTCCCTCCCAGGATATTGGTGCCCCTCTGGTTCAGATGCAACCCGTCCTGCTTGTACAGGTCCCACCTTCCCCAGAATGCGCTCCAATTATCCAAATACCTGAAGCCCTCCCTCCTACACCATTCCTGCAGCCACGTGTTCAACTGCCCTCTCTCCCTATTCCTAGCCTCGCTATCACGTGGCACCGGCAACAAACCAGAGATGACAACTCTGTCTGTCCTGGCTTTTAACTTCCAGCCTAACTCCCTAAACTTGTTTATTACCTCCACTCCCCTTTTCCTACCTATGTCGTTGGTACCAATGTGCACCACGACTTCTGGCTGCTCCCCCTCCCCCTTAAGGATCCTGAAGACACGATCCGAGACATCCCTGGCCCTGGCACCCGGGAGGCAACATACCTTCCGGGAGTCTCGCTCGAGACCACAGAATCTCCTATCTATTCCCCTAACCATTGAATCTCCTACAACTATTGCTTTTCTATTCTCCCCCCCTTCCCTTCTGAGCCCCAGAGCCAGACTCAGTGCCAGAGACCTGGCCGCTAGGGCCTTCCCCCGGTAGGTCACCCCCCCCCCCAACAGCATCCAAAACGGTATACTTGTTTTGAAGGGGAACGGCCACGAGGGATCCCTGCACTGTCTGCCTGTTTGTTTTTTTTCCCCCTGACTGTAACCCAGCTATCCTTGTCCTGTACCTTGGGTGTGGTTACCTCCTTGTAACTCTTCTCAATCACCCCCTCTGCCTCCCGGATGATCCGAAGTTCATCCAGCTTCAGCTCCAGTTCCCTAACACGGTCTTTGAGGAGCTGAAGTTGGGTGCACTTCCCGCAGGTACAGTCAGCGGGGACACCAGTGGTATCCCTCACCACCCACATCCTACAGGAGGAGCATGCAACTGGCCTAGCCTCCATCCCCTCTTACCTTACAGATTATAGCTGCCGTGTGGACTAACTAGATCTCCGCCCTCCGACTCTGCTCCCAGTCAGCTACACTTTCTGTAAACTCCTGGCTCTCTTCGCACTCTTTGCGGAAATGTCAGAAACAAAATGAAAGGAACACCTTACTCCCTCCTCACCTAACTCCCTCGGTCACCAAACTCTTACTATAGCACTCAAAATGCACCAAATTCAGCACTCCGTCGGTCACCAAACTCTTACTATAGCACTCAAAAAGCACCAAATTCAGCACTCAGTGCAAACAAAGTCTGCACTGTAGGGGATCACTTTTATACTGTGAATCTAGCCTCTGAAAACTGGCCTAATCCAATTAACTAATTAACAAGCTCCAGCTGCAAGTGCCTACAAGTAGAAGCCTGTTTAAAGCTTATTGAAAATTCACCTTCTTCTAAACCAAACAGCAACTTTTAAGTTAATTAACTAAATAAAAGAAAGACTAAACTTTAGATAAAAATGAAGCCTTATACTCCCTCGGTCACCAAACTCTTACTATCGCACTCAAAAAGCACCAAATTCAGCACTCAGTGCAAACCCATGTGCCGTATATACAGAGTCCGTGTCCCGTACATGCGGAGTTCGTGTCCCGTACATGCGGAGTTCGTGTCCCGTACATGCGGAGTCCGTGTCCCGTACATGCGGAGTCCATGTCCCGTACATGCGGAGTCCGTGTCCCGTACATGCGGAGTCCGTGTCCCGTACATGCGGAGTCCGTGTCCCGTACATGCGGAGTCCGTGTCCCGTACATGCGGAGTCCGTGTCCCGTACACGCGGAGTCCGTGTCCCGTACGTGCAAAGTCCGTGTCCTGTACGCGCAGAGTCTGTGTCTCCTATACGCAAAGTCCATGTGCCGTATCAGCAGAGTCCGTGCCCCATATAGGCAGAGTCCTGTGTATGCGGAGTCTGTGTCCCATATATGCGGAGTCCTTGTTCCCTATATGCAACGTCCGAGTCCCGTATTTGCAGCATCTATGCCCTATATTGGTAGGGTCCGTGTCCCGTGTATGCAGCATCCGTGTCCCATAAAGGCAGAGTCCACGTCCCGTATAGGCAGAGTCCACGTCCCGTATAGGCAGAGTCCGCGTCCCGTATAGGCAGAGTCCGTCTCCTGTATGTGCGGAGTCCATGCCCGTATGTGCGGAGTACGTGTTCCGTATGTGCAGCGTCTGTGCCCCGTATGTGCAGCATCTGTGTCCTGTATGTGCAGAGTCCGTGTCCCGTATATGCAGAGTCCGTGTCCCGTATATGCTGAGTCCGCGTCCCGTATAGGCAGAGTCCGTGTCCCGTATAGACAGTGTTCGTGTCCCGTATATGCTGAGTCCGCGTGCCGTATATGCAGAGTCCACGTCCCGTATATGCAGAGTCCACGTCCCGTATATGCAGAGTCCACGTCCCGTATATGCAGAGTCCACGTCCCGTATATGCAGTATCCACGTCCCGTATGTGCGGAGTCTGTGCCCCGTATAGGCTGAGTCCACGTCCTGTATAGGCACAGTCCATGTCATGTATATGCAGAGTCCGTGTCCCGTATAGGGAGAGTCCACGTCCGGTATAGACAGTGTCCGTGTCCCGTATAGGCAGAGTCCATGTTCCATACATGCGGATTCCGTATCCCGTATATGCGGAGTCCGTGTCCCGTATATGCAGACTCCACGTCCCGTATATGCAGAGTCCACGTCCCATATATGCAGAGTCAACGTCCCGTATATGCAGAGTCCGCACCCCGTATAGGCGGAGTCCACGTCCCATATATGCAGAGTCCACGTCCCGTATATGCAGACTCCACGTCCCGTATATGCAGACTCCACGTCCCGTATATGCAGAGTCCACGTCCCGTATATGCGGAGTCCGTGTCCCGTATATGCAGACTCCACGTCCCGTATATGCAGACTCCACGTCCCATATATGCAGAGTCCACGTCCCGTATATGCAGACTCCACGCCCGTATATGCAGACTCCACGTCCTGTATATGCAGAGTCCACGTCCCGTATACGCAGAGTCCGCACCCCGTATAGGCGGAGTCCACGTCCCATATATGCAGAGTCCACGTCCCGTATATGCAGACTCCACGTCCCGTATATGCAGACTCCACGTCCCGTGCGGAGTCTGTGACCCGTATAGGCGGAGTCCACGTCCTGTATAGGCACAGCCCATGTCATGTATATGCAGAGTCCGTGTCCCGTATAGGGAGAGTCCACATCCGGTATAAACAGTGTCCGTGTCCCGTATAGGCAGAGTCCATGTTCCATACATGCGAATTCCGTATCCCGTATATGCGGAGTCCGTGTCCCGTATAGACAGAGTTCGTGTGCCGTATATGCAGAGTCCACGTCCCGTATATGCAGAGTCCACGTCCCATATATGCAGAGTCAACGTCCCGTATATGCAGAGTCCGCACCCCGTATAGGCGGAGTCCACGTCCCATATCTGCAGAGTCCACATCCTGTATATGCAGACTCCACGTCCCGTATATGCAGACTCCACGTCCCGTATATGCAGAGTCCACGTCCCGTATATGCGGAGTCCGTGTCCCATATATGCAGACTCCACGTCCCGTATATGCAGGCTCCACGTCCCATATATGCAGAGTCCACGTCCCGTATATGCAGACTCCACGTCCCGTATATGCAGACTCCATGTCCCGTATATGCGGAGTCCGTGTCCCGTATATGCAGACTCCACGTCCCGTATATGCAGACTCCACGTCCCGTATATGCAGAGTCCACGTCCCGTATATGCGGAGTCCGTGTCCCGTATGTGCGGAGTCCGTGTTCCGTATGTGCAGCGATCATTCCCCGTATGTGCAGCATCTGTGTCCTTTTTGGGTAGAGTCCGTGTTCCGTACATGCAGCATCCATGTCCCTTATAGGTAGCATTCTTGTCCCGTATGTGCAGAGTCCGTGTGCCGTATGTGCAGAGTCCGTGTGCCGTATGTGCAGAGTCCGTGTGCCGTATAGGCAGAGTCCGTGTCACGTTTAGGCAGAGTCTGTGTCCCGTATAGGCAGAGTCCGTGTCCCATATAGACCGAGTCCGTGTCCCGTATACGCAGAGTCCGTGTCCCGTATACGCAGAGTCTGTCCCCCATATAGACAGAGTCTGTGTCCCGTATAGGCAGAGTCTGTGTCCCGTAGAGACAGAATTTGTGTGCCATATATGCGGAGTCCGTGTCCCGTATCGACAGAGCCCGTGTCCCGAATATGCGGAGTGCGTGTCCCGTATATGCGGAGTCTGTGTCCCGTATGGATAGAGTCCGTGTCCCGTATAGACAGAGTCCGTGTCCCGAATATGCGGAGTCCGTGTCCTGTATATGCAAAGTCCATGTCCCGTATGTGCAAAGTCCGTGTCCCATATATGCGGAGTCCTTGATCCCTATATGCAACGTCCGAGTCCCGTATTTGCAGCATCCGTGTCCCCTATGTGCAGCATCTATGCCCTATATTGGTAGGGTCCGTGTCCCGTATATGCAGCATTCGTGTCCCATATAGGCAGAGTCCGCGTCCCGTATAGGCAGAGTCCGTCTCCTGTATGTGCGGAGTCCATGCCCGTATGTGCGGAGTACGTGTTCCGTATAGGCCGAGTCCGTGTCCCGTATAGGCAGAGTCCGCGTACCGTATACGCAGAGTCCGTGTCCCATATACGCTGAGTCCGTGCCCCGTATAGACAGAATTTGTGTGCCACATATGCGGAGTCCGTGTCCCGTATCGACCGAGTCCGTGTCCCGAATATGCGGAGTCCGTGTCCCGAATATGCGGAGTCCGTGTCCCGTATGTGCAAAGTCCGTGTCCTGTATATGCAGAGTCTGTGTCCCCTATACGCAAAGTCCATGTCCCGTATGTGCAGAGTCCGTGCCCCGTATCGGCAGAGTCCTGTATATGCAGCATTGGTGTCCCCTATGTGCAGCATCTGTGCCCTATATAGGAAGGTTCCGTGTCCCGTATAGGCAGAGTTCGTGTCCCGTATTGGCAGAGTTCATGTCCCGTATAGGCAGAGTCCGTGTCCCGTATATACAGAGTCCGTGTCCCGTATATACAGAGTCCGTGTCCCGTATAGTCAAAATCCGTGTCCCGTGTAGGCTGAGTCCGTGTCCCGTATAGGCAGAGTCCGTGTCCCATGTAGACAGAGTCCGTGTCCCGTTTAGGCAGAGTCCGTGTCTTGTATATACAGTGTCCGTGTCCCGTATATACAGAATCCGTGACCCATATAGACAAAGTCCATGTCCCTTGTAGACAGAGTCCGTGTACCATACAGGCAGAGTCCATGTCCCGCATAGACAGAGTCCGTGTCACGTTTAGGCAGAGACCATGTCAAGTATAGGCAGAGGCCATTTCCTGTATATACAGAATCCGTGTCCCGTATATGCGGAGTCCATGTGCCGTATATACAGAGTCTGTGTCCCGTATATATAAAGTCCATGTCCCGTATATACAAAGTCCGTGTCCCGTACAGACCGAGTCCGTGTCCCGTGTATGCGGAGTCCGTGTCCCGTATATGCGGAGTCCGTGTCCTGTATAGACAAAGTCCGTGTCCCATGTAGACAGAGTCCGTGTCCCGTTTAGGCAGAGTCCTTGTCCCGTATATGCGTAGCCCGTGTCCCGTATATGCGGAATCCGTGTCCCGTATATGCGGAGTCCGTGTCCCGTATAGGCAGAGTCCATGTCCCGTATATACAGAGTGCATGTCCCGTATATACAGAAGCCGTGTGCCACATGTGCGGAGTCCGTGTCCCGTATAGAAAGAGTCCGTGTCCCATCTAGCCAGAGTCCGCATCACATATAGGCAGAGTCTATGTCCCATATAGGCCGAGTCCGTGTCGCGCATGTGCAGAGTCCGTGACCCGTAAGTGCAGAGTCCATCTCCCGTATAGACAGAGTCCGTCTCCCGTATATGCGGAGTCCATGTTCCATAGATGCAGAGTCCGTGTCCCGAATATACGGAGTCCATGTGCCATATATGCGGAGTCCGTGTCCCTTATGGACAGAGTCCGTGTATCGTATATGCGGAGTCCGTGTCCCGTATATGCGGAAACCATGTCCCGTATATGCGGAGTCCGTGTCCCGTATATGCGGAGTCCATGTTCCATACATGCAGAGTCCGTGTCCCGCATATACGGAATCCATGTGCCATATATGCGGAGTCCGTGTCCCTTATAGACAGAGTCCGTGTATCGTATATGCGGAGTCCGTGTCCCATATATGCGGAGTCCGTGTCCTGTATATGCGGAGTCCGTGTCCCATATAGGTAGCACCCGTGTCCCGCATACACAGAGTCCGTGTCCCGTATAGGCAGAGTCCATGTCCCGTATATGCGGAGTCCATGTGCCGTATATCTAAAGTCCGTGTCCCGTATATACAGAGTCCGTGTCCTGTACAGACAGAGTCCGTGTCCCGTGTATGCAGAGTCTATGTCCCGTATATATGGAGCCCGTGTCCCGTATATGCGGAGTCCCTGTCCCGTATATGCGGAGTCCCTGTCCCGTATATGCGGAGTCCTTGTTCCCTATATGCAACGTCCGAGTCCCATATTTACAGCATCCGCGTCCCCTATGTGCAGCATCTGTGCCCTATATAGGTAGGTTCCGTGTCCCGTATAGGCAGAGTTCGTGTCCCGTATTGGCAGAGTTCATGTCCCGTATAGGCAGAGTCCGTGCCCCGTATATACAGAGTCCGTGTCCCGTATATACAGAGTCCGTGTCCCATGTAGGCAGAGTCCGTGTCCGTATATGCAGAGTCCATGTCCCGTATAGGCAGAGTCCGTGTCCCGTATAGGCAGAGTCCGTGTCCCATGTAGACAGAGTCCGTGTCCCGTATAGGTAGAGTCCGTGTCCCGTTTAGGCAGAGGCCATTTCCTGTATATACAGAATCCGTGTCCCGTATATGCGGAGTCCATGTGCCGTATATACAGAGTCCGTGTCCCATGTAGACAGAGTCTGTGTCTCGTTTAGGCAGAGTCCGCGTCCCGTATATGCAGAGTCCGCGTCTCGTATATTCAGAGTCCGCGTCCCGTATATGCAGAGCCCGTGTCCCATGTAGACAGAGTCTGTGTCTCGTTTAGGCAGAGTCCGCGTCCCGTATATGCAGAGTCCGCGTCTCGTATATTCAGAGTCCGCGTCCCGTATATGCAGAGCCCGTGTCCCGTATATGCGGAGCCCATGTTCCATACATGCAGAGGCCGTGTGTCGTATATGTAGCGTTCATGTCCCTTATATACAGAGTCCGTGTCCCGTATATACAGAGTCCGTGTCCCATATAGACAAAGTCTGTGTCCCATGTAGACAGAGTCCGCGTCCCGTTTAGGCAGAGTCCGCGTCCCGTATATGCAGAGTCCGCATCCCGTATATTCAGAGTCCGCGTCCCGTATATGCAGAGCCCGTGTCCAGTATATGCGGAGTCCATGTTCCATACATGCAGAGTCCGTGTGTCGTATATGTAGCGTTCATGTCCCTTATATACAGAGTCCGTGTCCCGTATATACAGAGTCCGTGTCCCATATAGACAGAGTCCGTGTCCCGTTTAGGCAGAGTCCGTGTCCCGTTTAGGCAGAGTCCATGTCCCGTATAGGCACAGCCATGTCCCGTACAGGCAGAGTCCGTGTCTCGTATATACAGTGTCCGTGTCCCGTATATACAGAATCCGTGACCCATATAGACAAAGTCCGTGTCCCTTGTAGACAGAGTCTGTGTCCCGTACAGGCAGAGTCCGTGTCCCGCATACACAGAGTCCGTGTCACGTTTAGGCAGAGTCCATGCGCCGTATATACAGAATCCGTAGTCCCCTGTAGGCAGAGTCCGTGTCCCGTATATGCGGAATCCATGTGCCGTATATCTAGAGTCTGTGTCCCGTATATCTAAAGTCCGTGTCCCGTATATACAGAGTCCGTGTCCCATATATACAGAGTCTGTGTCCCGTATAGTCAAAATCCGTGTCCCGTGTAGGCAGAGTCCGTGTCCCGTATATATGGAGCCAGTGTCCCGTATATGCGGAGTCCCTGTCCCGTATATGCGGAGTCCTTGTTCCGTATATGCAACGTCCGAGTCCCGTATTTGCAGCATCCGTGTCCCCTATGTGCAGCATCTGTGCCCTTTATAGGTAGTTTCCGTGTCCCATATAGGCAGAGTTCATGTCCCGTATAGGCAGAGTCCGTGTCCCTTATATACAGAGTCCGTGTCCCGTATATACAGAGTCTGTGTCCCCTATAGACAAAGTCCGTGTCCCTTGTAGACAGAGTCCGTGTACCATACAGGCAGAGTCCGTGTCCCGCATAGACAAAGTCCGTGTCACGTTTAGGCAGAGACTGTGTCAAGTATAGGCAGAGGCCATTTCCTGTATATACAGAATCCGTGTCCCGTATATGCGGAGTCCATGTGCCGTATATACAGAGTCTGTGTCCCGTATATGCGGAGTCCGTGTCCCGTATAGACAAAGTCCGTGTCCCATGTAGACAGAGTCCGTGTCCCGTTTAGGCAGAGTCCGTGTCCCATATATGCGGAGCCCGTGTCCCGTATATGCGGAGCCCGTGCCCCGTGTATGCGGAGTCCGTGTCCCGTATATGCGGAGTCCGTGCCCCCTATAGGCAGAGTCCATGTCCCGTATATACAGAGTGCATGTCCCGTATATACAGAAGCCGTGTGCCACATGTGCGGAGTCCGTGTCCCGTATAGAAAGAGTCCGTGTCCCATCTAGCCAGAGTCCGCATCACATATAGGCAGAGTCTATGTCCCATATAGGCCGGGTCCGTGTCGCGCATGTGCAGAGTCCGTGACCCGTAAGTGCAGAGTCCGTCTCCCGTATAGACAGAGTCCGTCTCCCGTATATGCGGAGCCCGTGTCCCGTGTATGCGGAGTCCATGTTCCATAGATGCAGAGTCTGTGTCCCGTATATACGGAGTCCATGTGCCATATATGCGGAGTCCGTGTCCCTTATGGACAGAGTCCGTGTATCGTATATGCGGAGTCAGTGTCCCGTATATGCGGAAACCATGTCCCGTATATGCGGAGACGTGTCCTGTATATGCGGAGTCCGTGTCCCGTATATGCGGAGTCTATGTTCCGTACATGCAGAGTCCATGTCCCGTATATACGGAATCCATGTGCCATATATGCGGAGTCCGTGTCCCTTATAGACCGAGTCCGTGTATCGTATATGCGGAGTCCGTGTCCCATATAGGTAGCACCCGTGTCCCGCATACACAGAGTCCGTGTCACGTTGAGGCAGAGTCCATTTGCCGTATATACAGAATCCGTGTCCCCTGTAGGCAGAGTCCCGTATATGCGGAGTCCATGTGCCGTATATCTAAAGTCCGTGTCCCGTATATCTAAAGTCCATGTCCCGTATATCTAAAGTCCGTGTCCCGTATATACAGAGTCCGTGTCCTGTACAGACAGAGTCCGTGTCCTGTACAGACAGAGTCCGTGTCCCGTGTATGCAGAGTCTATGTCCCGTATATATGGAGCCCGTGTCCCGTATATGCGGAGTCCGTGTCCCTTACATGCGGAGTCCCTGTCCCCTATATGCGGAGTCCTTGTTCCCTATATGCAACGTCCGAGTCCCATATTTACAGCATCCGTGTCCCCTATGTGCAGCATCTGTGCCCTATATAGGTAGGTTCCGTGTCCCGTATAGGCAGAGTTCGTGTCCCGTATTGGCAGAGTTCATGTCCCGTATAGGCAGAGTCCGTGTCCCGTATATACAGAGTCTGTGTCCCGTATATACAGAGTCCGTGTCCCGTATAGTCAAAATCCGTGTCCCGTGTAGGCATAGTCAGTGTCCGTATAGGCAGAGTCCATGTCCCGTATAGGCAGAGTCCGTGTCCCGTATAGGCAGAGTCCGTGTCCCGTTTACGCAGAGGCCATTTCCTGTATATACAGAATCCGTGTCCCGTATATGCGGAGTCCATGTGCCGTATATACAGAGTCTGTGTCCCGTATATATAAAGTCCATGTCCCGTATATGCGGAGTCCGTGTCCCGTATATGCAGAGTCCATGTCCCGTATAGGCAGAGTCCGTGTCCCGTATAGGCAGAGTCCGTGTCCCGTATAGGCAGAGTCCGTGTCCCATGTAGACAGAGTCTGTGTCCCGTTTAGGCAGAGTCCGTGTCCCGTATATGCAGAGCCCGTGTCCCGTATATGCGGAGTCCATGTTCCATACATGCAGAGTCCGTGTGTCGTATATGTAGCGTTCATGTCCCTTATATACAGAGTCTGTGTCCCGTATATACAGAGTCCGTGTCCCATATAGACAAATTCCGTGTCCCATGTAGACAGAGTCCGTGTCCCGTTTAGGCAGAGTCCATGTCCCGTATAGGCACAGCCCATGTCCCGTACAGGCAGGGTCCGTGTCTCGTATATACAGTGTCCGTGTCCCGTATATACAGAATCCGTGACCCATATAGACAAAGTCCGTGTCCCTTGTAGACAGAGTCCGTGTCCCGTATATCTAAAGTCCGTGTCCCGTATATACAGAGTCCGTGTCCCGTATATACAGATTCCGTGTCCCGTATATATGGAGCCAGTGTCCCGTATATGCGGAGTCCGTGTCCCTTATAAGCGGAGTCCCTGTCCGTGTACCATCCAGGCAGAGTCCGTGTCCCGCATAGACAGAGTCCGTGTCCCGTTTAGGCAGAGACCGTGTCAAGTATAGGCAGAGGCCATTTCCTGTATATACAGAATCCATGTCCCGTATATGCGGAGCCCATGTGCCGTATATACAGAGTCTGTGTCCCGTATATATAAAGTCCATGTCCCGTACAGACCGAGTCCATGTCCCGTGTATGCGGAGTCCGTGTCCCGTATATGCGGAGTCCGTGTCCCGTGTATACAGAGTCCGTGTCCCGTATATACAGAGTCCGTGTCCCGTATAGGCAGAGTCCGTGTCCCGTATATGCGGAGTCCGTGTCCCGTATATGCGGAGTCCGTGTCCCGTATATGCGGAGCCCGTGCCCCGTATATGCGGAGCCCGTGCCCCGTATATGCGGAGTCCGTGTCCCTTATATGCCGTTCTCATCCCGTATATGCAGAGTCCATGTCCCGTATAGGCAGAGTCCGCGTCCCGTATAGGCGGAGTCCGTGTCCCGTATATGCGGAGTCCATGTCCATTATATGCAGAGTTCTCATCCCGTATATGCAGAGTCCGTGTCCCGTATATGCGGAGTCCGTGTCCCTTATATGCAGAGTTCTCATCCCGTATATGCAGAGTCCATGTCCCGTATAGGCGGAGTCTGGGTCCCGTATCATAGAATTTACAGTGCAGAAGGAGGCCATTCGGCCCATCGAGTCTGCACTGGCTCTTGGAAAGAGCACCCCACTCAAGATTAACAGCTCCACACTATCCCCATAACCCAGTAACCACACCCAACACTAAGGGCAATTTTGGTCACTATGAGCAATTTATCATGGCCAATCCACCTAACCTGTACATCTTTGGACTGTGGGAGGAAACCGGAGCACCCGGAGGAAACCCACGCACACACGGGGAGGATGTGCAAACTCCGCACAGACAGTGACCCAAGCCGGAATCCAACCTGGGACCCTGGAGCTGTGAAGCAATTGTGCTATCCACAATGCTACCGTGCTGCCTGTATAGGCAGAGTCTGCGTCAACAAAGAACAAAGAACAAAGAAATGTACAGCACAGGAACAGGCCCTTCGGCCCTCCAAGCCCGTGCCGACCATGCTGCCCGACTAAACTACAATCTTCTACACTTCCTGGGTCCGTATCCTTCTATTCCCATCCTATTCATGTATTTGTCAAGATGCCCCTGCAATGTCCCTATCGTCCCTGCTTCCACTACCTCCTCCGGTAGCGAGTTCCAGGCACCCACTACCCTCTGCGTAAAAAACTTGCCTCGTACATCTACTCTAAACCTTGCCCCTCTCACCTTAAACCTATGCCCCCTAGTAATTGACCCCTCTACCCCGGGGAAAAGCCTCTGACTATCCACTCTGTCTATGCCCCTCATAATTTTATATACCTCTATCAGGTCTCCCCTCAACCTCCTTCGTTCCAGTGAGAACAAACCGAGTTTATTCAATCGCTCCTCATAGCTAATGCCCTCCATACCAGGCAACATTCTGGTAAATCTCTTCTGCACCCTCTCTAAAGCCTCCACATCCTTCTGGTAGTGTGGCGACCAGAATTGAACACTATACTCCAAGTGTGGCCTAACTAAGGTTCTAGAGAGGCGGAGTCCGCGTCCCGTATAGGCAGAGTCCGCGTCCCGTATAGGCAGAGACCGCGTCCCGCATAAGCAGAGTCCTTGTGCCATATGTGCAAAGTCCGCATCCCTGAGCAGGTCATAGAGTCATAAAGGTTTACAGCATGGAAACAGGCCCTTTGACCCAACCTGTCCACACTTTCCATTTTTACCAGCTTCGAAAGCTAGTGATTAGAAACAAACCTGTTGGACTTACCTGGTATTGTGAGACTTCAGAAGCTGGTGCTAAGTTGCTTTCATAGAATCAGAGAATTTACATTGAAAGAAGGAGGCCATTTGGACCATCGAGTCTGCACCGGCCCTTACAAAGAGCACCCTACTGAAGCCCACGTATCTACCCGATCCCCGTAACCCAGTAACCCCCACTTAACATTTTTCAGACACTAAGGGCAATTTAGCATGGCCAATCCACCTAACCCGCACATCTTTGGACTGTGGGAGGAAACCGGAGCACCCGGAGGAAACCCACGCAGACACGGGGAGAACGTGCAGACTTCGCACAGACAGTGACCCAGCAGGGAATCGAACTTGGGACCCTGGCGCTGTGAAGCAACTGTGCTAACCACTATGGGACTGTGCTTTCTTGAGCTGCTGCAGTCCATGAGGTTTAGGTACACTCACTGTGCTGTCAGGTGGGGAGTTCCAGGATGTTGCCCAGCGAACGGCCGATATATTTGCAAGTCAGGGTGGTGAGTGACTTGAAGGGGTTCCAGCTGGTGCAGACGGAGAGTCAAGTCTTACCCTGTTTACATCTTTAAAATTCCTTTTTGAACGTGCAGTTGGAGACGGAGGTGGACGTTGTGGAAGAGGTGAACCGCCTGCCGATGATAATTGGTGGCAGCATTGGTGGATTAGTCCTGCTCATTTTGTTAATCATCGCGCTTTACAAAGTGAGTTGCAGTCTGGCTTCAGTGAACATTGCTCCACACTTCCAACTTTGACAGGCTGGACTCTTTGAGCTTATCTCCCTCTGACTGTGGACAGGGTAGGCACTGGGAGGGATCTCCCTTGGACTGTGGACAGGGAAGACACTGGGAGGGATCTCCCTCTGACTGTGGACAGGGTAAGCACTGGGAGGGATCTCCCTTGGACTGTGGACAGGGAAGACACTGGGAGAGATCTCCCTGTGACTGTGGACAGGGAAGGCACTGGGAGGGTAACACCCTCTGACTGTAGAGACGGTCAGTACTGAGGGAGTGCTGCGCTGTCAGAGGGTCAGTACTGAGAGAGTGCTGCATTGTCAGATGGTCAGTACTGAGGGAGTGCTGCACTGTCAGAGGGTCAGTACTGAGAGAGTGCTGCATTGTCAGATGGTCAGTACTGAGGGAGTGCCGCACTGTCAGAGGGTCAGTACTGAGAGAGTGCTGCATTGTCAGATGGTCAGTACTGAGGGAGTGCTGCGCTGTCAGAGGGTCAGTACTGAGAGAGTGCTGCATTGTCAGATGGTCAGTACTGAGAGAGTGCTGCATTGTCAGAGGGTCAGTACTGAGGGAGTGCTGCACTGTCAGAGGGTCAGTACTGAGGGAGTGCTGTGCTGTCAGAAGGTCACTTGTCAAGAGAAAGAAGGAGGCTTATGTAAAGATGAGACATGAAGGTTCAGTTAGGGCGCTCGAGAGTTACAAGTTAGCTAGGAAGGACCTAAAGAGAGAGCTTAACAAGAGCCAGGAGGGGAAATGAGGAGTCTTTGGCAGGTAGGATCAAGGATAACCCTTAAAGCTTTCTATAGGTATGTCAGGAATAAACGAATGACTAGGCAAGAGTAGGGACAGTCAAGAACAGTAGTGGGAAGTTGTGCTTGGAGTCCAAGGAGATAGGAGCGGTGCTAAATGAATATTTTTAATCAGTATTCGCACAGGAAAAAGACAATGTTGTCGAGGAGAATACTGAGATTCAGGCTACTAGACTAGAAGGGCTTGAGGTTCACAAGGAGGAGGTGTTAGCAATTCTGGAAATTGTGAAAATAGATAAGTGCCCTGGGCCGGATGGGATTTATCCTCAGATTCTCTGGGAAGCTAGGGAGGAGATTGCTGAGCCTTTGGCTTTGATCTTTAAGTCATCTTTGTCTACAGGAATAGTGCCAGAAGACTGGAGGATAGCAAATGTTGTCTACTTGTTCAAGACGGGGAGTAGAGACAACCCCGGTAACTATAGACTTCTGTTGTGGGCAAAATCTTGGAAAGGTTTATAAGAGATAGGATGTATAATCACCTGGAATGGAATAATTTGATTAGAGATAGTCAACACGGTTTTGTGAAGGGTAGGTCGTGCCTCACAAACCTTATTGAGTTCTTTGAGAAGGTGACCAAACAGGTGGATGAGGGTAAAGCAGTTGATGTGGTGTATATGGATTTCAGTAAAGCGTTTGAAAAGGTTCCCCACGGTAGGCTACTGCAGAAGATACGGAGGCATGGGATTCAGGGTGATTGAGCAGTTTGGATCAGAAATTGGCTAGCTGGAAGAAGACAAAGGGTGGTGGTTGGTGGGAAATGTTCAGACTGGAGTCCAGTTACTAGTGGTGTACCACAAGGATCTGTTTTGGGGCCACTGCTGTTTGTCATTTTTATAAATGACCTGGAGGAGGGCGTAGAAGGATGGGTAAGTAAATTTGCAGATGACACTAAAGTCGGTGGAGTTGTGGACAGTGCAGAAGGATGTTACAAGTTACAGAGGGACATAGATAAGCTGCAGCGCTGGGCTGAGGGGTGGCAAATGGAGTTTAATGCAGAAAAGTGTGAGGTGATTCATTTTGGAAGGAATAACAGGAAGACAGAGTACTGGGCTAATGGTAAGATTCTTGGCAGTGTGGATGAGCAGAGAGATCTCGGTGTCCATGTACATAGGTCCCTGAAAGTTGCCTCATAGGTTGAGAGGGTTGTTAAGAAGGCGTACGGTGTGTTAGCTTTTATTGGTAGAGGGGTTAAGTTTCGGAGCCATGAGGTCATGTTGCAGCTGTACAAAACTCTGGTGCGGCCGCATTTGGAGTATTGCATGCAATTCTGGTCGCCGCATAATAGGAAGGATGTGGAAGCATTGGAAAGGGTGCAGAGGAGGTTTACTAGAATGTTTCCTGGTAGGGAGGGAAGATCTTATGAGGAAAGGCTCAGGGACCTGAGGCTGTTTTCGTTAGATAGAAGAAGGTTAAGAGGTGATTTAATTGAGGCATACAAGATGATCAGAGGATTGGATAGGGTGGACAGTGAGAGCCTTTTTCCTAATGTGGTGATGTCTAGCACAAGGGGACATAGGTTTAAATTGAGGGGAGATAGATATAAGACAGATGTCAGAGGTAGGTTCTTTACTCAGAGAGTAGTAAGGGCGTGGAATGCCCTGCCTGCAACATAGATTACATAGAACATACAGTGCAGAAGGAGGCCATTCGGCCCATCGAGTCTGCACCGACCCACATTAATCCCTCACTTCCACCTTATCCCCGCAACCCAATAACCCCTCCCAACCCTTATGGACACTACGGGTAATTTAGCATGGCCAATCCACCTAACCTGCACGTCTTTGGACTGTGGGAGGAAACCGGAGCACCCGGAGGAAACCCACGCGGACACGGGGAGAACGTGCAAACTCCGCACAGACAGTGACCCAGCGGGGAATCGAACCTGGGACCCTGGCGCTGTGAAGCCACAGTGCTAATCACTTGTGCTACCGTGCTGCCCTTACCGTGCAACAGTAGTGGACTCGCCAACTCTAAGGGCATTTAAATGGTCATGGGATAGACATATGGACGATAAGGGAATAGTGTAGATGGGCTTTAGAGTGGTTTCACAGGTCGGCGCAACATCGAGGGCCGCAGGGCCTGTACTGCGCTGGAATGTTCTATATCTATATGAGTATTGAGCGAGTGCTGCACTGTCTGAGGGTTAGTACTGAGGGAGTGCCGCACTGTCAGAGGGTCAGTACTGAGGGAGCGCTGCACTGTCAGAGGGTCAGTACTGAGGGAGCCGCACTGTCAGAGGGTCAGTACTGAGGGAGTGCTGCACTGTCAGAGGGTCAGTACTGAGGGAGTGCTGCACTGTCAGAGGGTCAGTACTGAGGGGGTGCTGCACTGCCAGACGGTCAGTGCTGAGGGAGTGCTGCACTGTCAGAGGGTCAGTACTGAGGGGGTGCTGCACTGCCAGACGGTCAGTGCTGAGGGAGTGTCTGACTAATTATTTGGAGTATTTTGAGGGAGCCTAAAGCAGAGTAGATAGAGGGGAACCAGTAGATGTGGTGTGTTTGGAGTCCCAGAAAGCATTTGACAAGGTACCTCACAAATGGTTAAGTGAGAAGATGAGAGTCCGTGGTGTTGGAGGCAGTATATTGGCATGGATCGAGAATGGAGAATGAGCAGGAAACAGCGAGTGAGGTTAAGGGATTATTTTTCAAGTTGGGCGTCCTGTACCCAATGGATTCCAGAGGGATTAGTGCTAGGGCTGCAACTGTTTCCTATTTATATAAATGAGATGAGGGAAGGAGGTGAATGTACAGCTGACAAATTTACAGATGACACAAAAGTAGATGGGAAGGCAAATTGTGAGATGGATACAAACAGTTTGTAAAGAGAAGGAAGTGGGCAAAAAGTTGGCCAATGCAGGAGAATGTGTGAAAATATGAAGTTGTTAATTTTGGAAGGGGGTGCAGAAGAACAGATTATTATTCAAATGGAGAAAAACTGCAGCAAGCGGCAACACACAGGGTCTTGTGGGTACTTGTGCAGGTAATGTGGAAGGTTCATGTAAAATTGGTCCTTATTCCAAGGGGGTTGGAGTATTAGAATGGGGAGTCTTGCTGCAATTGTACAATGTACTTGTGAGACCACATCTGGAGCACTGGGAGCAGTTTCTTTCCCATTACTTCAGAAGATATATTATTCCATTGGAGGCGTTTCAGAGAAGATTCACAAGGATGATTCCCGGAATGGAGAGATTGCCTTCTGAACAAAGGTTAAACAGGAGGGAACTCTACTCGATGGAATTTAGAAGAGTGAGAGGTGATCTGATTGGAACATAGAGGATTCTGAGGGGGCAGGGTCAATGCTGAGAGGATGTTTCCCCTCAAGAGAGAGTCTCGGGCCAGTCTCCGAATGAAGGGGGCAATTTCAGACTGAGATGAAGAGGAATTATTTCTCTCAGAGGGTTGCGAATCTTTGGAACTCCTCGCTGCAGAGAGCTGTGGGTGCAGAGTCCGTGTGTATATTTAACGCTGAGATACATAGATTCTTGGTCAGGGCGGGAATCAGCGGTTACGGGGAAAGGGCAGGAAAGTGGACGTGACGAATGTTGGACCAGGCATGATCCTATTGAATGTTCGAAAGCGGAGCAGGTTCGAGGGGCTGAATGGCCTCCTCCTGTTCCTATTTCTTATTCTCTCCAGGTCTCATATTTAATTCTGGGTCTTCATAGGTCGGATTTTTCAATCGGAATAACAACAATGGCGAGGGAGATAACCTCAACATGAATGGTTCAGACGGAGGAGAAGGTCCTTCAACAGAGGGAGAAGTGCTACCTGATTGAGGAAAATCTCCAGAATTTCATCCAATGATCGTCGTCCCTCTAAAAATTCTGTGCCAAATGTGGAGCGCAAAGAAAGAAACTGCTTGCTTGATAATAAAGGGAAGTTTGTAAACTAAATAATGGTCTCAATTTGTGTGTCTCAGATTCTCCCCATCTTTGCCTCACGGTGACATTCGGTGACAGTGATGTGCTGGGCAGATGCACATCAGGAGGCTCTCCTCCAGAACATCACAAATATTGGCACTTTCAGTCGAAATTATCCGGAACAGTTGGGAGCATCTCACAATTCAGAAAGAGAAAGAGCAGAAACATTATGCCAGCTAAATGGGGGCTCGAGAGGCCGAAGTGACGGCATGATCAGAGGGAAAGGTCACCAACAGCAGCCGGCGGTCCCACAGGGGGACCCCGGACATCCCAGAGAGAGGGAGACCACACCCCGAACAAAGGCCTCCCCCGCACCCCCCCCCCCCCCCACCGCCACGCGCACACATATATAGAGATGGGTGGCAGGCATTCCTCGTAAAGGTGCTGACTGCAAAGAGGGAGGCAATAAAGGTGGAAATCCAGGTGGCGGTCAAGGTAGCTTTTAATAATCTTTATTGTCACACGTAGGCTTACATTAACACTGCAATGAAGTTACTGTGAAAATCCCCTAGTCGCCACATTCCAGGGCGTGTTTGGGTACACGGGGAGAATTCAGAATGTCCAATTCACCTAACAGCACGTCTTTCGGGACTTATGGGAGGAAACCGGAGCACCCGGAGGAAACCCACACAGACACGGGGAGAACGTGCACAGACAGTGACCCAAGCCGGAAATCGAACCCCCAGTAGCGGAGGCATTGGCCTCCATGGAAATGACGATCGATGAACTGGGGAAGAAGAGGGAGGTGCCGGGGAAGATGATCCTCGAGTTAGAGGTGTCGATGGACCAGAGCGACAAGAGCTCTGGAGGCCGAGATCAAAAGGTTGGTCGCGACCCAGCGGCATTTGAAAAAATTGTCAGAGATAGGATCTATGTACATTTGGAAGTGAATGATTTGATTAGAAACAGACAGCATTGTTTTATACGAGGGAGGTCATGTCTCACTAATTTGATTGGAGCTTTTGAGGAGGTGACAAAAATGATGGATGAGGGAAGATCTGTGGATGTTGTGTTTGATAAGGTTCCTCATGGCAGGCGGATGCAAAAGATTAAATCACAAGAGGTTAGGGATGAAATAGCTGGATGGATCCAGAACTGGCTTGGCCACAGAAGACAGAGGGTAGCAGTGGAAGAGTGTTTTCCGAATGCAGGTCTGTAACTAGTGGTGTTCCGCAGGGATCAGTCCTGGGATCTCGGCTCTTTCTGATAGTGTAGGTTAGATGGCTTTTGTTTCGGTGCAACATCGTGGGCCGAAGGGCCTGTACTGCGCTGTATCGTTCTATGTTCTATATAAATGACTTGGAAGAAAACGTAGCGGGTTTACAGATGATACTAAGATTGCTGGAGTTGTGGATAGTGATGAAGATTGCCAGAGAATACAGCAGGACAGAGATAGGCTGCAAAATTGGCAGAGAAATGGCAGATTGAATTTAACCCGGACAAATGAGAGGTGATGCATTTTGGTAGATCCAATTCAGCTGGAAGCTAAAAATAAATGGCAGAACCATCAGGAGCAGAGAGACACATAGAGATCTGGGCGTGCAGGTCCACAGATCCTTAAAAGTGGCAGCACAGGTGGAAATGGTGATAAAGAAAACATATGACATGCTTGCCTTCAGAGGACGGGGTATAGAGTATAAAATACCGAAAATTATGTTACAATTATACAGAACTTTTCTAATTGGAGGGCTGTGACTAGTGATCCGCAGGGATCAGTGCTGGAACCTTTGCTGTTTGTAGTATATATAAATGATTTGGAGGAAAATGTAACTGGTCTGATTAGTAAGTTTGCAGACGACACAAAGGTTGGTGGAATTGCGGATAGCGATGAGGACTGTCGGAGGATACAGCAGGATTTCAATCGTTTGGATATTTGAGTGGCGAGATGGCAGATGGAGTTTAATCCGGAAAAATGTGAGGTGACACATTTTGGAAGATCTATTACAGACAGGGAATATACAGTGAATGGGAGAACCCTCAAGAGTATTGACAGTCAGAAAGATCTTGATGGACAGGTGAAAGGGGCAACACAGGTGGAGAAGGTAGTCAAGAAGGCATACGGCATGCTTGCCTTCATTGGCCGGGGAATTGAGTATAAGAATTGGCAAGTCATGTTGCAGCTGTATAGAACCTTAGTTAGGCCACACTTGGAGTATAGTGTTCAATTCTGGTCGCATTACTTCCAGAAGAATGTGGAGGCTTTAGAGAGGGTGCAGAAGAGATTTACCAGGATGTTGCCTGGTATGGAGGGCATTAGCTATGAGGAGCGGTTGAATAAACTCGTTTGTTCTCCCTGGAATGACGGAGGTTGAGGGGCGACCTGATAGAGGTATACAAAATTATGAGGGGCATAGACGGAGTGGATAGTCAAAGACTTTTTCCCAGGGTAAAGGGGTTAATTACTAGGGGGCATAGGTTTAAGGTGCGAGGCGCAATGTTGCAGCTTTTGGTCTCCAGGCACAGACTGATGAGAGCTGATTGCAGCATGTCCCCAAGCAATTGAAATTTTGACGCCTTTGCCTTCGAAAGCAAGGCAGACAGCGAGAACATTGGTGAAGTTCTCAAGCAGTTTGATCGCCCTTGCTCTCCTTAAAAAAAAAAAGGAAAACTTCAAGTGCGCGGCTGATGGAGGGTGAAGCGACATCGGCCCATGTGTGAGTGTTTCAAGTGACAGTTGATTAGGATTCAGGAAAGAACAACAAAGAACAAAGAAATGTACAGCACAGGAACAGGCCCTTCGGCCCTCCAAGCCCATGCCGACCATACTGCCCGACTAAACTACACTTCCTGGGTCCGTATCCCTCTATTCCCATCCTATTCATATATTTGTCAAGATGTCCCTTAAATGTCCCTATCGTCCCTGCTTCCACTACCTCCTCCGGTAGCGAGTTCCAGGCACCCACTACCCTCTGCGTAAAAAACTTGCCTCGTACATCTACTCTAAACCTTGCCCCTCTCACCTTAAACCTATGCCCCCTAGTAATTGACCCCTCTACCCTGGGGAAAAGCCTCTGACTATCCACTCTGTCTATGCCCCTCATAATTTTGTATACCTCTATCAGGTCGCCCCTCAACCTCCTTCGTTCCAGTGAGAACAAACCAAGTTTATTCAATCGCTCCTCATAGCTTATGCCCTCCATACCAGACAACATTCTGGTAAATCTCTCCTGCAACCTCTCTAAAGCCTCCACATCCTTCTGGTAGTGTGGCGACCAGAATTGAACACTATACTCCAAGTGTGGCCTAACTAAGGTTCTATACAGCTGCGACATGACTTGCCAATTCTTATACTCAATGCCCCGGCCAATGAAGGCAAGCATGCCGTATGCCTCCTTGACTACCTTCTCCACCTGTGTTGCCCCTTTCAATGACCT
Organism: Scyliorhinus torazame; assembly: GCF_047496885.1. Taxonomy (NCBI): domain Eukaryota; kingdom Metazoa; phylum Chordata; class Chondrichthyes; order Carcharhiniformes; family Scyliorhinidae; genus Scyliorhinus; species Scyliorhinus torazame. The sequence continues at coordinate 47,699,677 of NC_092731.1, forward strand.
GTGGACCTGTACTCCTAGATCTCTTTGACTTTCAATACTCTTGAGGGTTCTACCATTCACTGTATATTCCCTACCTGCATTAGCCCTTCCAAAATGCATTACCTCACATTTGTCCGGATTAAACTCCATCTGCCATCTCTCCGCCCAAGTCTCCAGACAATCTAAATCCTGCTGTATCCTCAGACAGTCCTCATCGCTATCTGCAATTCCACCAACCTTTGTGTCGTCTGCAAACTTACTAATCAGACCAGTTACATTTTCCTCCAAATCATTTATATATACTACAAACAGCAAAGGTCCCAGCACTGATCCCTGTGGAACACCACTGGTCACAGCCCTCCAATTAGAAAAGCATCCCTCCATTGCTACCCTCTGCCTTCTATGGCCTAGCCAGTTCTGTATCCACCTTGCCAGTTCACCCCTGATCCCGTGTGACTTCACCTTTTGTACTAGTCTACCATGAGGGACCTTGTCAAAGGCCTTACTGAAGTCCATATAGACAACATCTACTGCCCTACCTGCATCAATCATCTTAGTGACCTCCTCGAAAAACTCTATCAAGTTAGTGAGACACGACCTCCCCTTCACAAAACCGTGCTGCCTCTCACTAATACGTCCATTTGCTTCCAAATGGGAGTAGATCCTGTCTCGAAGAATTCTCTCCAGTAATTTCCCTACCACTGAAGTAAGGCTCACCGGCCTGTAGTTCCCGGGATTATCCTTGCTACCCTTCTTAAACAGAGGAACAACATTGGCTATTCTCCAGTCCTCCGGGACATCCCCTGAAGACAGCGAGGATCCAAAGATTTCTGTCAAGGCCTCAGCAATTTCCTCTCCAGCCTCCTTCAGTATTCTGGGGTAGATCCCATCAGGCCCTGGGGACTTATTGTAGAAGCCAAGTATTTCAAATACAACTAGTATAGGTAAAAGATAGCTGTTTAAGCATAAATGTTGAGCCCCAGTTTTAAATACCCATTTATACAGCATAATTCACTTTTACTGAAGTCCGTTGTTCTGGCAAATGCATATTTTCAAGATAATGACACTGTCTTGTGCTAATTGTCAAGGTCAAGGGATTGAATACGCAGCACCATGGTTCACAATGCAGATAACAGCTAGGTCAGAAAAGCTGATGTTGCACATTGAAGATGGACGGCTTGCCATCAAATCAAATGTGTTTGAGTCTAACCCAAACCAATTAGGATTATATTGGGGTGTAATTAGACGATTTAAGACAGATATGAAAGTGTATAACTGAAAAGTTTCTCCCGGCCATTTTAGGTTAGGTTGGGTTTTGTTGTCTTTGTGAGTATTGTCTTTGTAGGTTAAGTTTTGTCTTTCTGTTAGTTTAGTCAGTTTTTTGCCTTTGATTCTAGTCTCCATTTTAGTTTATGTCTTTTGGGGGTTCTGTCAGTTTAACAGTCTGTGTCAGTGATGTTAGTCCACTTTTGACTTTGAGTTTGAGTTTAGCTGAAGATTAGCTTTCTCTCTCTTTTCATGTTTCATTGCCAGACTTTGACCTTTTAAAAGTTACTTTCGAGCTGTCTGCCTAAGCAAAGAAAGATAATGTCTGTAATTCTCTGAAAGCTTCGAATTGTCTACGAATTGCCTTTTAAATGACTTTCAAATTGTAATCAAGCGACTACAAATAAAACAATTCTTTTTGGCACCTGAGGAGTTTATACTGCAAATTTCTGCTGAGTTCCAGTATTCGCAAAGTGCTACTGATAACCGAATAGCAGAGATGATATAAATTCCTTCAACTATACACAGTCGAATAATACAAGGAATCGAACAACTTAACACAGTCGATAAATATTACAAATCTTACAACTTGTCGTATTGCGCCAGGACTTGATTCATCAACTAAGCTTCCCCCAAACTTGGCGTGGTTCGACAGGTTAAGATCCTATAAATTATAGATTCCTTCAATCTACCTTAATATTTTTTAAGACACCCAACACCTCGTCTTTTTGGATCACAATGTGACCCAGGCTATCTACACCCCCTTCTCCAGACTCAACATCTACCAATTCCTTCTCTTTGGTGAATACTGATGCAAAGTATTCATTTAGTACCTCGCCCATTTCCTCTGGCTCCACACATAGATTCCCTTGCCTATCCTTCAGTGGGCCAACCCTTTCCCTGGCTACCCTCTTGCTTTTTATGTACGTGTAAAAAGCCTTGGGATTTTCCTTAACCCTATTTGCCAATTACTTTTCATGACCCCTTCTAGCCCTCCTGACTCCTTGCTTAAGTTCCTTCCTACTTTCCTTATATGCCACACAGGCTTCGTCTGTTCCCAGCCTTTTAGCCCTGACAAATGCCTCCTTTTTCTTTTTGACGAGGCCTACAATATCACTCGTCATCCAAGGTTCCCGAAAATTGCCGTATTTTTACGTTCCTGAGAGAATAAAAGATACGTATGGGAAGTTTAGGAAACTTGGATAAAAGGGATATTGCGAACCTCGTCAAAAAGAAAAAGGAGAATTGTGTACGGCCTAGAAGGGTTGGGACAGTCGAAACCCTTGAGGCGTATAAAGAAAGTAGGAAAGTACTGAAGTGGTACATTTGGAGGACGAGGAGGGATCATGAAAATTCCTTGGCAAGTAGGATTAAGGTGAATCCCGAAGGTTTTTATTCATATGTAAAATCAGAGGGTGGCCAGGGAAAGGACCATTCAAGGACAGTGGAGGGAATCTATGTGTTGGCCCAGAGGAAATGGGTGAGGTACTAAATGAGTACTTTGCATCAGTGTTCACTGAAGAAAAGGACTTTGTAGAAGATGATTCTTGGGTAGGGTGTGGACAGTCTGGATCATGTTAACATTGAAAAGAAGGAGGTATTGGGTCTTTTAAATGATATTAAGGTAGATACACCTTTTGGGCCGGATGGGATTCACTCCAGAATACAGAGGGAAGTCAGGGAGGAAATTGCTGGGGCCTTGTCTTTTCATAGAATTTTCATAGAATTTACAGTGTAGAAGGCGGCCATTCGGTCCATCGAGTCTGCACCAGCCCTTGGAAAGAACACCACCCTATCCCTGTAACCCAGTAACCCTACCTAACCTTTTTGAACACTGAGGGAAATGCTTCATGGTCAATCAACCTAACCTGCACATCTTTGGACTGTGGGAGGAAACCGGAGCACCCGGAGGAAACCCACGCGGACACGGAGAGATGGTGCAGACTCCACACAGACCCGGGAATCGAACTGGGACCCTGGAGCTGTGAAGCAACTGTGCTACCTACTGTGCTACCGTGCTGCCCAGCTTACCTTACTGGAGTTCAGTAGAATGAGGGGGGATCTCATGGGGACTTAAAAAAATTAACGGGACTAGACAGGGTAGATGCAGGGAAGATGTTGCCAATGACGGGTGTGTCCAGAACCAGGGTCGTCATTCTCCGCCGGCGGGAGTCTCCGTTTTGCCGGTGCCTGGGGGTTTCCCGACGGCGTGGGGCTGCCCCACAATGGGAAACCCCATTGACCGCCGGTGTTATGGAGACTCCCGCCGGCCGGTCGGCGCAGAAATGTGGCGGGGCGGGGAGGAGAATTTCGCCCCAGGGGTCACAGCCTGAGGATTCAGGGTAAACCATTTCGGACAGATATAAGGAGACGTTTCTTCACCCAAAGAGCGGTGAGCCTGTGGAATTCATTACCACAGGAAGTAGTTGATGCTAAAACATTGAATATATTCAAGAGGCGGCTGGATATAGCACTTGGGGCGAATTGGATCAAAGGCTATGGGGAGAAAGCAGGATTAGGCTATTGAGTTGGATGATCAGCCATGATCGTGATGAATTGCGGAGCAGGCTCGAAGGGCCTAAAGGCCTCCTCCTGCTCCTGGCCTGCGAAATCCTACCAACTGTCCTGGCTTGAGACAATTCACACCTCTTTAACCTGGGGTTACCCCATCTCTGGACCTGTAAAGATTTAATCACCTGCTAATGCTCGCATTCCTAGCATTATTTGGCATCTTTGAATTTGTCTATATATGTGTTTCTGGAACAGACCTCTTCATTCACCTGAGGAAGGAGCAGCGCTCCGAAAGCTAGTGACATTGAAACAAACCTGTTGGACTTTAACCTGGTGTTGTAAAACTGTGCTCACCCCAGTCCAACGCCGGCATCTCCACATCATTCCTCATTTATAAAAAGCACAAAGAGCAGAGATCCCAGAACAGATCCCTAAGGGACACCACTGGTCACCGACCTACAGGCGGAAATCCACTACCACTTGCTGCCTTCTTTCAGCAGCCAATTCTGCATCCAGACAGAATTATAATTTAGAGGGGTATCTAAGCCAGAGATCGGAGAGGACTATATTTAGCTTTCACATTTATATTAGAAATCTAGTGCTAGGAAACAGATAGTTAACAGTAACCTTAAAGAATTTTTTTTTTTTTTTAACTTTTAATTTTAATTAATTGACGCAATGTCAGTTAGAGGGGTGCAATGCTCTGACTGTGAGATGTGGCAGGTCCGGGAGGCTTCCAGCGTCCCGGATAGCTTCATCTGCAGAAAATGCACCAAACTGGAGCTCCTCACAGACCGCATGGTTCGGTTGGAGCAGCAATTGGATGCACTTAGGAGCATGCAGGTGGCGGAAAGCGTCATAGATCTCAGTTATATAAATGTGGTCACACCCAAGGTGCAGGCAGAGAAATGGGTGACCACCAGAAAGGGCAGGCAGGCAGTGCAGGAATCCCCTGTGGTTGTCCCCCTCTCGAACAGGTACACCTCTTTGGATACTGTCGGGGGGGATAGCCTATCAGGGGAAAACAGCAGCAGCCAGAGCAGTGGCACCACGGCTGGCTCTGATGTTCAGCAGGGAGGGTCAAAGCGCAGAAGAGCAGTAGTAATAGGGGACTCTATAGTCAGGGGCACAGATAGGCGCTTCTGTGGGCGTGAAAGAGACTCCAGGATGGTATGTTGCCTCCCTGCTGCCAGGGTCCAGGATGTCTCCGAACGGGTAGAGGGAGAGCAAACAGGCAGTGGTCATTGTACATATTGGTATTAACGACATAGGCAGGAAGGGCCATGAGGTCCTGCAGCAGGAGTTCAGGGAGCTAGGCAGAAAGTTAAAAGACAGGACCTCTAGGGTTGTAATCTCGGGATTACTCCCTGTGCCACGTGCCAGTGAGGCTAGAAATAGGAAGATAGAGCAGCTAAACTCGTGGCTAAACAGCTGGTTTAGGAGGGAGGGTTGTTATCTGGACCACTGGGAGCTCTTCCGGGGCAGGTGTGACCTATATAAGAAGGACGGGTTGCATCTAAACTGGAGAGGCATAAATATCCTGGCTGCGAGGTTTGCTAGTGTCACAAGGGAGGGTTTAAACTAGTATGGCAGGGGGGTGGGCATGGGAGCAATAGGTCAGAAGGTGAGAGCATTGAGGGAGAACTAGGGAATATGGCCAGTATAGCTCTGAGGCACAGCAGGCAGGGAGATGTTGCTGAACTCAGCGGGTCTGGTGGCCTGAAGTACATATGTTTACTGCAAGAAGTATTACGGGTAAGGCAGATGAACTTAGAGCTTGGATTAGTACTTGGAACTATGATGTTGTTGCCATTACAGAGACCTGGTTGAGGGAAGGGCAGGATTGGCAGCTAAACGTTCCATGATTTAGATGTTTCAGGCGGGTAGAGGGGGATGTAAAAGTGGAGGTGGAGTTGCGCTACTGTTTAGGGAGGATATCACAGCTGTACTGCGGGAGGACATCACAGAGGGCAGTGAGGCTATATGGGTAGAGATCAGGAATAAGAAGGGTGCAGTCACAATGTCGGGGGTTTACTACAGGCCTCCCAACAGCCAGCGGGAGATAGAGGAGCAGATAGGTAGACAGATTTTGGAAAAGAGTAAAAACAACAGGGTTGTGATGATGGGAGACTTCAACTTCCCCAATATTGACTGGGACTCACTTCGTGCCAGGGCGGAGTTTGTAAGGAGCATCCAGGAGGCCTTCTTAAAACAATATGTAGACAGTCCAACTAGGGAAGGGGCGGTACTGGACCTGGTATTGGGGAATGAGCCCGGCCAGGTGGTGGAATTTTCAGTAGGGGAGCATTTCGGGAACAGTGACCACAATTCAGTAAGTTTTAAAGTGCTGGTGGACAAGGATAAGAGTGGTCCTAGGATGAATGTGCTAAATTGAGGGAAGGCTAATTATAACAATATTAGGCGGGAACTGAAGAACATAGATTGGGGGCGGATGTTTGAGGGCAAATCAACATCTGACATGAGGGAGGCTTTCAAGTGTCAGTTGAAAGGAATTCAGCACCGGCATGTTCCTGTGAGGAAGAAGGATAAATACGGCAATTTTCGGGAAACGTGGATAACGAGAGACATTGTAGGCCTCGTCAAAAAGAAAAAGGAGGCATTTGTCAGGGCTAAAAGGCTGGGAACAGACGAAGCCTGTGTGGAATATAAGGAAAGTAGGAAGGAACTTAAGCAAGGAGTCAGGAGGGCTAGAAGGGGTCACGAAACGTCATTGGCAAATAGGGTGAAGGAAAATCCCAAGGCTTTTTACACGTACATAAAAAGCAAGAGGGTAGCCAGGGAAAAGGTTGGCCCACTGAAGGATAGGCAAGGGAATCTATGCGTGGAGGCAGAGGAAATGGGCGAGGTACTAAATGAATACTTTGCATCAGTATTCTCCAAAGAGAAGAAATTGGTAGATGATGAAGGGTGTGTAGATAGCCTGGGTCACATTAAGATCCAGAAAGTCGAGGTGTTGGGTGTCTTAAAAAATATTAAGGTAGATAAGTCCCCAGGGCCTGATGGGATCTACCCCAGAATACTGAAGGAGGCTGGAGAGGAAATTGCTGAGGCCTTGACAGAAATCTTTGGATCCTCACTGTCTTCAGGGGATGTCCCGGAGGACTGCTTAACCACTTCCTTACCTTGCAGGTCAGCTGTTCGGGAGAGAGAGGGAGCCAGGACCTTGGAAACAGCGCGGGAGTTTCAAAAAGCGCGGGAGCTGCGAGGCAGAGGGGACAGTTTAAAAGGGCGCGCCGTGGGTGAGGTAAGTACTGCTTAACCACTTCCTTACCTTGCAGGTCAGCTGTTCGGGAGAGAGAGGGAGCTAGGACCTTGGAAACAGCGCGGGAGTTTCAAAAAGCGCGGGAGCTGCGAGGCAGAGGGGACAGTTTAAAAGGGCGCGCCGTGGGTGAGGTAAGTACTGCTTAACCACTTCCTTACCTTGCAGGTCAGCTGTTCGGGAGAGAGAGGGAGCCGGGACCTTGGAAACAGCGCGGGAGTTTCAAAAAGCGCGGGAGCTGCGAGGCAGAGGGGACAGTTTAAAAGGGCGCGCCGTGGGTGAGGTAAGTACTGCTTAACCACTTCCTTACCTTGCAGGTCAGCTGTTCGGGAGAGAGAGGGAGCCGGGACCTTGGAAACAGCGCGGGAGTTTCAAAAAGCGCGGGAGCTGCGAGGCAGAGGGGACAGTTTAAAAGGGCGCGCCGTGGGTGAGGTAAGTACTGCTTAACCACTTCCTTACCTTGCAGGTCAGCTGTTCGGGAGAGAGAGGGAGCCAGGACCTTGGAAACAGCGCGGGAGTTTCAAAAAGCGCGGGAGCTGCGAGGCAGAGGGGACAGTTTAAAAGGGCGCGCCGTGGGTGAGGTAAGTACTGATTAACCACTTCCTTACCTTGCAGGTCAGCTGTTCGGGAGAGAGATCAGTTTTGGGAGCAGGCCTATTGGCTGACTGTAAATCAGGAAGGATACAAAGGGTGTGGCTGAAGTGCCTTTAGAAACAGTGCTGAAGGCAAACAGAGTGTATCTGAGTTTGGGTAAGGCTGAGTTCGGGTAAGAGGGGAGTGACAAAAAAAAATCAAATTAATTAACTAGTTAAGGGAATTTGGTGCTCACCTGAAGGAGGTGCAGAGAAGCAGACCTGTGAGGGAGTCTCTGCAGCAATTGCATCACAGCCAGCAGGTAAGTGATTGGCTTGTAACTGGTAAGTGATTTCTCTCTCTTTGACTTTCTCTTAGCTGTGTAGTGTAGTTCAAATTTAACTTCAGGTTTAAGTCATGGCAGGAGAGCTCAGACCCGTGTCATGCTCCTCTTGTGAGATGTGGCAAGTCAGGGACCCTTCTGGTGTCCCTGACTCCTTCATCTGCAAGAAGTGTGTCCAACTGCAGCTCCTGTTAGACCGCTTGACGGCTCTGGAGCTGCGGATGGATTCACTTTGGAGCATCCGCGATGCTGAGGAAGTTGTGGATAGCACATTCAGTGAGTTGGTCACACCGCAGATTAAAATTACTGAGGCAGATAGGGAATGGGTGACCAACAGACAGAGGAAGAGTAGGAAGGCAGTGCAGGGATCCCCTGCGGTCATCTCCCTCCAAAACAGATTTACCGTTTTGGAAACTGTTGGGGGAGATGGCTCACCAGGGGAAGGTGGCAGCAGCCAGGTTCATGGCACCGTGGCTGGCTCTGCTGCACAGAAGGGCGGGAAAAAGAGTGGCAGAGCTATAGTGATAGGGGATTCAATTGTAAGGGGAATAGACAGGCGTTTCTGCGGACGCAAACGAGAATCCAGGTTGGTATGTTGCCTCCCTGGTGCAAGGGTCAAGGGTGTCTCGGAGCGGCTGCAGGGCATTCTGGAGGGGGAGGGTGAACAGCCAGCTGTCGTGGTGCATATAGGCACCAACGACATAGGTAAAAAACGGGCTGAGGTCCTACAAGCTGAATTTAGGGAGTTAGGAGTTAAACTAAAAAGTAGGACCTCAAAGGTAGTAATCTCAGGATTGCTACCAGTGCCACGTGATAGTCAGAGTAGGAATGACAGGATAGCTAGGATGAATACGTGGCTTGAGAGATGGTGCAAGAGGGAGGGTTTCAAATTCCTGGGACATTGGGACCGATTCTGGGGGAGGTGGGACCTGTACAAATCGGACGGTCTGCATCTGGGTGGGACCAGAACCAATGTTCTCGGGGGGGTGTTTGCTAGTGCAGTTGGGGAGGGTTTAAACTAATGTGCCAGGGGGATGGGAACCGATGTAGGAAGTCAGTGGGGACAGAAACAAAAGGCAGGAAGGGAGAGTGTGTAAAGCATGACCAGAGAAAGCAGGGCAGAGAGCAAGGAAGGTCTACATTAAACTGCATTTATTTCAATGCAAGGGGCCTGACGGGCAAAGCGGATGAACTCAGGGCATGGACGGGCACATGGGACTGGGATATTATAGCTATGACTGAAACATGGCTAAGGGAGGGGCAGGACTGGCAGCTCAATGTTCCGGGGTACAGATGCTATAGAAAGGATAGAACAGGAGGTAAGAGAGGAGGGGGAGTGGCGTTTTTGATTAGGGAGAACATCACAGCAGTACTTAGAGGGGATATATCCGAGGGTTCGCCCACTGAGTCTATATGGGTGGAACTGAAAAATAAGAAGGGAGAGATCACCTTGGTAGGACTGTACTACAGGCCCCCAAATAATCAGCGGGAAATTGAGGAGCAAATATGTAAGGAGATTACAGATAGCTGCAAGAATAATAGGGTGGTAGTAGTAGGGGACTTTAACTTTCCCAACATTGACTGGGACAGCCATAGCATTAGGGGCTTGGATGGAGGGAAATTTGTTGAGTGTATTCAGGAGGAATTTCTCATTCAGTATGTGGATGGACCGACTAGAGAGGGGGCAAAACTTGACCTCCTCTTGGGAAATAAGGAAGGGCAAGTGACAGAAGTGCTAGTGAGGGATCACTTTGGGACAAGTGACCATAATTCCATTAGTTTTAAGATAGCTATGGAGAATGATAGGTCTGGCCCAAGAGTTAAAATTCTTAATTGGGGCAAGGCCAATTTTGATGGTATCAGACAGGAACTTGCAGAGGTAGATTGGGGGAGACTATTGGCAGACAAAGGGACGGCTGGTAAATGGGAGGCTTTTAAAAATGTGTTAACCAGGGTGCAGGGTAAGCACATTCCATTTAGAGTGAAGGGCAAGGCTGGTAGAAGTAGGGAACCCTGGATGACTCGAGATATTGAGACTCTGGTCAAAAAGAAGAAGGAGGCATATGACGTACATAAGCAACTGGGATCAAGTAGATCCCTTGAAGAGTATAGAGATTGTCGAAATAGAGTTAAGAGGGAAATCAGGAGGGCAAAAAGGGGACATGAAATTGCTTTGGCAAATAATGCAAGGGAGAATCCAAAGAGATTCTACAGATACATAAAGGGGAAAAGAGTAACTAGGGACAGAGTAGGGCCTCTTAAGGATCAACAAGGGCATCTATGTGCAGAGCCACAAGAGTTGGGTGAGATCCTGAATGAATATTTCTCATCGGTATTCACGGTGGAGAAAGGCATGGATGTTAGGAAACTAAGGGAAATAAATAGTGATGTCTTGAGAAGTGTGCATATTACAGACGAGGAGGTGCTGGAAGTCTTAAAGCGCATCAAGGTAGATAAATCCCCGGGACCTGATGAAATGTATCCCAGGATGTTGTGGGAGGCTAGGGAGGAAATTGCGGGTCCCCTAACCGAGATATTTGAATCATCGGCAGCCACAGGTGAGGTGCCTGAAGATTGGAGAGTGGCGAATGTTGTGCCCTTGTTTAAGAAGGGCAGCAGGGAAAAGCCTGGGAACTACAGACCGGTGAGCCTAACGTCTGTAGTAGGTAAGTTGCTAGAAGGTATTCTGAGAGACAGGATCTACAAGCATTTAGAGAGGCAAGGACTGATTCGGGGCAGTCAGCATGGCTTTGTGCGTGGAAAATCATGTCTCACAAATTTGATTGAGTTTTTTGAGGGAGTGACCAAGAAGGTAGATGAGGGCAGTGCAGTAGAAGTTGTCTACATGGACTTTAGCAAAGCCTTTGACAAGGTACCGCATGGTAGGTTGTTGCAGAAGGTTAAAGCTCACGGCATCCAGGGTGAGGTTGCCAATTGGATTCAAAATTGGCTGGACGACAGAAGGCAGAGAGGGTGGTTGTAGAGGGTTGTTTTTCAAACTGGAGGCCTGTGACCAGTGGTGTGCCTCAGGGATCGGTGCTGGGTCCACTGTTATTTGTGATTTATATTAATGATTTGGATGAGAATTTAGGAGGCATGGTTAGTAAGTTTGCAGATGACACCAAGATTGGTGGCACAGTGGATAGTGAAGAAGGTTATCTAGGATTGCAACGGGATCTTGATCAATTAGGCCAGTGGGCCGACGAATGGCAGATGGAGTTTAATTTAGATTAATGTGAGGTGATGCATTTTGGCAGATCGAATCAGGCCAGGACCTACTCAGTTAATGGTATGGCGTTGGGGAGAGTTATAGAACAAAGAGATCTAGGAGTACAGGTTCATAGCTCCTTGAAGGTGGAGTCGCAGGTGGACAGGGTGGTGAAGAAGGCATTCGGCATGCTTGGTTTCATTGGTCAGAACATTGAATATAGGAGTTGGGACGTCTTGTTGAAGTTGTACAAGACATTGGTACGGCCACACTTGGAATACTGTGTGCAGTTCTGGTCACCCTATTATAGAAAGGATATTATTAAACTAGAAAGAGTGCAGAAAAGATTTACTAGGATGTTGCCGGGACTTGATGGTTTGAGTTATAAGGAGAGGCTGGATAGACTGGGACTTTTTTCCCTGGAGCGTAGGAGGCTTAGGGGTGATCTTATAGAGGTCTATAAAATAATGAGGGGCATAGATAAGGTAGATAGTCAACATCTTTTCCCAAAGGTAGGGGAGTCTAAAACTAGAGGGCATAGGTTTAAGGTGAGAGGGGAGAGATTCAGAAGGGCCCAGAGGGGCAATTTCTTCACTCAGAGGGTAGTGAGTGTCTGGAATGGGCTGCCAGAGGTAGTAGTAGAGGCGGGTACAATTGTGTCTTTCAAAAAGCATTTAGATGGTTACATGGGTAAGATGGGTATAGAGGGTTATGGGCCAAGTGCGGGCAACTGGGACTAGCTTAATGGTAAAAACTGGGCGGCATGGACTGGTTGGGCCGAAGAGCCTGTTTCCATGCTGTAAACTTCTATGATTCTATGACTGGAGAATAGCCAATGTTGTTCCTCTGTTTAAGAAGGGTAGCAAGGGTAATCCCGGGAACTACAGGCCAGTGAGCCTTACTTCAGTGGTAGGGAAATTACTGGAGAGAATTCTTCGAGACAGGATCTACTCCCATTTGGAAGCAAATGGACGCATTAGTGAGAGGCAGCATGGTTTTGTGAAGGGGAGGTCGTGTCTCACTAACTTGGTAGAGTTTTTCGAGGAGACCTGTGAGGGAGTCTCTGGAGCAATTGCATCACAGCCAGCAGGTAAGTGATTGGCTTGTAACTGGGAAGTGATTTCTCTCTCTTTGACTTTCTCCTAGCTGTGTAGTGTAGTTCAAATTTAACTTCAGGTTTAAGTCATGGCAGGAGAGCTCAGACCCGTGTCATGCTCCTCTTGTGAGATGTGGCAAGTCAGGGACCCTTCTGGTGTCCCTGACTCCTTCATCTGCAAGAAGTGTGTCCAACTGCAGCTCCTGTTAGACCGCTTGACGGCTCTGGAGCTGCGGATGGACTCACTTTGGAGCATCCGCGATGCTGAGGAAGTTGTGGAAAGCACATTCAGTGAGTTGGTCACGCCGCAGATTAAAATTACTGAGGCAGATAGGGAAAGGGTGACCAACAGACAGAGGAAGAGTAGGAAGGCAGTGCAGGGATCCCCTGCGGTCATCTCCCTCCAAAACAGATTTACCGTTTTGGAAACTGTTGGGGGAGATGGCTCACCAGGGGAAAGTGGCAGCAGCCAGGTTCATGGCACCGTGGCTGGCTCTGCTGCACAGAAGGGCGGGAAAAAGAGTGGCAGAGCTATAGTGATAGGGGATTCAATTGTAAGGGGAATAGACAGGCGTTTCTGCGGACGCAAACGAGAATCCAGGTTGGTATGTTGCCTCCCTGGTGCAAGGGTCAAGGATGTCTCGGAGCGGCTGCAGGGCATTCTGGAGGGGGAGGGTGAACAGCCAGCTGTCGTGGTGCATATAGGCACCAACGATATAGGTAAAAAACGGGATGAGGTCCTACAAGCTGAATTTAGGGAGTTAGGAGTTAAACTAAAAAGTAGGACCTCAAAGGTAGTAATCTCAGGATTGCTACCAGTGCCACGTGATAGTCAGAGTAGGAATGACAGGATAGCTAGGATGAATACGTGGCTTGAGAGATGGTGCAAGAGGGAGGGTTTCAAATTCCTGGGACATTGGGACCGATTCTGGGGGAGGTGGGACCTGTACAAATCGGACGGTCTGCATCTGGGTGGGACCGGAACCAATGTTCTCGGGGGGGTGTTTGCTAGTGCAGTTGGGGAGGGTTTAAACTAATGTGCCAGGGGGATGGGAACCGATGTAGGAAGTCAGTGGGGACAGAAACAAAAGGCAGGAAGGGAGAGTGTGTAAAGCATGACCAGAGAAAGCAGGGCAGAGAGCAAGGAAGGTCTACATTAAACTGCATTTATTTCAATGCAAGGGGCCTGACGGGCAAAGCGGATGAACTCAGGGCATGGACGGGCACATGGGACTGGGATATTATAGCTATGACTGAAACATGGCTAAGGGAGTGGCAGGACTGGCAGCTCAATGTTCCGGGGTACAGATGCTATAGAAAGGATAGAACAGGAGGTAAGAGAGGAGGGGGAGTGGCGTTTTTGATTAGGGAGAACATCACGGCAGTACTTAGAGGGGATATATCCGAGGGTTCGCCCACTGAGTCTATATGGGTGGAACTGAAAAATAAGAAGGGAGAGATCACCTTGGTAGGACTGTACTACAGGCCCCCAAATAGTCAGCGGGAAATTGAGGAGCAAATATGTAAGGAGATTACAGATAGCTGCAAGAATAATAGGGTGGTAGTAGTAGGGGACTTTAACTTTCCCAACATTGACTGGGACAGCCATAGCATTAGGGGCTTGGATGGAGGGAAATTTGTTGAGTGTATTCAGGAGGAATTTCTCATTCAGTATGTGGATGGACCGACTAGAGAGGGGGCAAAACTTGACCTCGTCTTGGGAAATAAGGAAGGGCAAGTGATAGAAGTGCTAGTGAGGGATCACTTTGGGACAAGTGACCATAATTCCATTAGTTTTAAGATAGCTATGGAGAATGATAGGTCTGGCCCAAGAGTTAAAATTCTTAATTGGGGCAAGGCCAATTTTGATGGTATCAGACAGGAACTTGCAGAGGTAGATTGGGGGAGACTATTGGCAGACAAAGGGACGGCTGGTAAATGGGAGGCTTTTAAAAATGTGTTAACAAGGGTGCAGGGTAAGCACATTCCCTTTAGAGTGAAGGGCAAGGCTGGTAGAAGTAGGGAACCCTGGATGACTCGAGATATTGAGACTCTGGTCAAAAAGAAGAAGGAGGCATATGACGTACATAAGCAACTGGGATCAAGTAGATCCCTTGAAGAGTATAGAGATTGTCGAAATAGAGTTAAGAGGGAAATCAGGAGGGCAAAAAGGGGACATGAAATTGCTTTGGCAAATAATGCAAGGGAGAATCCAAAGAGATTCTACAGATACATAAAGGGGAAAAGAGTAACTAGGGACAGAGTAGGGCCTCTTAAGGATCAACAAGGGCATCTATGTGCAGAGCCACAAGAGTTGGGTGAGATCCTGAATGAATATTTCTCATCGGTATTCACGGTGGAGAAAGGCATGGATGTTAGGAAACTAAGGGAAATAAATAGTGATGTCTTGAGAAGCGTGCATATTACAGAGGAGGAGGTGCTGGAAGTCTTAAAGCGCATCAAGGTAGATAAATCCCCGGGACCTGATGAAATGTATCCCAGGATGTTGTGGGAGGCTAGGGAGGAAATTGCGGGTCCCCTAACCGAGATATTTGAATCATCGGCAGCCACAGGTGAGGTGCCTGAAGATTGGAGAGTGGCGAATGTTGTGCCCTTGTTTAAGAAGGGCAGCAGGGAAAAGCCTGGGAACTACAGACCGGTGAGCCTAACGTCTGTCGTAGGTAAGTTGCTAGAAGGTATTCTGAGAGACAGGATCTACAAGCATTTAGAGAGGCAAGGACTGATTCGGGGCAGTCAGCATGGCTTTGTGCGTGGAAAATCATGTCTCACAAATTTGATTGAGTTTTTTGAGGGAGTGACCAAGAAGGTAGATGAGGGTAGTGCAGTAGACGTTGTCTACATGGACTTTAGCAAAGCCTTTGACAAGGTACCGCATGGTAGGTTGTTGCAGAAGGTTAAAGCTCACGGGATCCAGGGTGAGGTTGCCAATTGGATTCAAAATTGGCTGGACGACAGAAGGCAGAGGGTGGTTGTAGAGGGTTGTTTTTCAAACTGGAGGCCTGTGACCAGTGGTGTGCCTCAGGGATCGGTGCTGGGTCCACTGTTATTTGTGATTTATATTAATGATTTGGATGAGAATTTAGGAGGCATGGTTAGTAAGTTTGCAGATGACACCAAGATTGGTGGCACAGTGGATAGTGAAGAAGGTTATCTAGGATTGCAACGGGATCTTGATCAATTAGGCCAGTGGGCCGACGAATGGCAGATGGAATTTAATTTAGATAAATGTGAGGTGATGCATTTTGGCAGATCGAATCAGGCCAGGACCTACTCAGTTAATGGTATGGCGTTGGGGAGAGTTATAGAACAAAGAGATCTAGGAGTACAGGTTCATAGCTCCTTGAAGGTGGAGTCACAGGTGGACAGGTTGGTGAAGAAGGCATTCGGTATGCTTGGTTTCATTGGTCAGAACATTGAATATAGGAGTTGGGACGTCTTGTTGAAGTTGTACAAGACATTGGTACGGCCACACTTGGAATACTGTGTGCAGTTCTGGTCACCCTATTATAGAAAGGATATTATTAAACTAGAAAGAGTGCTGAAAAGATTTACTAGGATGTTGCCGGGACTTGATGGTTTGAGTTATAAGGAGAGGCTGGATAGACTGGGACTTTTTTCCCTGGAGCGTAGGAGGCTTAGGGGTGATCTTATAGAGGTCTATAAAATAATGAGGGGCATAGATAAGGTAGATAGTCAACATCTTTTCCCAAAGGTAGGGGAGTCTAAAACTAGAGGACATAGGTTTAAGGTGAGAGGGGAGAGATTCAGAAGGGCCCAGAGGGGCAATTTCTTCACTCAGAGGGTAGTGAGTGTCTGGAATGGGCTGCCAGAGGTAGTAGTAGAAGCGGGTACAATTGTGTCTTTCAAAAAGCATTTAGATGGTTACATGGGTAAGATGGGTATAGAGGGTTATGGGCCAAGTGCGGGCAACTGGGACTAGCTTAATGGTAAAAAACTGGGCGGCATGGACTGGTTGGGCCGAAGGGCCTGTTTCCATGCTGTAAACTTCTATGATTCTATGATTCTATGAGATCACAAAGATGATTGATGCAGGTAGGGCAATGGATGTTGTCTATATGGACTTCAGTAAGGCCTTTGACAAGGTCCCTCATGGTAGACTAGTACAAAAGGTGAAGTCGCACGGGATCAGGGGTGAGCTGGCAAGGTGGATACAGAACTGGCTAGGCCATAGAAGGCAGAGAGTAGCAATGGAAGGATGCTTTTCTAATTGGAGGGCTGTGACCAGTGGTGTTCCACAGGGATCAGTGCTGGGACCTTTGCTGTTTGTAGTATATATAAATGATTTGGAGGAAAATGTAACTGGTCTAATTAGTAAGTTTGCAGACGTCACAAAGGTTGGTGGAATTGCGGATAGTGATGAGGACTGTCAGAGGATACAGCAGGCTTTAGATTGTTTGGAGACTTGGGCGGCGAGATGGCAGATGGAGTTTAATCCGGACAAATGTGGGGTAATGCATTTTGGAAGGTCTAATGCAGGTAGGGAATATACAGTGAATGGTAGAACCCTCAAGTGTATTGAAAGTCAAAGAGATCTAGGAGTATAGGTCCACAGGTCACTGAAAGGGGCAACACATGTGGAGAAGGTAGTCAAGAAGGCAAACGGCATGCTTGCCTCAATTGGCCGGGGCATTGAGTATAAGAATTGACAAGTCATGTTGCAGCTGTATAGAACCTTAGTTAGGCCACACTTGGAGTATAGTGTTCAATTCTGGTCGCCACACTACCAGAAGGATGTGGAGGCTTTAGAGAGGGTGCAGAAGAGATTTACCAGAATGTTGCCTGGTATGGAGGGCATTAGCTATGAGGAGCGGTTGAATAAACTCGGTTTGTTTTCACTGGAACGAAGGAGGTTGAGAGGTCTACAAAATTATGAGGGGCATAGACAGAGTGGATAGTCAGAGGGTAGTGGGTGCCTGGAACTCGCTACCGGAGGAGGTGGTGGAAGCAGGGACGATAGTGACATTTAAGGGGCACCTTGACAAATACATGAATAAGATGGGAATAGAAGGATACGGACCCCGGAAGTGTAGAAGATTGTAGTTTAGACGGGCAGTATGGTCGGCATGGGCTTGGAGGGCCGAAGGGCCTGTTCCTGTGCTGTACATTTCTTAGTTCTTTGTTCAGACAGCCAAATTTCCCTGTATCCCAGGCCCCCTGATTTTCTGAATGACCCTACCATGGGGAACCTTATCAAATGCCTTACTGAAATCCATATACACCACATCCACTGCCCGACATTCATCAATGTGTCTCGCCACATCCTCAAAGAATTCAAAGAGGCTTGTGAGGCAACCAGCATCCTCCCTCCCAACCCACTCCCCTGGCTGAATTGTAAACATATTGTTGTTCCTTCACTGTTGCTGAATTAAAATCCCCAAATT
This sequence comes from Scyliorhinus torazame, assembly GCF_047496885.1. NCBI lineage: Eukaryota > Metazoa > Chordata > Chondrichthyes > Carcharhiniformes > Scyliorhinidae > Scyliorhinus > Scyliorhinus torazame. The sequence continues at coordinate 47,717,356 of NC_092731.1, forward strand.
CCCTGACTAGCAGTCTATCAGTCCCTGTGGGCTTTAGCGATCTGTCAACTTCCCGTGAAGCATATTTAACAATTGGGGAAAGCATTGGGTTTGCAAATCTCATATCCCATTGTGGCTCTCCCAGCACAGGGATCCACATCCATATCAGCTCCGGTCCATATCAGCTCCGGTCCATATCAGCTCCGGTCCATATCAGCTCCGGTCCATATCAGCTCCGGTCCATATCAGCTCCGGTCCATATCAGCTCCGGTCCATATCAGCTCCGGTCCATATCAGCTCCGGTCCATATCAGCTCCGGTCCATATCAGCTCCGGTCCAAATCAGCTCCGGTCCAAATCAGCTCCGGTCCAAATCAGCTCCGGTCCATATCAGCTCAGGTCCATATCAGCTCAGGTCCATATCAGCTCAGGTCCATATCAGCTCCGGTCCATATCAGCTCCGGTCCATATCAGCTCCGGTCCATATCAGCTCCGGTCCATATCAGCTCCGGTCCATATCAGCTCCGGTCCATATCAGCTCCGGTCCATATCAGCTCCGGTCCATATCAGCTCCGGTCCATATCAGCTCCGGTCCATATCAGCTCCGGTCCATATCAGCTCCGGTCCATATCAGCTCAGGTCCATATCAGCTCAGGTCCATATCAGCTCAGGTCCATATCAGCTCAGGTCCATATCAGCTCAGGTCCATATCAGCTCCGGTCCATATCAGCTCCGGTCCATATCAGCTCAGGGCAGCAGGTTTCCCTCCCTGCGGGATGGGGAGGGGGGGTCGTTTATTTACAGCAGTCCACTCAGTTACTGATCATCGTTGATGACGCAGGTTTGTAATTTAATTGTCTTGAAACTGCTCTGTCGCTGAGAGTGAATTTGAACCCAGGCCTTTCCAAGACTCGTTCACAAACGTTACCATTTGGAAATGTTTGCGGGATACAGAGTGTGGTTGGTGGTGGGGGTTTGGGGGGGGGGGGGGGTGCAGTAATTGCAGATCAAGCTGGTGTATTCGTGTGAGAATGGAGAGGTAAGGGCTGATCACGAGACAAAGAATTTTACAAATATTTTGAATAGAGCTTTCCAATTTTAACTGTTTAACAGTTAGACATATAAAACTCATAATAGTTACAGAATGAGACGGTTATTAGGTCCAATTTACATGTTCTCCTTTCATTGGCCTTCCCCATATCCTTGCTTCCTTCTCCCCCCCCCCCTCCAACCTTATCCCCTCTCCCTCCCTTACCCCCTTTTGTTAATCAGGCTCCATTTTGCCCCCTTCTTCCACCATGCGTCTTTATTTCATGTTGTAATTGTTGCTGTTGCTCCTATGGTTTTGCTGGAGGAGGCTCTCTGCTCCCCCTCACTCCTTTCCCAAGTCCCTTCCCTGAGTTCCTTCCTTGCCGACCTCCCCCTTGTTCCTACCTGTTCTGTGTGATCCTGTTTGTCCTCATTGCTTCCCCTCCCTTCCTATCTGTTATTGGCTTTGAGCAGGTTGAACAGACTGACGAATGCCCCCCACGCATTATGGAAGCCCTTGTCCGACCCTTGGATGGTGAATTTGATCTGCTCCAGGTGGGGAAATTCCAACAGGTCTGCCAGCCAGTTTGCAGCTGTGTGTGGTGCTGCCGATCGCCAGCCGAGCAGGATTCTCCGGCGTGTGATTAGGGAAGCAAAGGCCAGGGTGTTGGCCCCCTTCCCCATGTGTAAATCTGGCTGGTCCGATACCCCGAAGATTGCCACTCTCAGACACGGCTCCACCCTCCCCACAACCTTGGACATCGCCTCTCTTTAGGTCCTCCACCTCTGGGAAGAACCTGCTCATTCGGGTTCTGGTCAGGTGCGCTCTGTGCACCACTTTGAGCTGCATTAGGCTGAGCCTTGCGCAGGAGGAGGTGGAGTTCGCCCTGCTCAGTGCTTCACTCCAGAGTCCCCATCCTACCTCTGTCCCCAGTTCGTCCTCCCAGTTCTGTCTTGCTCCGTCTAATGGTGTTATCACCCTTTCTAAAACTCATCCATAAATGTCCCCACAGCTCCCCTTCTCCATACTGTCCACCATGTCCAACAGTTCCTCCAGCAATGTCTCTCTCGGGGCCATGGGGTACCTCATCGTCTCCTAGCGGAGAAAGTTTTTGAGGTGAGGGATGCCGTTAGTGTCCCTGCTGATTTTACCTGCAGGAAGTGCAGCCATCTCCAGCTCCTCCAAGAACGAGTTAGGGATCTGGAGCTGGAGTTGGAAGAACTTTGGATCATTTGGGAGGCAGAGGGGGTCATAGATAGCAGCTTCAGGGAATTAGTTACACCAAAGATTGGAGATAGATGGGTAACTGTAAGAGGGACTGGGAAGAAGCAGTCAGTGCAGGGATCCCCTGCGGTCGTTCCCCTGAGAAACAAGTATACCGCTTTGGATACTTGTGGGGGGGAAGACTTACCAGGGGTAAGCCATGGGGTACGGGCCTCTGGCACGGAGTCTGTCCCTGTTGCTCAGAAGGGAAGGGGGGAGAGGAGCAGAGCATTAGTAATTAGGGACTCGATAGTCAGGGGCACAGGTAGGAGATTTTGTGGGAGCGTCAGAGACTCACGTTTGGTATGTTGCCTCCCAGGTGCAAGGGTACGTGATGTCTCGGATCATGTTTTCCGGGTCCTTAGGGGGAGGGGGAGCAGCCCCAAGTCGTGGTCCACATTGGCACTAACGACATAGGTAGGAAAGGGGACAAGGATGTCAGGCAGGCTTTCAGGGAGCTAGGATGGAAGCTCAGAACTAGAACAAACAGAGTTGTTATCTCTGGGTTGTTGCCCGTGCCACGTGATAGTGAGATGAGGAATAGGGTTTAAACTAATGCAGCAGGGGCATGAGAACCTGGATTGTAGTTTTAGGGTAAGGGAGAATGAGAGTATAGAGGTCAGGAGCACAGATTTGACGTCGCAGGAGGGGGCCAGTGTTCAGGTAGGTGGTTTGAAGTGTGTCTACTTCAATGCCAGGAGTATACGAAATAAGGTAGGGGAAATGGCAGCATGGGTTGGTACCTGGGACTTGGATGTTGTGGCCATTTCGGAGACATGGATAGAGCATGGACAGGAATGGATGTTGCAGGTTCCGGGGTTTAGGTGTTTTAGTAAGCTCAGAGAAGGAGGCAAAAGAGGGGGAGGTGTGGCGCTGCTAGTCAAGAGCAGTATTACGGTGGCGGAGAGGATGCTAGATGGGGACTCATCTTCCGAGGTAGTATGGGCTGAGGTTAGAAACATGAAAGGAGAGGTCACACTGTTGGGAGTCTTCTATAGGCCTCCAAATAGTTCTAGGGATGTAGAGGAAAGGATGGCGAGGATGATCCTGGATAAGAGCGAAACTAACAGGGTAGTTATTATGGGAGACTTTAACTTTCCAAATATTGACTGGAAAAGATATAGTTCGAGTACATTAGATGGGTCGCTTTTTTGTACAGTGTGTGCAGGAGGGTTTCCTGACACAATATGTTGACAGGCCAACAAGAGGCGAGGCCACGTTGGATTTGGTTTTGGGTAATGAACCAGGCCCGGTGTTGGATTTGGAGGTAGGAGAGCACTTTGGGGACAGTGACCACAATTCGGTGACGTTTACGTTAATGATGGAAAGGGATAAGTATACACCGCAGGGCAAGAGTTATAGCTGGGGGAATGGCAATTATGATGCCATTAGACGTGACTTGGGGGGGATAAGGTGGGGAAGTAGGCTGCAAGTGTTGGGCACACTGGATAAGTGGAGCTTGTTCAAGGATCAGCTGCTGCGTGTTCTTAATAAGTATATACCGGTCAGACAGGGAGGAAGACGTCGAGCGAGGGAACCGTGGTTTACCAAAGAAGTGGAATCTCTTGTTAAGAGGAAGAAGGAGGCCTATGTGAAGATGAGATGTGAAGTTTCAGTTGGGGCGATGGATAGTTACAAGGTAGCGAGGAAGGATCTAAAGAGAGAGCTAAGACGAGCAAGGAGGGGACATGAGAAGTATTTGGCAGGTAGGATCATGGAAAACCCAAAAGCTTTCTATAGGTATGTCAGGACTAAGCGAATGACTAGGGAAAGAGTAGGACCAGTCAAGGACAGCGATGGGAAGTTGTGTGTGGAGTCTGAAGAGATAGGCGAGATACTAAATGAATATTTTTCGTCAGTATTCACTCAGGAAAAAGATAATGTTGTGGAGGAGAATGCTGAGCCCCAGGCTAATAGAATAGATGGCATTGAGGTACGTAGGGAAGAGGTGTTGGCAATTCTAGACAGGCTGAAAAAAATATGTCCCCGGGGCCTGATGGGATTTATCCTAGGATGCTCTGGGAGGCCAGGGAAGAGATTGCTGGACCTTTGGCTTTGATTTTTATGTCATCATTGGCTACAGGAATAGCACCAGAGGACTGGAGGACAGCAAATGTGGTCCCTTTGTTCAAAAAGGGGAGCAGAGACAACCTCGGCAACTATAGACCGGTGAGCCTCACGTCTGTAGTGGGTAAAGTCTTGGAGGGGAGTATAAGAGACAAGATTTATAATCATCTAGATAGGAATAATATGATCAGGGATAGTCAGCATGGCTTTGTGAAGGGTAGGTCATGCCTCACAAACCTTATCGAGTTCTTTGAGAAGGTGACTGAACAGGTAGACAAGGGTCGAGCAGTTGATGTGGTGTATATGGATTTCATCAAAGCGTTTGATAAGGTTCCCCACGATAGGCTATTGCAGAAAATACGGAGGCTGGGGATTGAGGGAGATTTAGAGATGTGGATCAGAAATTGGCTAGCTGAAAGAAGACAGAGGGTGGTGGTTGATGGGAAATGTTCAGAATGGAGTTAAGTTACAAGTCGAGTACTACAAGGATCTGTTCTGGGGCCGTTGCTGTTTGTCATTTTTATCAATGACCTAGAGGAAGGCGCATAAGGGTGGGTGAGTAAATTTGCAGATGATACTAAAGTCGGTGGTGTTGTCGATAGTGTGGAAGGATGTAGCAGGTTACAGAGGGATATAGATAAGCTGCAGAGCTGGGCTGAGAGGTGGCAAATGGAGTTTAATGTAGAGAAGTGTGAGGTGATTCACTTTGGAAGGAATAACAGGAATGCGGAATATTTGGCTAATGGTAAAGTTCTTGGAAGTGTGGATGTGCAGAGGGATCTAGGTGTCCATGTACATAGATCCCTGAAAGTTGCCACCCAGGTTGATAGGGTTGTGAAGAAGGCCTATGGAGTGTTGGCCTTTATTGGTAGAGGGGTTGAGTTCCGGAGTCAGGAGGTCATGTTGCAGCTGTACAGAACTCTGGTACGGCCACATTTGGAGTATTGCGTACAGTTCTGGTCACCACATTATAGGAAGGACGTGGAGGCTTTGGAGCGGGTGCAGAGGAGATTTACCAGGATGTTGCCTGGTATGGAGGGAAAATCTTATGAGGAAAGGCTGATGGACTTGAGGTTGTTTTCGTTGGAGAGAAGAAGGTTAAGAGGAGACTTAATAGAGGCATACAAAATGATCAGGGGTTGGATAGGGTGGACAGTGAGAGCCTTCTCCCGCGGATGGAAATGGCTAGCACGAGGGGACATAACTTTAAACTGAGGGGTAATAGATATAGGACAGAGGTCAGAGGTAGGTTCTTTACACAAAGAGTAGTGAGGCCGTGGAATGCCCTACCTGCTACAGTAGTGAACTCGCCAACATTGAGGGCCTTTAAAAGTTTATTGGATAAACATATGGATGATAATGGCATAGTGTAGGTTAGATGGCTTTTGTTTCGGTGCAACATCATGGGCCGAAGGGCCTGTACTGCGCTGTATTGTTCTATGTTCTATGTTCTATTTGTAAGTGTCGGAGTTCTTGACCATTCGGTAGTTCTAGTCTCTCCATCAGCCCGTCGAGGTTTGTGAGTCTGCCCCCATGTAGAAGGCCCTGATCACGAGCATTGCCCCGTCCTGTATCCACTTCTTAAAAGTGGCATCTGGCATGGTTGGTGGGAATTTGTGATTACTGTAGATGGCGACTGAGGCGGATTTCTTGGTTCAGCTGAATTGTAGTGTCATCAGGTTCCATGTTTTCAGTGTGGCTGCCACCACTAGCAACAACATAGAACATAGAACATTACAGCGCAGTACAGGCCCTTCGGCCCTCGATGTTGCGCCGACCTGTGAAACCACTCTAAAGCCCATCTACACTATTCCCTTATCGTCCATATGTCTATCCAATGACCATTTCAATGCCCTTAGTGTTGGCGAGTCCACTACTCGATGGAGGTTGAGGGGAGACCTGATAGAGGTATACAAAATTATGAGGGGCATAGACAGAGTGGATAGTCAGAGGCTTTTCCCCAGGGTAGAGGGGTCAATTACTAGGGGGCATAGGTTTAAGGTGCGAGGGGCAAGGTTTAGAGGAGATGTACGAGGCATGTTTTTTACGCAGAGGGCAGTGGGTGCCTGGAACTCGCTACCGGAGGAGGTGGTGGAAGCAGGGACGATAGTGACATTTAAGGGGCATCTTGACAAATACATGAATAGGATGGGAATAGAGGGATACGGACCCAGGAAGGGTAGAAGATTGTAGTTTTGTCGGGCAGCATGGTCGGCACGGGCTTGGAGGGCCGAAGGGCCTGTTCCTGTGCTGTACATTTCTTTGTTCTTTGTTGTTTGTTGTACTGTTGCAGGCAGGGCATTCCACTCTGAGTAAAGAACCTACCTCTGACATCTGTCTTATATCTATCTCCCCTCAATTTAAAGCTATGTCCCCTCGTGCTAGACATCACCATCCAAGGAAAAAGGCTCTCTCTGTCCACCCTATCCAATCCTCTGATCATCTTGTATGCCTCAATTAAGTCACCTCTTATCCTTCTTCTCTCTAACGAAAACAGCTTCAAGTCCCACAGCCTTTCCTCATAAGATCTTCCCTCCATACCAGGCAACGTTCTGGTAAATCTCCTCTGCACCCGCTCCAAAGCCTCCACATCCTTCCTATAATGTGGCGACCAGAATTGCATGCAATACTCCAAATGCGGCCGCACCAGAGTTTTGTACAGCTGCAACATGACCTCATGGCTCCGAAACTCAATCCCTCTACCAATAAAAGCTAACACACCGTATGCCTTCTTAACAACCCTCTCAACCTGTGTGGCAACTTTCAGGGATCTATGTACATGGACACCGAGATCTCTCTGCTCATCCACACTGCCAAGAATCTTACCATTAGCCCAGTACTCTGTCTTTCTGTTATTCCTTCCAAAATGAATCACCTCGCACTTTTCTGCATTAAACTCCATTTGCCACCTCTCAGCCCAGCGCTGCATCTGACATATGTCCCTCTGTAACTTGTAACATCCTTCCGCACTGTCCACAACTCCACCGACTTTATTGTCATCCGCAAATTTACTCACCCATCTTTCTACGCCCTCCTCCAGGTCAAAATGACAAACAGCAGTGGCCCCAAAACAGATTCTTGTGGTACACCACTAGTAACTGGACTCCAGCCTGAACATTTCCCATCAACCACCATCCTTTTTCTTCTTCCAGCTAGCCAATTTCTGATCCAAACTGCTAAATCACCCTGAAACCCATGCCTCCGTATTTTATGCAGTAGCCTACCGTGGGGAACAAAGAACAAAGAACAAAGAAATGTACAGCACAGGAACAGGCCCTTCGGCCCTCCAAGCCCGTGCCGACCATGCTGCCCGACTAAACTACAATCTTCTACACTTCCTGGGTCCGTATCCCTCTATTCCCATCCTATTCATGTATTTGTCAAGATGCCCCTTACCTTATCAAACGCTTTATTGAAATCCATATACACCACATCAACTGCTTTACCCTCATCCACCTGTTTGGTCACCTTCTCAAAGAACTCAATCAGGTTTGTGAGGCACGACCTACCCTTCACAAAACCGTGTTGACTATCTCTAATCAAATTATTCCTTTCCAGATGATTATACATCCTATCTCTTATAAACCTGTCCAAGATTTTTCCCAAAACAGAAGTAAGGCTCACTGGTCTATAGTTACCGGGGTTGTCTCTACTCCCCTTCTTGAACAAGGGGACAACATTTGCTATCCTCCAGTCTTCTGGCACTATTCCTTTAGACAAAGATGACTTAAAGATCAAAGCCAAAGGCTCAGCAATCTCCTCCTTACCTTCCCAGAGAATCCTCGGATAAATCCCATCCGGCCCAGGGGACTTATCTATTTTTACCCTTTCCAGATGTTTTAACATGTTAAACAGGATTGCTAACGCCTCCTCCTTATGCACCTCAAGCCCTTCTAGTCTAGTAGCCTGAATCTCAGTATTCTCCTCGACAACATTGTCTTTTTCCTGTGTGAATACTGACGAACAATATTCATTTAGCACCTCTCCTATCTCCTCGACCTCCAAGCACAACTTCCCACTACTGTCCTTGACTGGCCCTACTCTTACCCTAGTCATTCATTTATTCCTGACATATCTATAGAAAGCTTTAGGGTTAACCTTGATCCTAACTGCCAAAGACTTCTCATGTCCCCTCCTGGCTCTTCTTAGCTCTCTCTTTCGGTCCTTCTTGTAACTTGTAACTCTTGATCGCCCTAACTGGACCTTCATGTCTCAACTGTACATAAGCCTCCTTCTTCCTCTTGACAAGTGTTTCGACTGCTTTAGTAAACCACAGTTCCCTGGCTCGACAACTTCCTCCCTGCCTGACAGGTACATACTTATCAAGGACACGCAGTAGCTGTTCCTTGAACAAGCTCCACATTTCCATTGTGCCCATCCCCTGCAGTTTTCCTCTCCATCCGATGCATCCTAAGTCTTGCCTCATCGCATCATAATTGCCTTTCCCCCAGATATAACTCTTGCCCTGCGGTACATAGAACATAGAACATAGAACGATACAGCGCAGTACAGCCCCTTCAGCCCACGATGTTCCACTGAAACAAAAGCCATCTAACCTACACTATGCCATTATCATCCATATGTTTATCCAACAAACTTTTAAATGCCCTCAATGTTGGCGAGTTCACTACTGTTGCAGGTAGGGCATTCCACGGCCTCACTACTCTTTGCGTAAAGAACCTACCTCTGACCTCTGTCCTATATCTATTACCCCTCAGTTTAAAGCTATGTCTCCTCGTGCCAGCCATTTCCATCCGCGGGAGAAGGCTCTCACTGTCCACCCTATCTAACCCCCTGATCATTTTGTATGCCTCTATTAAGTCTCCTCTTAACCTTCTTCTCACAAAAGTAAACATAATCGAATTGTGGTCACTATCACCAAAGTGCTCACCTACCTCCAAATCTAACACCTGTCCTGGTACCAAATCCAATATGGCCTCGCCTCTCATTGGCCTATCTACATACTGTGTCAGGAAACCCTCCTGCACACATTGGACAAAAACGGACCCATCCTTTCAGCCCGTTAGGGACTGTTTAGCACAGGGCTAAATCGCTGGCTTTGAAAGCAGACTAAGGCAGGCCAACAGCACGGTTCAATTCCCGTATCAGCCTCCCCGAACAGGTGCCGGAATGTGGCGACTAGGGGCTTTTCACAGTAACTTCATTTGAAGCCTACTTGTGACAATAAGCGATTTTCATTTCATTTTTCATTTCATCTAAAGTACTCGAACTATAGCGTTTCCAGTCAATATTTGGAAAGTTAAAGTCCCCCATAACAACTACCCTGTTGCTTTCGCTCCTATCCAGAATCATCTTTGCAATCCTTTCCTCTACATCTCTAGAACTTTTCGGAGGCCTATAGAAAACCCCTAACAGGGTGACCTCTCCTTTCCTGTTTTTAACCTCAGCCCATACTACCTCAGTAGACGAGGCCTCATCAAACGTCCTGTCTGCCACCGTAATACTGTCCTTGACTAACAATGCTACCCCTCCCCCTCTTTTACCACCTTCCCTGAGCTTCCTGAAATATCTAAACCCCGGCACCTGCAACAACCATTCCTGTCCCTGCTGTATCCATGTCTCCGAAATGGCCACAACATCGAAGTCCCAGTTACCAACCTTATTCACCCACCTTATTCCGGATGCTCCTGGCATTGAAGTAGACACACTTTAAACCACCTTCCTGCCTGCCGGTAACTCCTGCAACTTTGAAACCCTACTCATGACCTCACTACTCTCAACCTCCTGTATACTGGAGCTACAATTCAGGTTCCCAAGCCCCTGTTGAACTCGTTTAAACCCTCCCGAAGAGCATTAGCAAATTTACCCCCCCCCCCCCCAGGATAATGGTACCCCTCTGGTCCAGGTGTAGACCGTCCCGTTTGTAGAGGTCCCACCGACCCCAGAATGAGCCCCAATTATCCAGAAATCTGAAGCCCTACCTCCTGCACCATCCCTGTAGCCACGTGTTCAACTCCTCTCTCTCCCTATTCCTCGTCTCACTAGCACGTGGCACAGGTAACAACCCAGAGATAATAACTCTGTTTGTCCTCGATCTACATTTCCACCCTAGCTCCCTGAATTCCTGCCTTACATCCCTATCCCTTTTCCTATCTATGTCGTTGGTACCAATGTGGACCACGACTTGGGGCTGCTCCCCCTCCCCCTTAAGGACCTGGAAAACACGATCCGAGACATCACGCACCCTGGCACCTGGGAGGCAAGACACCTGGGAGGGCAGCACGGTAGCATTGTGGTTAGCACAATCGCTTCACAGCTCCAGGGTCCCAGGTTCGATTCCGACTTGGGTCACTGTCTGTGCGGAGTCTGCACGTCCTCCCCGTGTGTGCGTGGGTTTTCTCCGGGTGCTCCGGTTTCCTCCCAGTCCAAAGATGTGCAGGTTAGGTGGATTGGCCATGATAAATTGCCCTTAATGTCCAAAATTGCCCATAGTGTTGGGTGGGGTTACTGGGTTAACGGGATAGGGTGGAGGTGTTGACCTTGGGTAGGGTGCTCTTTCCAAGAGCTGGTGCAGACTCGATGGGCCGAATGGCCTCCTTCTGCACTGTAAATTCTATGACCAATCCCGAGTCTTCCATTCTCACCCATTCTTTCCTCGGTTCCCTTACTCCCTGAGCTGTGACTGGCCAGCTTCAGGAGGGCCAGGCCACCCATGTTTCTTATGCCCTGCAGTGTAGTCTTGGGGATTCTTTCCATCCCCCTCACCCTCCTCCCTCCCACCCGCCTCCCCCTCCCCTCCCTCCTCCATGCTCCAAGTTCATCTTCCTTATTCCTGACGCTCCTTGCATTGCAACAGACAGACATTAACCGATTCCACTGAGTGCAACTTTTCCCCATCAACTGTCTATCCTTCCTCACAGACTTGCTGCATTCGATTTCTGCCTGTTCAAAAGCTTCCCTATCCTCTGATCCATAGCTCTGGTTTCCATCCCCGTCCCTTGATACCTTTCATCCTGGGCTTCCAAGTTCCGCGCGTTAAGCACAAGTTGCCAGTAATTTGCAAGGTTAGTAGAAAAAAATATGTTTTATTTCTTCTCCTTCCATGTTTTCTTTAATAGTTCGGAATTGTTTGCAGAATTATCTCATTCTTAATTAATCGTCAATTCTGGTACCATGTCGTGTTCTGTAGAGTGGCCAATGTGAATGATGCATGACCAACATCTAGTTTAAATAATTTCTTCTAAATAAGTGAGTGGTAAAGGTAGCCAGAATAAATAAAATAACAATCTACTAACACTACCTAATTATTATAGGTCTTCTGCAAAATATGTTTCATCACACACCAGGCTGCATGATGGTCTTCGTTGGCACTTTGGGCTGCATGCATCCCCCATCGGTGGCGGGCAACATGGGGGCCTTGGCCATGACGCCTGTGCCTGATGCCAGGGGCACCGTCGGCTGGAACTTCCCCCAGTAGGGATATGCACCGTGGCACCCGTAGAGGTTACTGTGGCTGTGGTCCTGGCTGGGTCATCTGTGGGTGCCAACTGGGTGGGAGGTGCGGCGGAGGGTGGGGTACGGAGGTGGTAGAGGGTGGGGGCATCATCATCATCATCATCATCAAATTTACAGTGCTGAAGGAGACTATTCGGCCCATCGAGTCTGCACCAGCTCTTGGAAAGAGCACCCCACTTAAGGCCACACCTCCACCCTATCCCCGTAACCCAGTAACCCGACCTAATCTAATGGCAATTTATCATGGCCAATCCACCTAACCTGCACATCTTTGGACTGTGGGAGGAAACCGGAGCACCCGGAGGAAACCCACGCAGACACTGGGAGGATGTGCAGACTCCGCACAGACAGTGACCCAAGCCGGAATCAAACCTGGGACTCTGGAGCTGTGAAGCAATTGTGCTGGCCACCATGCTACCCACACAGTGTCACTCTGCAGAACCACAGATGGTCAGTGTGTGTGCAGCAAAGTGTCTGTGGTAATGGTGGTCCGTGCCTGGGCACTGCCTCAGTCCCATGGGTGAGGAGTCACGCTGACCACGGAATGAGTGTAGGGCCAGGAAGATGGCGTCTGCTGAGGACCAGTTGCGGCGGTATGCGAATGACACTGGTTCTAGGCATTCTGCAAGCGTGGAGATAATGCACTTCTCAAAGAACTTCATTATGATCGATGCCAAAGCCTCTGGCACATTGAGGCTGGTTCCTCTGTGGTACCGATATGATGGTGGTCTTCGTGAAGCAGGTGGGGACCTCGGAACAGAGTAGGGAGAGGTTGAAAGTGTCCACAAACACATTTGTCAGCTGGTCCGTTCAAGACCTTAGTGCATGAACCTTTCCAGCGTTCATTTTGAAGAAGGCGAACATGACTTCGGAAGCTGTGACGGTGGGTATGGGTGTGTCCGGGGCTGCTGGGGCACTCTACAGCGGATCGATGGTTTCCTGCTCGAACCGAGCATAGTGCACCCCTCACCATTGGATTCATGGCAAGGGGTACACTGCTGCCGGAGATCCTGCTCGGCTTTGCTTTGTAGCCCGTTATGTTGCCACAGCCGACGACCATCCGTGACTTTAGTCTGTGACTCTACCTTGGTCTGATGAAGTCACACGGGATCAGGGGTGAACTGGCAAGGTGGATACAGAACTGGCTAGGCCATAGAAGGCAGAGGGTAGCAATGGAGGGATGCTTTTCTAATTGGAGGGCTGTGACCAGTGGTGTTCCACAGGGATCAGTGCTGGGACCTTTGCTCTTTGTAGTATATATAAATGATTTGGAGGAAAATGTAACTGGTCTGATTAGTAAGTTTGCAGACGACACAAAGGTTGGTGGAATTGCGGATAGCGATGAGGACTGTCTGAGGATACAGCAGGATTTAGATTGTCTGGAGACTTGGGCGGAGAGATGGCAGATGGAGTTTAACCTGGACAAATGTGAGGTAATGCATTTTGGAAGGGCTAATGCAGGTAGGGAATATACAGTGAATGGTAGAACCCTCAAGAGTATTGAAAGTCAAAGAGATCTAGGAGTACAGGTCCACAGATCACTGAAAGGGGCTACACAGGTGGAGAAGGTAGTCAAGAAGGCATACGGCATGCTTGCCTTCATTGGCCGGGGCATTGAGTATAAGAAGTGGCATGTCATGTTGCAGCTGTATAGAACCTTAGTTAGGCCACACTTGGAGTATAGTGTTCAATTCTGGTCGCCACACTACCAGAAGGATGTGGAGGCTTTAGAGAGGGTGCAGAAGAGATTTACCAGAATGTTGCCTGGTATGGAGGGCATAAGCTATGAGGAGCGATTGAATAAACTCGGTTTGTTCTCACTGGAACGAAGGAGGTTGAGGGGCGACCTGATAGAGGTATACAAAATTATGAGGGGCATAGACAGAGTGGATAGTCAGAGGCTTTTCCCCAGGGTAGAGGGGTCAATTACTAGGGGGCATAGGTTTAAGGTGAGAGGGGCAAAGTTTAGAGTAGATGTACGAGGCAAGTTTTTTACGCAGAGGGTAGTGGGTGCCTGGAACTCACTACCGGAGGAGGTAGTGGAGGCAGGGACGATAGGGACATTTAAGGGGCATCTTGACAAATATATGAATAGGATGGGAATAGAAGGATACGGACCCAGGAAGGGTAGAAGATTGTAGCTTAGTCGGGCAGTATGGTCGGCACGGGCTTGGAGGGCCGAAGGGCCTGTTCCTGTGCTGTACATTTCTTTGTTCTTTGTTCTTGTTTGATATTGTCTCTTAGCATCGCTGATGACTTTGCAGAGGTCATACCTGAATTTTGTGTATTGGTCAGCGTCAAATGACTTGAATGCCTGAGACCTGGGAGTCAATTCTCTGATTGAGCCATGGTTTCCGGTTGGGAAACAACTGTTTTCTTTGGCATGCAGTCTTCTATACATTTTCTGACAGACCGTGTTAGGGAACGGGAGCTGGAGCTTGAGGAACTGAGGATCATTCGGGATGCTGAGGGGGTAATAGATAGAAGCTGCAGGGACATAGTTACACCTGAGAACAAAGGTAGCCGGGTAACAGTTAGAGGTGGGAAGAGGAGGCAGCAGTCAGTGCAGGGATCTCCTTTGGTCGTTCCTCTCAAAAATAAGAATACCGCTTTGGATACTGTTGGGGGGATTACCCAGCAGGGGTGGGCTGCAGTGACCGGGTCTCTGGCACGAGGTCCGGCTCTGGGGCTCAGAAGGGAAGGGGGGAGATTAGGAGAGCACTAGTTATAGGGGACTCAATAGTTAGAGGTACAGACAGGCGGTTCTGTGGGCACGGGCGAGACTCTCGGATAGTTTGTTGCCTCCCGGGTGCCAGGGTCCATGACGTCTCGGGTCGTGTCTTCAGGATCGTTAAGGGGGAGGGGGAGCAGCCAGAAGTCGTGGTGCACATTGGTACCAACGACGTAGGTAGGAAAAGGGGTGTGGATGTAATAAACGAGTTTAGGGAGTTAGGCTGGAAGTTAAAAGCCAGGACAGACAGAGTTGTCATCTCTGGTTTGTTACCGGTGCCACGTGACAGCGAGGCTAGGAATAGGGAGAGAGTGCAGTTGAACACGTGGCTGCAGGAATGGTGTAGGAGGGAGGGCTTCAGGTATTTGGATAATTGGAGTGCATTCTGGGGAAGGTGGGACCTGTACAAGCAGGACGGGTTGCATCTGAACCAGAGGGGCACCAATATCCTGGGAGGGAGGTTTTCTTGTACTCTTCGGGAGGGTTTAAACTAATTTGGCAGGGGAATGGGAACCGGATTTGTAGTCCAGCAACTAAAGTAGCCGATGTTCAGGACGTCAAAACATGTAGTGAGGCAGTAGGGAAGGTACATAGAACATAGAACGATACAGCGCAGTACAGGCCCTTCGGCCCACGATGTTGCACCGAAACAAAAGCCATCTAACCTACACTATGCCATTATCATCCATATGCTTATCCAATAAAGTTTTAAATGCCCTCAATGTTGGCGTGTTCACTACTGTAGCAGGTAGGGCATTCCACGGCCTCACCACTCTTTGCGTAAAGAACCTACCTCTGACCTCTGTCCTATATCTATTACCCCTCAGTTTAAAGCTATGTCCCCTCGTGCCAGCCATTTCCATCCGCGGGAGAAGGCTCTCACTGTCCACCCTATCTAACCCCCTGATCATTTTGTATGCCTCTATTAAGTCTCCTCTTAACCTTCTTCTCTCCAACGAAAACAACCTCAAGTCCATCAGCCTTTCCTCACAAGATTTTCCCTCCAGGTAACACTGACAAGTGTGTATCCTTCAACGCAAGAAGCATCAGGAATAAGGTGGGTGAACAGAAGGCATGGACCGGTACTTGGGACTACGATGTGGTGGCCATCACGGAAACTTGGATAGAAGAGGGGCAGAAATTGTTGTTGGAGGTCCCTGGTTATAGATGTTTCAATAAGATTAGGGAAGCTGGTTAAAGAGGTGGGGGGGGGGGGGGGGTGGCATTGTTAATTAGAATCGCCGAGCAGAAACTGAGAGCCAAGTTCCGCACACATGAGTGCGGCCTCAACCGGGACCTGGGATTCATGTCGCATTACATTCATCCCCCACCATCTGGCCTGCGAAATCCTACCAACTGTCCTGGCTTGATACAATTCACACCTCTTTAACCTGGGGTTACCCCATCTCTGGATCTGTAAAGATTTAATCACCTGCTAATGGTCTCATTCCTAGCATTGTTTGGCATCTTTGAATTTGTCTATATATGTGTTTCTGGAACAGACCTCTTCATTCACCTGAGGAAGGAGCAGCGCTCCGAAAGCTAGTGACATCGAAACAAACCTGTTGGACTTTAACCTGGTGTTGTAAGACTTCGTACTGTTGTTAATTAGAGATAGTATAACAGCTGCAGAAAGGCAGTTCGAGAAGGATCTGCCTACTGAGGTAGTATGGGTTGAAGTAAGAAATAGGAAAGGAGCAGTCACCTTGTTAGGAGTTTTCTATAGGCCCCCCAATAGTAGCAGAGATGTGGAGGAACAGATTGGGAAACAGATTTTGGAAAGGTGCAGAAGTCATAGGGTAGTAGTCATGGGCGACTTTAACTTCCCAAATAATGAGTGGAAACTCTTTAGATCAAATAGTTTGGATGGGGTGGTGTTTGTGCAGTGTGTCCAGGAAGCTTTTCTAACGCAGTATGTAGATTGTCCGACCAGAGGAGGGGCAATATTGGATTTAGTACTGGGTAATGAGCCAGGGCAAGTGATAGATTTGTTAGTGGGGGAGCATTTTGGAGATAGTGACCACAATTTTGTGACTTTCACTTTAGTAATGGAGAGGGATAGGTACGTGCAACAGGGCAAGGTTTACAATTGGGGGAAGGGTAAATACGATGTTGTCAGACAAGAATTGAAGTGCATAAGTTGGGAACATAGGCTGGCAGGGAAGGACACAAGTGAAATGTGGAACTTGTTCAAGGAACAGGTGCTACGTGTCCTTGATATGTATGTCCCTGTCAGGCAGGGAAGAGATGGTCGAGTGAGGGAACCATGGTTGACAAGAGAGGTTGAATGTCTTGTTAAGAGGAAAAAGGAGACTTATGTAAGGCTGAGGAAACAAGGTTCAGACAGGGCATTGGAGGGATACAAGATAGCCAGGAGGGAACTGAAGAAAGGGCTAAGAGAGGGCATGAAAAATCTTTGGCGGGTAGGATCAAGGAAAACCCCAAGGCCTTTTACACATATGTGAGAAATATGAGAATGACTAGAGCGAGGGTAGGTCCGATCAAGGACAGTAGCGGGAGATTGTGTATTGAGTCTGAAGAGATAGGAGAGGTCTTGAACGAGTACTTTTCTTCTGTATTTACAAATGAGAGGGGCGATATTATTGGAGAGGACAGTATGAAACAGATTGGTAAGCTCGAGGAAATACTTGTTAGGAAGGAAGATGTGTTGTGCATTTTGAAAAACTTGAGGATAGACAAGTCCCCCGGGCCTGACGGGATATATCCAAGGATTCTATGGGAAGCAAGAGATGAAATTGCAGAGCCGTTGGCAATGATCTTTTCGTCCTCACTGTCAACAGGGATGGTACCAGGGGATTGGAGAGTGGCGAATGTCGTGCCCCTGTTCAGAAAAGGGACTAGGGCTAACCCTGGGAATTACAGGCCAGTTAGTCTTACTTCGGTGGTCGGCAAAGTAATGGAAAGAGTACTGAAGGATAGGATTTCTGAGCATCTGGAAAGACACTGCTTGATTACTACAGAGGCTGGTTTAGCTCACTGGGCTAAATCGCTGGCTTTTAAAGCAGACCAAGGACGGCCAGCAGCACGGTTCAATTCCCGTACCAGGCGCCGGAATGTGGCGACTAGGGGCTTTTCACAGTAACTTCATTGAAGCCTACTTGTGACAATCAGCGATTTTCCTTTCATTTTCATTTCATTAGGGATAGTCAGCACGGATTTGTGAGGGATAGATCTTGCCTCACAAGTCTTTTTGAATTCTTTGAGGAGTTGACCAAGCTCGTGGATAAAGTAAAACAGTGGATGTAGTGTAGATGGATTTTAGTAAGGCTTATGCAGAAAGTAAGGAGGCATGGGATAGTGGGAAATCTGGGCAGTTTGATAACGAACTGGCTAACCGATAGAAGTCAGAGAGTGGTGGTGGATGGCAAATATTCAGCCTGGAACCCAGTTACCAGTGGCGTACCGCAGGGATCAGTTCTGGGTCCTCTGCTGTTTGTGATTTTCATTAATGACTTGGATGAGGGAGTTGAAGGGTGGGTCAGTAAATTTGCAGACGATACGAAGAGTAGTGGAGTTGTGGATTGTGGATAGGGCTGTTATCGGCTGCAAATAGACATAGATAGGATGCAGAGCTGGGCTGAGAAGCGGCAGATGGAGTTTAACCCTGAAAAGTGTGAGGTTGTCCATTTTGGAAGGACAAATATGAATGCAGAATACAAGGTTAACGGTAGAGTTCTTGGCAATGTGGAGGAGCAGAGAGATCTTGGGGTCTATGTTCATACATCTTTGAATGTTGCCACTGAACTGAATAGAGCTGTGAAGAAGGCCTATGGTGTGCTAGAATTTAAGAGCCGTGAGGTGATGATGCAGTTGTACAAAACCTTGGTAAGGCCACATTTGGAGTACTGTGTACAGTTCTGGTCGCCTCATTTTCGGAAGGATGTGGAAGATTTGGAAATGGTGCAAAGGAGATTTACCTCGATGTTGCCTGGAATGAAGAATAGGTCTTCCGAGGAAAGGGTGACGGTGCTAGGTCTTTTCTTATTAGAACGGAGAAGGATGAGGGGTGACTTGATAGAGGTTAATCAGATGATCAAGGGAATAGATAGGGTAGACAGTCAGAGACGTTTCCCACGGATAGAACAAACCATTACAAGGTGTCATGTGAGAGTACAGTTAATGCATGGATGTCTAAGCAATATACCTTTAGAAAATAGTGATGTCAGAGAGTGGGTGGAGCTGCCATTTTGCAGTTTAGTTTTGCAGTTTGAAAAGAGCTTGGGAGTGTCTGTGTTTGCAGTGAGCTGGATGTCTGACATGAAAGACTATCTCTGGATCATTTGGGTGATTTAAACTCATAATAGTAAAGCCTTTAACCTGATGTAGCAAAGATCAGTGGGAGACTAGAGGACTGGGAAATCTTTAGGGGGCAACAGAAAGCTACTAAAAAAGCTATAAAGAAGAGTAAGATAGATTATGAGAGTAAACTTGCTCAGAATATAAAAACAGATAGTAAAAGTTTCTATAAATACATAAAACAAAAAAGAGTGGCTAAGGTAAATATTGGTCCTTTAGAGGATGAGAAGGGAGATTTAATAATGGGAGATGAGGAAATGGCTGAGGAACTGAACAGGTTTTTTGGGTCGGTCTTCACAGTGGAAGACACAAATAACATGCCAGTGACTGATGGAAATGAGGCTATGACAGGTGAGGACCTTGAGAGGATTGATATCACCAAGGAGGTAGTGATGGGCAAGCTAATGGGGCTAAAGGTAGACAAGTCTCCTGGCCCTGATGGAATGCATCCCAGAGTGCTAAAAGAGATGGCTAGGGAAATTGCAAATGCACTAGTGATAATTTACCAAAATTCACTAGACTCTGGGGTGGTCCCGTCGGATCGGAAATTAGCAAACGTGACACCACTGTTTAAAAAAGGAGGTAGGCAGAAAGTGGGTAATTATAGGCCAGTGAGCTTAACTTCGGTAGTAGGGAAGATGCTGGAATCTATCATCAAGGAAGAAATAGCGAGGCATCTGGATGGAAATTGTCCCATTGGACAGACGCAGCATGGGTTCATAAAGGGCAGGTCGTGCCTAACTAATTTAGTAGATTTTTTTGAGGACATTAACAGTGCGGTAGATAACGGGGAGCCAATGGATGTGGTATATCTGGATTTCCAGAAAGCCTTTGACAAGGTGCCACACAAAAGGTTGTTGCATATGATAAAGATGCATGGCATTAAGGGGAAAGTAGGAGCATGGATAGAGGATTGGTTAATTAATAGAAAGCAAAGAGTGGGGATTAATGGGTGTTTCTCTGGTTGGCAATCAGTAGCTAGTGGTGTCCCTCAGGGATCAGTGTTGGGCCCACAACTGTTCACAATTTACAGAGATGATTTGGAGTTGGGGACCAAGGGCAATGTGTCCAAGTTTGCAGACAACACTAAGATAAGTGGTAAAGGAAAAAGTGCAGAGGATACTGGAAGTCTGCAGAGGGATTTGGACAGGCTAAGTGAATGGGCTAGGGTCTGGCAGATGGAATAGAATGTTGACAAATGTGAGGTTATCCATTTTGGTAAGAATAACGGCAAAAGGGATTATTATTTAAATGATAAAAAATTAAAACATGCTGCTGTGCAGAGAGACCTGGGTGTGCTAGTGCATGAGTCGCAGAAAGTTGGTTTTCAGGTGCAACAGGTGATTAAGAAGGCAAATGGAATTTTGTCCTTCATTGCTAGAGGGATGGAGTTTAAGACTAGGGAGGTTATGCTGGAATTGTATAAGGTGTTAGTGAGGCCACACCTGGAGTATTGTGTTCAGTTTTGGTCTCCTTACTTGAGAAAGGATGTACTGGCACTGGAGGGTGTGCAGAGGAGATTCACTAGGTTAATCCCAGAGCTGAAGGGGTTGGATTACGAGGAGAGGTTGAGTAGACTGGGACTGTACTCGTTGGAATTTAGAAGGATGAGGGGGGATCTTATAGAAGCATATAAGATTATGAAGGGAATAGATAGGATAGATGCAGGCAGGTTGTTTCCACTGGCGGGTGAAAGCAGAACTAGGGGGCATAACCTCAAAATAAGGGGAAGTAGATTTAGGACTGAGTTTAGGAGGAACTTCTTCACCCAAAGGGTTGTGAATCTATGGAATTCCTTGCCCAGTGAAGCAGTAGAGGCTCCTTCATTAAATGTTTTTAAGATAAAGATAGATAGTTTTTTGAAGAATAAAGGGATTAAGGGTTATGGTGTTCGGGCCGGAAAGTGGAGCTGAGTCCACAAAAGATCAGCCATGATCTCATTGAATGGCGGAGCAGGCTCGAGGGGCCAGATGGCCGACTCCTGCTCCTAGTTCTTATGTTCTTATGATGTGATTCTATTTAAAGGTGTTAAGTCTCTTGGAAGTTTGAAGGAACATTTTGAGGAATTATTTACTGTTGCAATATTTTGGAGTTATCTTTGAAGTAAGGGGTGTTAAGAGATCCAATGTTTATTTAAGATGTTAAGTTGAGTTCATGGAATAAACAGTATTTTGTGTTTAGAAACCCACGTGTCCATAATTGTAAACCCACGCCGAGGGATTTTCTTTTTTAAGAGTGGAGATTTAAAAAGGGCGGGAGCTGCGAGTCGGAGCGGAGATTTAAAAAGAGCGGGAGCTGCGACTCGGAGCAGAGATTTAAAAAGATCACAGCCTAGTTTCGGGAGCCGTTCGGAGGAGGAGGAGCAGTCTCTGTCAAGGAGAGAATCTGAGAACATCAAAACACTCAGAAGGTAAGTAAGTGATTTTTACTCATTTTTACTTTTATTAACTTTTCAAATTGTGTGTGTGTGGGGGGGACAGGAGGGAGGACGGAAGTGACAGCACAGAAAAGCTGTGACCTGAGTGGCTGGTTGGGAATCTACACTAAATTAAAACAATTAAGCATTGGTAACTAATTAAACATAATTACTTAATTATAATTTAGAGGGTATCGGAGAGGACTATATTTAGCTTCCACGTTTATAATTGAAATCTAATGCTGGGAAACAGATAGTTAACAGTAACTTTTTGTTTTAATTTTAACTTTTAATTTACTAATTAATTGACGCAATGTCAGTTAGAGGGGTGCAGTGCTCTGACTGTGAGATGTGGCAGGTCCGGGAGGCTTCCAGCGTCCCGGAGGGCTTCATCTGCAGAAAGTGCACCCAACTAGAGCGCCTCACAGACCGCACGGTTCGATTGGAGCAGCAATTGGATGCACTTAGGAGCATGCAGGTGGCGGAAAGCGTCATAGATCGCAGTTATGTAAATGTGGTCACACCCAAGGTGCAGGCAGAGAAATGGGTGACCACCAGAAAGGGCAGGCAGTCAGTGCAGGAATCCCCTGTGGTTGTCCCCCTCTCGAACAGGTATACCCCTTTGGTTACTGTCGGGGGGGATAGCCTATCAGGGGACAACAGCAGCAGCCAGGGCAGTGCACCACGGCTGGCTCTGATGTTCAGAAGGGAGGGTTAAAGCGCAGAAGAGCAATAGTAATTTGGATACTTGTGGGGGAAGGGGGGGGGACTTACCAGGGGTAAGCCATGGGGTACGGGCCTCTGGCTCGGAGTCTGTCCCTGTTGCTCAGATGGGAAGGGGGGAGAGGAGCAGAGCATTAGTAATTGGGGACTCGATAGTCAGGGGCACAGATAGGAGATTTTGTGGGAGCGTGAGAGACTCACGTTTGGTATGTTGCCTCCCAGGTGCAAGGGTATGTGATGTCTCGGATCGTGTTTTCCGGGTCCTTAAGGGGGAGGGGGAGCAGCCCCAAGTCGTGGTCCACATTGGCACTAACGACATAGGTAGGAAAGGGGACAAGGATGTCAGGCAGGCTTTCAGGGAGCTAGGATGGAAGCTCAGAACAAGAACAAACAGAGTTGTTATCTCTGGGTTGTTGCCCATGCCACGTGATAATGAGATGAGGAATAGGGAGAGAGAGCAATTAAACACGTGGCTACAGGGATGGTGCAGGCGGGAGGGATTCAGATTTCTGGATAACTGGGGCTCTTTCTGGGGAAGGTGGGACCTCTACAGACAGGATGGTCTACATCTGAACCTGAGGGGCACAAATATCCTGGGGGGGAGATTTGTTAGTGCTCTCTGGGGGGGTTTAAACTAATGCAGCAGGGGCATGGGAACCTGGATTGTAGTTTTAGGGTAAGGGAGAATGAGAGTATAGAGGTCAGGAGCACAGATTTGACATCGCAGGAGGGGGCCAGTGTTCAGGTAGGTGGTTTGAAGTGTGTCTACTTCAATGCCAGGAATATACGAAATAAGGTAGGGGAACTGGCAGCATGGGTTGGTACCTGGGACTTCGATGTTGTGGCCATTTTGGAGACATGGATAGAGCATGGATAAAGGATGGCGAGGATGATCCTGGATAAGAGCGAAAGTAACAGGGTAGTTATTATTGGAGACTTTAACTTTCCAAATATTGACTGGAAAAGATATAGTTCGAGTACAATAGATGGGTCGTTTTTTGTACAGTGTGTGCAGGAGGGTTTCTGAAACAATATGTTGACAGGCCAACAAGAGGCGAGGCCACGTTGGATTTGGTTTTGGGTAATGAACCTGGCCAGGTGTTGGATTTGGAGGTAGGAGAGCACTTTGGGGACAGTGACCACAATTCGGTGACGTTTACGCTAGTGACGGAAAGGGATAAGTATACACCGCAGGGCAAGAGTTATAGCTGGGGGAAGGGCAATTATGATGCCATTAGACGAGACTTGGGGGGGATAGGTTGGAGAAGTAGACTGCAAGTGTAGGGCACACTGGATAAGTGGAGCTTGTTCAAGGATCAGCTACTGCGTGTTCTTGATAAGTACGTACCGGTCAGGCAGGGAGGAAGGCGTAGAGCGAGTCGATTTCGGCGGGAGAATCAGCTGGTGAGTCAGTTTCAGCGGGAGCATTGCGGAAGTGGTTGCTGGGAGGTAAGTCTGTCCTTTAAAAGCACTTGTCTTTGCAGGGGCAGGCCAGTCGATTTCGGCGGGAGTGGAGCTGGCTGGTTAGTTAATTTCAGCAGGAGCTGAGAATTTTTCTTTTTTTTTAATTAGTTTTTTAGGCGGGAACAGGAAGTCGACCCGCGGACGTCTGGGAAGACCCTCACCAATAAATTCTGGTGGAGAGGAAACCCGAGACACTACACGTGTAGTGTCTCCCACCCGCCCTCCTCCTCTAACCTAATAATAAAACCCATTGGTCTGAGGTAAGTACCATATTTTATTATATTATTATTATTTTTTATAAAAAATTTAATTTAGTTGTTAGCCAGATCTTGGTAGAAAGTAAGAGGAATGGCAGGGAAGGGAGTGCAATGTTCCTCCTGCAGGATGTTTGAGATGAGGGATGCAGTTAGTGTCCCTGCTGATTTTACCTGCAGGAAGTGCTGCCATCTCCAGCTCCTCCAAGACCGAGTTAGGGAACTGGAGCTGGAGTTGGAAGAACTTCGGATCATTCGGGAGGCAGAAGGGGTCATAGATAGCAGCTTCAGGGAATTAGTTACACCAAAGATTGGAGATAGGTGGGTAACTGTAAGAGGGACTGGGAAAAAGCAGTCAGTGCAGGGATCCCCTGCGGTCATTCCCCTGAGAAACAAGTATACCGCTTTGTATACTTGTGGGGGGGGGGGGGGGAATTACCAGGGGTAAGCCATGGGGTACGGGCCTCTGGCACGGAGTCTGTCCCTGTTGCTCAGAAGGGAAGGGGGGAGAGGAGCAGAGCATTAGTAATTGGGGACTCTATAGTCAGGGGCACAGATAGGAGATTTTGTGGGAGCGTGAGAGACTCACGTTTGGTGTGATGCCGCCAAGGTGCAAGGGTACGTGATGTCTCGGATCGTGTTTTCCGGGTCCTTAGGGGGGAGGGGGAGCAGCCCCAAGTCGTGGTCCACATTGGCACGAACGACATAGGTAGGAAAGGGGACAAGGATGTCAGGCAGGCTTTCAGGGAGCTAGGATGGAAGCTCAGAACTAGAACAAACAGAGTTGTTATCTCTGGGTTGTTGCCCGTGCCACGTGATAGTGAGATGAGGAATAGGGAGAGAGAGCATTTAAACACATGGCTACAGGGATGGTGCAGGCGGGACGGATTCAGATTTCTGGATAACTGGGGCTCTTTCTGGGGAAGGTGGGACCTCTACAGACAGGATGGTCTACATCTGAACCTGCGGGGCACAAATATCCTGGGGGGGAGATTTGTTAGTGCTCTTTGGGGGGGTTTAAACTAATGCAGCAGGGGCATGGGTACCTGGATTGTAGTTTTAGGGTAAGGGAGAATGAGAGTATAGAGGTCAGGAGCACAGATTTGACGTCGCAGGAGGGGGCCAGTGTTCAGGTAGGTGGTTTGAAGTGTGTCTACTTCAATGCCAGGAGTATACGAAACAAGGTAGGGGAACTGGCAGCATGGGTTGGTACCTGGGACTTCGATGTTGTGGCCATTTCGGAGACATGGATAGAGCAGGGACAGGAATGGATGTTGTAGGTTCCGGGGTTTAGGTGTTTTAGTAAGCTCCGAGAAAGAGGCAAAAGAGGGGGAGGTGTGGCGCTGCTAGTCAAGAGCAGTATTACGGTGGCGGAGAGGATGCTAGATGGGGACTCTTCTTCCAAGGTAGTATGGGCTGAAGTTGGAAACAGCAAAGGAGAGGTCACCCTGTTGGGAGTTTTTATAGGCCTCCTAATAGTTCTAGGGATGTAGAGGAAAGGATGGCGAAGATGATCCTGGATAAGAGCGAAAGTAACAGGGTAGTTATTATGGGAGACTTTAACTTTCCAAATATTGACTGGAAAAGATATAGTTCGAGTACAATAGATGGGTCGTTTTTTGTACAGTGTGTGCAGGAGGGTTTCCTGAAACAATATGTTGACAGGCCAACAAGAGGCGAGGCCACGTTGGATTTGGTTTTGGGGAATGAACCAGGCCAGGTGTTGGATTTGGAGGTAGGAGAGCACTTTGGGGACAGTGACCACAATTCGGTGACGTTTACGTTAATGATGGAAAGGGATAAGTATACACCGCAGGACAAGAGTTATAGCTGGGGGAATGGCAATTATGATGCCATTAGACGTGACTTGGGGGGGATAAGGTGGAGAAGTAGGCTGCAAGTGTTGGGCACACTGGATAAGTGGGGCTTGTTCAAGGATCAGCTACTGCGTGTTTGTGATAAGTATGTACCGGTCAGGCAGGGAGGAAGGCGTCGAGCGAGGGAACCGTGGTTTACCAAGGAAGTGGAATCTCTTGTTAAGAGGAAGAAGGAGGCCTATGTGAAGATGAGGTGTGAAATTTCAGTTGGGGCGATGGATAGTTACAAGGTAGCGAGGAAGGATCTAAAGAGAGAGCTAAGACGAGCAAGGAGGGGACATGAGAAGTATTTGGCAGGAAGGATCAAGGAAAACCCAAAAGCTTTCTATAGGTATGTCAGGAATAAGCGAATGACTAGGGAAAGAGTAGGACCAGTCAAGGACAGGGATGGGAAGTTGTGTGTGGAGTCTGAAGAGATAGGCGAGATACTAAATGAATATTTTTCGTCAGTATTCACTCAGGAAAAAGATAATGTTGTGGAGGAGAATGCTGAGCCCCAGGCTAATAGAATAGATGGCATTGAGGTACGGAGGGAAGAGGTGTTGGCAATTCTGGACAGGCTGAAAATAGATACGTCCCCGGGACCTGATGGGATTTATCCTAGGATTCTCTGGGAGGCCAGGGAAGAGATTGCTGGACCTTTGGCTTTGATTTTTATGTCATCATTGGCTACAGGAATAGTGCCAGAGGACTGGAGGACAGCAAATGTGGTCCTTTGTTCAAAAAGGGGAGCAGAGACAACCCCGGCAACTATAGACCGGTGAGCCTCATGTCTGTAGTGGGTAAAGTCTTGGAGGGGATTATAAGAGACAAGATTTATAATCATCTAGATAGGAATAATATGATCAGGGATAGTCAGCATGGCTTTGTGAAGGGTAGGTCATGCCTCACAAACCTTATTGAGTTCTTTGAGAAGGTGACTGAACAGATAGATGAGGGTAGAGCAGTTGATGTGGTGTATATGGATTTCAGCAAAGCGTTTGATATGGTTCCCCATGGTCGGCTATTGCAGAAAATACGGAGGCTGGGGATTGAGGGTGATTTATAGATGTGGATCAGAAATTGGCTAGCTGAAAGAAGACAGAGGGTGGTGGTTGATGGGAAATGTTCAGAATGGAGTACAGTCACAAGTGGAGTACCACAAGGATCTGTTCTGGGGCCGTTGCTGTTCGTCATTTTTATCAATGACCTAGAGGAAGGCGCAGAAGGGTGGGTGAGTAAATTTGCAGACGATACTAAAGTCGGTGGTGTTGTCGATAGTGTGGAAGGATGTAGCAGGTTACAGAGGGATATAGATAAGCTGCAGAGCTGGGCTGAGAGGTGGCAAATGAAGTTTAATGTAGAGAAGTGTGAAGTGATTCACTTTGGAAGGAATAACAGGAATGCGGAATATTTGGCTAATGGTAAAGTTCTTGGAAGTGTGGATGAGCAGAGGGACCTAGGTGTCCATGTACATAGATCCCTGAAAGTTGCCACCCAGGTTGATAGGGTTGTGAAGAAGGCCTATGGAGTGTTGGCCTTTATTGGTAGAGGGATTGAGTTCCGGAGTCGGGAGGTCATGTTGCAGAGTACAGAACTCTGGTACGGCCGCATTTGGAGTATTGCGTACAGTTCTGGTCACCGCATTATAGGAAGGACGTGGAGGCTTTGGAGCGGGTGCAGAGGAGATTTACCAGGATGTTGCCTGGTATGGAGGGAAAATCTTATGAGGAAAGGCTGATGGACTTGAGGTTTTTTCGTTGGAGAGAAGAAGGTTAAGAGGAGACTTAAAAGAGGCATACAAAATGATCAGGGGGTTGGATAGGGTGGACAGTGAGAGCCTTCTCCCGCGGATGGAAATGGCTGGCACGAGGGGACATAACTTTAAACTGAAGGGTAATAGATATAGGACAGAGGTCAGAGGTAGGTTCTTTACGCAAAGAGTAGTGAGGCCGTGAAATGCCCTACCTGCTACAGTCGTGAACTCGCCAACATTGAGGGCATTTAAAAGTTTATTGGATAAACATATGGATGATAATGGCATAGTGTAGGTTAGATGGCTTTTGTTTCGGTGCAACATCGTGGGCCGAAGGGCCTGTACTGCTCTGTATTGTTCTATGTTCTATGTTCTATAGAACGATACAGCGCAGTACAGGCCCTTCAGCCCACGATGTTGCACGGACATGGGAAGTCAGTTTGCCAACCAGAGAAACACCCATTTATCCCCACTCTCTGCTTTCTGTTAGTTAACCAATCCTCTACCCATGCTACCACTTTAACCTCAATGCCATGAATCTTTAGTTTATGCAGCAAACTTTTGTGTGGCACCTTGTCAAAAGCTTTCTGGAAATCCAGATATACCACATCCATTGGCTCCCCGTTATCTCCTGCACTGGTAATGTCCTCAAAAAATTCTACCAAATTAGTCAGACACGACCTACCCTTTGTGAACCCATGGTGCATCTGCCCAATGGGACAATTTCCCTCCAGGTGCCCCGCTATTTCCTCCTTAATGATAGATTCCAGCATTTTCCCTACAACCGAAGTTAAGCTTACCGGCCTATAATTACCCGCTTTCTGCCGACCTCCTTTTTTAAACATTGGTGTCACGTTTGCTACTTTCCAATCCTCTGGGACCACCCCAGAGTCTAGTGAATTTTGATAAATTATCACTAGTGCGTTTACAATTTCCCTAGCCATCTCTTTTAACACTCTGGGATGCATCCCATCAGGGCCAGGAAACTTGTCTACCTTTAGCCCCATTAGCTTGCGCAATACATTAGATATTTCTTTAGTGATTTCAATCATCTCAAGGTCCTCACCTATCATATCTTTATTTCCATCAGTCACTGGCATGTTATTTGTGTCCTCCACTGACCCAAAAAACCTGTTCAGCTCCTCAGCCATTTCCCCGTCTCCTATTATTAAATCTCCCTTCTCATCTTCCAAAGGACCAATATTTACCTTAGCCACTCTCTTTTGTCTTATATATTTGTAGAAGCTTTTACTATCTGCTTTTATGTTCTGAGCCAGTTTACTTTCATAGTCTACCTTACTCTTCTTTATAGCTTTTTTAGTAGCTTTCTGTTGTCCCCTAAAGACTTCCCAGTCCTCTAGTCTCCCACTAATTTTTGCCACTTTGGATGTTTTTTCCTTCAATTTGATACTCTCCCTCACCTCCTTCAATATCCACGGTCAATTTTTCCCCTTTCTACCGTCTTTCTTTTTTGTCGGTATGAACCTTTTCTGAACACTGTGAAAGATCGCTCGGAAGGTTCTCCACTGTTCCTCAACTGCTTCACCATGAAGTCTTTGCTCCCAGTCTACCTTAGCTAGTTCTCCTCTCATTCTGCGAGGCCTGGATAGAGTGGACGTGGAGAGGATGTTTCCACTTGTAGGAAAAACCCGATCCAGAAGACACCATCTCAGACTAAAGGGACGATCCT
Organism: Scyliorhinus torazame; assembly: GCF_047496885.1. NCBI lineage: Eukaryota > Metazoa > Chordata > Chondrichthyes > Carcharhiniformes > Scyliorhinidae > Scyliorhinus > Scyliorhinus torazame. The sequence goes on from NC_092731.1 coordinate 47,746,377, forward strand.
TTAAAACAGAGATGAGGAGGATTTTTTTCAGCTAGAGGATGGTGAATCTGTGGAACTCTTTGCCGCAGAAGGCTGTGGAAGCCAAATCACTGAGTGTCTTTAAGACAGAGATAGATACGTTCTTGATTAATAAGGGGATCAGGGGTTGTGGGGAGAAGGCAGGAGAATGGGGATGAGAAAATATCCGCCATGATTGAATGGCGGAGCAGACTTGATGGGCCAAGTGGCCTCATTTTGCTCCTATATCTTATGGTCTTATAATTTGGGACACCGATGAAGCGGAATTTTTTCTCTCAGAAGAAAATGAATCTGTGGAATTATTTACTGCAGAGAATTGTAGAGGCTGGATCGTTAAATGTGTTCAAGGTTGAGATAGACAGATGGTTGATCAGTGTGGGAATCAAGAGTTATGTGAATTATTGGAGAGAATTCTTCGAGACAGGATCTACTCCCATTTGGAAGCAAATGGACGTATTAGTGAGAGGCAGCACGGTTTTGTGAAGGGAAGGTCGTGTCTCACTAACGTGATAGAGTTTTTCGAGGCGGTCACTAAGATGATTGATGCAGGTAGGGCAGTGGATGTTGTCTATATGGACTTCAGTAAGGCCTTTGACAAGGTCCCTCATGGTAGACTAGTACAAAAGGTGAAGTCACACGGGATCAGGGGTGAGCTGGCAAGGTGGATACAGAACTGGCTAGGACATAGAAGACAGAGGGTAGCAATGGAGGGATGCTTTTCTAATTGGAGGGCTGTGACCAGTGGCGTTCCACACGGATCAGTGCTGGGACTTTTGCTGTTTGTAGTATATATAAATGATTTGGAGGAAAATGTAACTGGTCTGATTAGTAAGTTTGCAGACGACACAAAGGTTGGTGGAATTGCGGATAGCGATGAGGACTGTCAGAGGATACAGCAGGATTTAGATTGTTTGGAGACTTGGGCGGAGAGATGGCAGATGGAGTTTAATCCGGACAAATGTGAGGTAATGCATTTTGGCAGGTAGGGAATATACAGTGAATGGTAGAACCCTCAAGAGTATTGAAAGTCAAAGAGATCTAGGAATACAGGTCCACAGGTCATTGAAAGGGGCAACACAGGTGGAGAAGGTAGTCAAGAAGGCATACGGCATGCTTGCCTTCATTGGCCGGGGCATTGAGTATAAGAATTGGCAAGTCATGTTGCAGCTGTATAGAATCTTAGTTAGGCCACACTTGGAGTATAGTGTTCAATTCTGGTCGCCACATTACCAGAAGGATGTGGAGGCTTTAGAGAGGGTGCAGAAGAGATTTACCAGAATGTTGCCTGGTATGGAGGGCATTAGCTATGAGGAGCGGTTGAATAAACTAGGTTTGTTCTCATTGGAACGACGGAGGTTGAGGGGCGACCTGATAGAGGTCTACAAAATTATGAGGGGCATAGACAGAGTGAATAGTCAGAGGCTTTTCCCCAGGGTAGAGGGGTCAATTACTAGGGGGCATAGGTTTAAGGTGAGAGGGGCAAGGTTTAGAGTAGATGTACGAGGCAAGTTTTTTACGCAGAGGGTAGTGGGTGTCTGGACCTCGCTACCGGAGGAGGTGGTGGAAGCAGGGACGATAGGGACATTTAAGGGGCATCTTGACAAATCCATGAATAGGATGGGAATAGAGGGATACGGACCCAGGAAGTTTAGAAGATTGTAGCTTAGTCGGGCAGCATGGTCGGCACGGGCTTGGAAGGCTAAAGGGCCTGTTCCTGTGCTGTACATTTCTTTGTTCTTTGTTTGTTTGAATATGGCGGCAAAGTGGACGTGAGGATTGTCACATCAGATCAGCTATGATCTCATTGAATGGTAGAGCAGACTCGAGATGTGGAATCGCCAATCTCTGCTCATATGTCTTATGGTCTAATTCCATTGAACGCACAATGGTTAGAGTCCGCACATTATGGGATTCATCAGGTTGCAGCATCACGCTCAGAATGTGTTATTTTTAAGACTTCCGAAGCTCTTCTCAGCACTTTCTGTGATTCCCAGGTTTCTTACTACCCACATTGCTGCCTCAGTTATCCCGAATGCAGACAGACAAATATTAACGAGAAATAAGGAAAGGATTGAAAGCAGTGGTAAATGCAATTAATCTTAATTCTGAGTACAGCCTTGTTTAGCAATACAGAGTGACTGTATCTGCTCGCAAACAATCAGAGAGCCAATGAAAGTCATTCACTGAAGAAAAGGACCACGGTCTACTGGGGCTCCAATGCTGTCGAGTGGCTGAAAGCGGATCTTGCAACATTCCAAACCATGGTAGCAATGTAAAGGGAAATAGTCCTCTTCCGGTTTGCAATCCCTCTTCCGGCACATTGTTCCAGGCAAGTTGCAGAGACTCAAAAATTCTGAATTTCAAAATAAAATGAATAAATTATTGATTGAATGTGCGAATGCCTAATGCTGAAATTGGCAGCTGGCTGGACAGTGCTATTGCGACTAACTCTGTAGTATCCATTAACAGTTTCTATTTTGGGTTTATTAAATCTACATGCTATTCTTCAACCAACGTGGAATATACCATATCTTTATTTTAGAAAATGATATTAGAACACTTGCCATAACTAAAGGCCATTCAAAGTGGAAATGTTATGTTTTGGTTTAAAAATGCGAAATCAGTTTTAAAAGAACAGCTACTTTCAGTTATAGAACCGTATAACCCCTACGTTGCAGAATCAGGCCATGAGGCCCAGAGAGCCTGTAGCGACCATCCAAAAGAGCAACCTAACCAGACAAACTCCGGCACCCCATTTCCATAATCCCAGCGAACCTGCACCTCACAAGTAGGAAGATCTCCTCTGCCATCTATGTGCAAAGGAAAATCTAGGTCTTTTAAATCCAATAACAGATACGTTTGATGACATGATAGGATTAACCACATATTTCCCACAGTGCATAAGGATGCTATAGGAGCGTTTTCAAAACCTCTGTATTGAGTCAGATTTCACGTGGGGTTCTTCCCTGTGGTTATGGCTCAACTCAGTACAGAGAGGAACAGAGACAACAACCTGGATAAGACGGCTTTATTAACCCAAGCTTGATGCCGTGTACAGGAGAGATGAGATCTGTCTGCTTGTCAAGACCTATCTACAAACACTGATAAAAACACATCAATTATACGATTTCCAAAAATCAATAACCCACCCCAGTTGGACTTGATCCAATCCTTGAAGCTTCATACCGAGGCCCACTCCCCTGCCCTATCCCTGTAACCCCTCATAAACGGCACACATTTGGACACTAAGGGCAATTTGGCATGGCCAATACACCGAATCAGCTCACCTTTGGACTGTAGGAGGAAATCGGAGCACCCGGAGGAAACCCACGGAGAAGTGGAGAAAGTGCAAACTCCACAAACACATGGCTGGAATTGAGCCCGTGTCCCTGGAGCTGTGAGGCAGCAGTGCTAACTACTGTGCCACTGTGCCGTCCCCGATACCAGGTGGTACGCACTGCCAGCGGAGGTGGTGAAGTCAAAGTCATTAGGGGCATTTAAGCAACTCTTGGACTGGCACATGGACAGCAGAAAACTGAAGGTGTGTAGCTTAGGTTGATCTTAGATTAGGATAAATGGTCGGCACAACATCATGGGCCGAAGGGCCTGTACTGTGCTGTAACGTTCTGTATTCTATGTTCTATATATCGAACAATGGCAGGTCAGTCAATCGAACCTCAGTTGTGGTCAATTTATTGGAATCAGTTCATCGGGACAGGATAAACTGTCACTTCAAAAGGCGCAGATTAATCGAAGACAGTCAGCGGGGATGTTAACAGAAGACCGTGACTGACTAAGTTGAATGAAGATTGAGCAAGTGACAAGTAAGATTGGTGACGGTAGTTAATTTCCGCAAACGAACCCAGGTCAACTTTTTTGTTGGACTAAAACTATCTGAATGCTCTATCATCTATCATAATTATAGTATCTCCATTGCTGTTGGCATGGTGTGGGCTGCATAGATTATATCACGACTCTTGACAAATTCCCACATGACAGAGTGGTTACAAATAAGTCTCCATGGGTTCCTGCGGAATGTAGCCTACTGGACACACAATTGGCTCAGTGGGAAAGAAAGGTTACTTGTCAGTGCCTGCGAGATATTTGTCCAGTGGGATATAAGTGATATTCCCACGTTTTCTTGTTCTATATATTAAAGGTTTGGAGGTGAAATGGGGGGATTACATAGATACATAGAAGATAGGAGAAGGAGGAGGTGTTTTGGCCCTTCGAGCCTGCTCCGCCATTCATCACCATCATGGCTGATCATCCAATTCAATAGCCTAATCCTGCTTTCTCCCCATAACCTTTGATCCCATTCTCCCCAAGTGCTATATCCAGCCGCATCATGAATATATTCAAAGTTTTAGCATCAACTACTTTCTGTGGTAATGTATTCCACAGGCTCACCATTCTTTGTGTGAATAAGTGTCTCCTTATCTCTGTCCAAAATGGTTTACCCTGAATCCTCAGACTGTGACCCCTGGTTCTGGACACACCCATCATTGGTAACATCTTCCCTGCATCTACCCTGTCCAGTCCTGTTAGAATTTTATAAGTCTCTATGAGGTCCCCCCTCATTCTTCTGAACTCCAGCGAGAACAATCCCAACCGAGTCAATCTCTCCTCGTATGACAGTCCCGCCATCCCTGGAATCAGTCTGGTAAACCTTCGCTGCTCTCCCTCGAGAGCAAGAACATCCTTCCTCAGAGAAGGAGACCAAAACTGCCCACAATACTCCAAGTGTGGCCTCACCAAGACCCTGGAAAATCACAGCAACACATCCCTGCTTCTATACTCGAAACCTCTCGCAATGAAGGGCAACATACCATTAGCCTTCTTTACCGCCTGCTGCACCTGCATGCTTACCTTCAGCGAATGATGCACAAGGACACCCAGGTCCCGCTGCACACTCCCCTCTCCCAATTTACAAACATTCGGGTAGTAATCTGTCTTCCTGTTCTTGCTTCCAAAATGAATAACGTCACACTTATTCAACTTATACTGCATCTACCATTGGTTTGCCCACTCGTCCAACCTGTCCAGATATTGCTGTTGGATCTCTGGGTGGGATTCTCTCAGCCCACGCCGGTTTGGAGAATCTCTGTTCCCAACGATATGCCGACGCCGTTTTGCGATTCTGCCAACAAGCGAAACCAGCATGGTTGTCCTCGGCGCCGAACGGCCCGGAGAATCGCCGGAGATGCCCGTTTAGCGATTCGCTGGGCCCCGGTGATTCCCCGGTGATGGACTGAAGTCCAGATCCCAGGTCACGGCGGCGCCCCCAACCGGCTTTTAAAAATCGTGCGCAAGTCGCTGACTCAAGACTCGGAAGCAGGAGCTAAGGGGCCGGCATGGGGGGACGCACGGGTGTCGGGACGGGCACGGCCGTGGCTGGGGGCGAGGGGCTGACGGGGGAAGGGCCTCCAGATTCAGGGGGGTTCGTGGGGAGGACAGCTCTGCCGGCCGGGAATGTGCCACTATTATTTGTGTGAATAAGTGTCTCCTTATCTCTGTCCAAAATGGTTTACCCTGAATCCTCAGACTGAATCCCCCTGGTGGCCAGGCTAATGGGCACCGACCCTGGGCGCTCGCTGAGCGCGAGACCCCGACCCTGTGGATGGGTGACAGACCCAACCCCCACCCCCGGGGGGCCGGCCACCCAGCCGATGGCGCCCACCAGGAGGTAGGGGCTTCCATGGCATCCCCCACCAAGGGCACTGCCATCCAACGGTGGCGCTATCAGGAGGCACGGGCAACAGGAGCCGGGGCACAGAGGGTGCGGCCAGCGGTTGATGGGCATGCATTTGTGTGGTGCAAGCGTGGCACAATCGACCAACCTGGGCGGCTTGTGGAAGGGACCATGCGCCATGGTTCAATCTGTTGCCTACCCCCACCCCCACGCCCTGCAGATCATCATCTTTGGGCACCAGCCAGCGATGTTGGCCGCCGTGGCGGCGGCGGCTGCCCTGCATGCGGCCCTGTGGCAGCGTATGCGCAGGCTGCTTAAAGAGGTGGCGGCAGCTGCAGCAGAGGGACGGGCTGCAGGGGGCCAGGTGGCAGCCGATGAGGCCTCGTGTATACTGGCGCCGCATGTCCTTCGAGGAGCTGCCGGACGGGACATGCTGGAGGAGACTTTGGATGAGCCGGGAGACCATCGCCCATATTCACCACCTGATTGCACACCTGGCACCACGTGGGACTGCGGGGGGGGCGGGGACAGCGTCTCCTGATGGCCTTTAAGGTGACGGTGGCCTTGAACTTTTATGTTCCAGTTGCCGAGTCAGGACCTGTCCGGCATCTCGCAGGCACCGGTGCACCCGTGCAGTGACCGACGCCCTGTATGCCATCGCCGGCCGCTACATCGGGTTCCGGGCCAGCCAGGATGCCCGGGTGCGGGATTCGCTGCCGTGGCCAGGATGCCCATGGTCCAGTGGGCGATCGATGGGGTTCATGTGGCCATCAGCGGATAACAGGGCCGTGTTCATGAACAGGAAGGGGTCCCACTCCATGAACGTTCAGGTGGTCTGTGACCATCGGATGAAGATCCTGCACGTCTGCACCCGCTACCCCGGCATTTATCCTGGCCCAATCGTTCATCCCCGCCATGTTCGAGGGACGCCCCCCGCCCCCCCCCCCCCCCCCCACCCCCCCCCAGACTGCAGGGCTGGTTGCTGGGCGACAAGGTTTACCTGTTGCGGTCGTGGCTGGTGAAGCCAATACGGAGGCCACAGACCGACGAGGAGCGCTGCTACAACGATGTCCATGCAGCGCCCAGGGGTGTGGTCGAGAGGTGCTTTGGGCTGCTGAAGATGCGCTTCAGGTGCCTGGACCGTTCTGTGGGGGGTCCTCCAGTACCCGTCGGAGAGGGTCAGCTGCATCGTTCTGGTCTGCTGTGTCCTGCACAACATCGCCCAGCAGAGGGCGATGTGCTGGAGGAGGAGGAATAGGAGGCAGAGGGGGAGCCCGTGGAAGGGCACCGTTCTCCAGATGAGGAGGATGGGGAGGGGCGGGGCAATCGACGGGACATGGGGGCCGTATATGGACGGGAGGCTGCACAATGCCATCGGCAGGGCCAGCGAGCACGCTTCACCAACTAGGGGGGCAGAGGCTCGCTGAGCAGTGGCACTGGCACCACGTCACCTCCCCGCACCCCCACCTCCCCCACCACCCACCACCCTTACCTCCCACACAACCTCATGCACCACACCCTCCATTACACATCCACCTGTGGCACAATGGGCTGGGCTCACACGGTTGCTTGTGGAAGCGGCTGTGCTCGATGCCATGGAGGATGATGACAACCCGCTCTGCGATGAGCTGTCAGCTCCAAATCGTTAGACAATGTCTGACTCATGGCCACATTTGCCCCCTCCACCTGGGTAGTCCCTGTATGTGGCCTGGACACTCCTTCACATGGCCCTGTCGAATCGCTGGGGGCGGGGTGGCGTGGACGTCCGGGTGGGGGGGGGGCACACATTACACCCACCGGGGCTCAACATTCCTTTACCCGTCGACCACCGCGGCACTCAGTCCCCTACCCGAACCCACCATCATCGGACATATCCCAGAGGCAGCTTGCATTGGTGTAACAGTGAGTTTAATTAGAAAGGTTACATACACGTGCCCTAGCCCCTATAACTAAACTGTGCCCTGCACCCATGCCAACTTACTAGGTGTCGAACTTCCTGGCCTTACATCCCCAGACGGTACAGCAGGAGTGGAGGCGGACGGCTGAGACTTCCTGTCCTGCGACTTGGCTCCCCGTTGGCGCTCGTTTCCTGGGTCGGCCCAACCTGGATGGGCCAGGCTGCTCCTCGGGCATCCTGGATGGCATGGAGCCCCCCTGTTCTGCCCGCTGTCCACCAGGTGCACCAGGGATGGGACGAGGGGAGTCCGAGGTGCCGCGGTGTTCCGGGACCTCCCCTGCAGGAGTCACCGGCACGGGCCCCAGCACCTCCTCCTCCCTCGGTGTGCCCGGTGTCCCCGGGCCTCTCCAGGGGATGGGGGTGCGAGCGGAGACAAGCCCCGAGGCACCACCGACACCTGGCGCTGCCAGTCCTGGAGGCCCGCTGTGCTGTCGACCAGGGTCCGAACCTCAGCAGCGATGGAGCTCAGGGAGTGGGTCATCCCTGCCTGGGACTGTCACCCTGCCACCTCCCTCTGGGCTTGTGCAACGCCAGCAGCACCTGGGAGATGTCGCCGATGCTCTCAGAGAAGGCCTGCTGAGACTCCGCCAGACCCCGAAGCCCGGCGGCAATGTCCAGTTGGCTCTGGGACATGGGGAAGCCCCAGGACTTGCAGAACCTTGACCTATGGTCGAAACCGTTGTCCCGATTGCCTCCATCGCGGACGCCACCCGTGCGGTGTCGGCCTGGGAGGCAGCCGTGACCGGTACCACTCGCTGCTCCTGGAGCGGATGGACTCCTCCACCTGCGTCTGCAGATTCTGGAAGGCGGCTGTCATCCCGTTGTCCACTCCCTGGGTTTCCAAACGCATCGGGTCTGTGGGTGGGTCTGGTAAGTCCAGGAACCCGGCACCCTTCTGGGCGGCAGCTGGATGCCGCGGCTGGGCTGCCCTCCGACCGTCCGGCCCCTCGGCTGCTCCTACCTCCACCTGCTGTACCAGAGCGGCTGTGCGGTGCGCACCAGTGAGTGTCCCAGAAGCCTCATGGCTAAAGTGCCCGACCGCAGCGAGTGTCTCGCGATGGTGGAGGGTCTGGGTTACATCAGTCCGAGAAGTCAAGGTCGTCGTCAGGGCCAAAATCCGGGGTCTCCTGCGGTCGACCCCTGGCCCGATTGGCCTGTGTTGCCCCCGTGTGCGTGTCACTGTCCGGCCCATCAGTCCTCTGGGTTGGCGTGCTCTGTGTGGCAGTGCTCTCGGTGTCGTGTGCATCAGGGGATAGGGTGCCTGTGTCTTGGCTTTCGGTGTCCCGGGTGTCGTCCTCTTTCTCTCAGTGTCCTTGGTCACCCTGTCAGTGGAAGGTCTTCCCGCCTCCCCGCCGTGGTCTGCGTGCCACGGGGGCCACTGGGCCTGGCACTGGCCATGGGCCTGCAATGCTAGATGGGCCAGGACCACCGGCGGCTTGTCCTGTAAGACACAAGACAACACATATCATTAAACAGACGAAAGGAGGTCAGTGGGTGCAGTGGGGCATGGGGTGGGGGGGTGTTGCATGGGATGGGGTGAGGGGGGTGCAGTGGGGGATGGGGTGAGGGGGGTGCAGTGGGAGAGGGTGGAGGGGGTGGAGTGGGGGGGATGGAGTGAGGAGAGTGCAGTGGGGGATGGGGTGAGGGTGGTGCAGTGGGAGAGGGTGGAGGGGGTGGAGTGGGGGGGATGGAGTGAGGGGGTGCAGTGGGGGATGGGGTGAGGGGGATGCAGTGGAGGACGGTGGAGGGGGTGGAGTGAGGGGGGGGCAGTGGGGGATGGGGTGAGGGGGTGGAGTGGGGGGGGTGGAGTGAGGGGGGTGCAGTGGGGGATGGGGGGATGGGGTGAGGGGGGTGCAGTGGGAGAGGGTGGAGGGGGTGGAGTGGGGGATGGGGTGAGGGGGGTGCAGTGGGGGATGGGGTGAGGGTGGTGCAGTGGGAGAGGGTGGAGGGGGTGGAGTGGGGGGGATGGAGTGAGGGGGTGCAGTGGGGGATGGGGTGAGGGGGATGCAGTGGAGGACGGTGGAGGGGGTGGAGTGAGGGGGGGGCAGTGGGGGATGGGGTGAGGGGGTGGAGTGGGGGGGGTGGAGTGAGGGGGGTGCAGTGGGGGATGGGGGGATGGGGTGAGGGGGGTGCAGTGGGAGAGGGTGGAGGGGGTGGAATGGGGGATGGGGTGAGGGGGGTGCAGTGGAGGACGGTGGAGGGGGTGGAGTGAGGGGGGGCAGTGGGGGATGGGGTGAGGGGGTGGAGTGGGGGGGGTGGAGTGAGGGGGGTGCAGTGGGGGACGGTGGAGGGGGTGGAGTGGGGGGGATGGGGTGAGGGGGCTGACGTCAGGCGGGGGAGTCTCACTTGTTGGTTCGCCTCGACCTGGCAGCCGGCAACCTCCCGGCCCTCGGCTCTGCCTGCGGCCCTCTGTTCACTCATGGACGGTGAGGGGGTGCGGTATGGGTAGAACCCCTCCGGTTCTCTCCCTGTGGTTGTGGGCAGTGGGGCGTGGGGGCGGGAGAAACAAACATCAGGGTTTGGCGGCCCGATGCAGGCAGCGCTGATGGTGGGTAAATGATGGCAGGGCAGCACGGGGCACCCGCATGGGTGGGTGCAGCCCATATGGGTCACATCGGGGTTGTGCCGTCACCCTGGGGGCACCTTTCATATGTGTGGGTGGTATGCGGGGTGGTGTCAGGGGCACGTTGCTGTGTACTCACCCTGCCTGCTCTCGTAAGGTCGTGCATCTTATCGCGGCTCTGTTTGTGCCCTGTGGCGCTGACAGAATTGCCCACCTCCCTCCACAAACGCCGGACTGGTGGTGTCCACGTGTGGGGCACAGGACCGCCCTCCTCTCCTCTCCCGTGTCCAGCAGCGTATCCAGGTCCCTGAACCTTGGGGCGGCCCGGCGGGCGGCGGCAATCTTGCGGATCTTACGACTGAGTGAGGGCCAGCGTCATTGATGCGTCGGTCTGATCCCCACTTCTCGCGGCTCCTGTGCTAGCTCCTTTTGCGGGCCAGAATTGCTACTCACAGCGGCCCATTCACGCCATTGTAAAACATCCGGCTTTTACATCTGCATCAACATTTAGCCACTGGATCGGAGAATCCCGCCGCCCTGCATCCTCATCACAATTCACCCTCCCACCTAATTTGGTATCATCTGCAAACTTTGAGATGTTACATTTTGTTCCCTCACCCAAATCATTAATATGTATTGTGAATAGCTGGGGTCCCAGCACCGATCACTGTGGTACCCCACTGGTTACTGCCTGCCAATTTGGAAAAGACCCGTTAATTCCTACTCTTTGTTTCCTCTCTGCCAACCAGTTTTCCATCCACCTCAATCCATTTCCCCCAATCCCATGCATTTTAATTCTGCACAATAATCTCTTATGCGGGACTTTGTCAAACGCCTTCTGAAAGTCCAAATATACCACATCGACTGGCTCCGTTGTCCACTGTACTGGTTACCTCTTTAAAGAATTCCAACTGATCTGTCAAGCATGATTTCCCTTCATAAATCCATGCTGATTCTGGCTGGATCACTGCCACTGCTTTCTAAATGTTCTGCTATAAAGTCCTTGATAAGGGATTCAAGCATTTTCCCCACTTCCGATGTTAGGCTTACTTGTCTATAATTCCCTGCTTTCTCTCGACCTCCCTTTTTCAATATCGGAGTGACGTGAGCTACCCTCCAATCTGCAGGGACAGATCCAGAGTATAGAATCCAGGAAGATGACCACCAATGCATCCCCTATTTCCAGAGCCACCTCCTGATTGATTTAATAGAATGCTGCAATGCTGAAAGGTTAGTTTGGAACAAAGAAGACTGATGAGACGTTTGATAAAGAAGTTCTTATGGGTAAAGAGGGATACGGCACGAGGAAGTGCTGAAGATTTTGGCCAAGTCTGGTACTATGACCGGTACAGGCTTGGATTACAGAAGGGCCTGTTCCAGTGCTGTATTGCTCTTTCTTCTAACTGACTGTGCAACGAATCAGTGAGCATACTTGCTGCAAGAAAAGTAGGAAATAATGGCAGGATTGAGGAGAAATCTCCTCTTTTGATGTAGGGAGTGGTATTAAATCGGGACATCCTGCCATCCATGTGAGAAATCATGTTACTTTTAAAAATATGTTGTAGGGATATTACACTAATGTGTGTGTGTGTGTGGCTGTGAATGATTAATTAAGATGTGGATCGGTTAAATGGAGCCAGGTACAGGTTCCGGAATGTGCCGACTCGGAGCTTTTCACAATAACTTGTGACACTAAAAGATTAATATTATTAGAAGTGTAAAGGTGCAAGATGCGTACATTTATTGTGGATGTTTCCTGGTTAAGTAGTTAATAAGTATCTCGGCCAGGATCAACTGTTGAATAACAAAATAAATTCAGAGGCTGCAAAAAAAACATTTAACATCTTTGATGAGTTCCATGCACACACAGAATAGAGTACATTCCAATCTATTGACCCCAAAACCGAGACAAAATAGAATCGTGAAATACTACCATATGTTTGGGAAATATGAGGTCAAATATGTGCTGAGAGGAATGAAGTCGGAGATGAAAGGAAAAGAGAATATTTTTACGTCATCGGGAGGATTAGAGGGATGGTTCTGTGAGGAATACTGTGCTATAATCACTCTCTGTATGGGCCTATGACAGGCACAGACTCCATCTTTGTCCTGAATCGAAGACAGGCTTTTAGTCAGATTGAGATAGAATATTTCTGAGACCTGAGACAATTCTATTCATGGAAGCAGGTAGGAGTAAGACGGAGAATTGAACATTACATAGCCAACTGACAGTTATTGGGAAAATGTTGGAAATTATTATTTAACAATGCCTCCTTACAAGAAAGGTAAAATTCGATTCAGCGATGATGGTTTTCAGAAAATGAAGCCTTGTCTGACATACATATTTCATCTTTTGTGGAGGGGAAAAATGGTTTGGAAAACAAGAAACACGGAGATCTAGTGCATCTGGTTTTCCAAAGTCCCTTGGGTAAGTAAGCACATAAATGTTTAATGCACTATGATAGGACTACTGGATTCTACTGATGGAAAGAGAGAAGCGTTTAAACAAAGTGTAAGATCTTAGGACCATTCGTGTCACCCTGGCTCTATTCATGTGCAATTGACCAACCCGACGTTTTGCCATGGAGCTTCATAGTTTTACCCTACAGATGACTATAACATTCTAGTGGAAGTCATTGAATCAATCAGCTCTCAGGTAGTGCACCTGGGAAGGTAAACATTGGATGTCAAGAAAGATATCTTCTGCTTTCACCAATCATCTTAACTCGGTCTCTGTGGATTTTCGAAAATTGCATCAATGGGACGTTTCTCTCCCATCTTCTCTGACCAAACCTCTTCATGATTTGGAATGTCTTGATTAAATATCCGAGCAACATTCCCTTTTATAAGACAAGTGGACTCAGCATCATTCCTCTATCTAATAAACTGAAGTTCCGACTCCCTGGAGCCATTCATGTGGTACATTTATGTAACCTGTGTGTTGTTTTCATATTCTTCAAAAAAGCAGTTCTTTTTTCAGGTGTGATTGCTTTCTTGTTTTCTTACTCATTATTATAAAGTCCAAAACACCGTATGGATTGTTCGCCCCACTTTAAATATGCCCTGCCGTCTTCAAATATTCGGAAGCTGTGCTCCTGCACGACCTCGGAATTTTAGCGTTTTTTGCACCTTGCTTCTCGGCGTCTTTATTAATAAAATTTATCATTTTACTCTTTCCATCAATAAATGTAATCTGGTGGGCAGCACGGTGGAGCAGTGGGTTAGCACTTGCGGCCTCGTGGCGCCGAGGTCCCAGGTTCGATCACGGGTCTGGGTCACTGTCCGTGTGGAGTTTGCACATTCTCCCCGTGTCTGCGTGGGTTTCACCCCCACAACCCAAAGATGTGCAGGGTAGGTGGATTGGCCACACTAAATTGCACCTTAATTGGGAAAAAAATGAATTGGGTACTCTAAATGTATATTTAAAAAAATAAATTTAATCTGTACATTTCATTAAAACGTTTTGTTCTTTTTAATTTAAAAGAATGCGCTGGAATTACAGAATAACGCAAACATCATTGAGCAGTTGTAAGCGGGGTCTGCAATTACCCGAACGCAGGCTGAAACAACTGATTTGTAAAGGCCGGAAAGGGGCAAATGTGTTTAGGTAATGTTCAGGAAACTTTTTTAAAGCGATCTATGTCCAGTCCATCAAGAAACAACGCACTGTTCGACCTGGTTCGTGGAACTGATGTGGGCGGGCTGTCAATGGGGGAACATTTCGGACTCAGTGATCATTTTATCATAACTTGAATGCTGATGATGGTTACGGAAAATCAGTAATCCAGAGTTAATGGGGGGGGGGGGGGGGTAATCCAGAGTTAATGGGGGGGGGGTAACCTCAATGGGGCATGAGGGGAGCTGGGACAGTTAGATGGGAAAGACAAGTTGGAGGGGAAAAACTGTAGCTGGTCATTCGGTTACCTTCAAATCATAAATGGTCCTGATTCACAATCACGTATATTTCCTGAGCAGGGTACGAGTATGACAAAGGAGACAAAAATTAATATAAGGAATAAAAAGAGTGCTTATGACAGATCGAAGGTAGAAAAGATTGTAGAGAACCAAGACGCAGAGAGAAGATTCAGAGGGAAGATGAAAGAAGATAATTAGAGAAGCTAAGACTGATTATGAGAAAAGGCTGGCAACCAACATAAAGTGGAAGTAAAAGCAAATTAATTCTTATTCCACAGTATAAATATTTTCCACTTTCTCTATCTGTTAGCTTTGACAAAGAGTCATTTGACTCGAAACGCTAGCCATTTTCTCTCCCTCCAGATGCTACCGGACATTTTGAGATTTTCCAGCATTTTCTCTTTCGATAAAGTGGAAATCCCAGTTTTCTGTAGGTATATAAATAACAAAGAACAAAGAACAAAGAAATGTACAGCACAGGAACAGGCCCTTCGGCCCTCCAAGCCCGTGCCGACCATGCTGCCCGACTAAACTACAATCTTCTACACTTCCTGGGTCCGTATCCCTCTATTCCCATCCTAGTCATGTATTTGTCAAGATGCCCCTTAAATGTCACTATCGTCCCTGCTTCCACCACCTCCTCCGGTAGCGAGTTCCAGGCACCCACTACCCACTGTGTAAAAAACTTGCCTTATACATCTACTCTAAACCTTGCCCCTCTCGCCTTAAACCTATGCCCCCTAGTAATTGACCCCTCTACCCCGGGGAAAAGCCTCTGACTATCCACTCTGTCTATGCCCCTCCTAATTTTGTAGACCTCTATTAGGTCACCCCTCAACCTCCGTCGTTCCAGTGAGAACAAACCGAGTTTATTCAACCGCTCCTCATAGCTAATGCCCTCCATACCAGGCAACATTCTGGTGAATCTCTTCTGCACCCTCTCTAAAGCCTCCACAAGTGTGGTGACCAGAATTGAACACTATGCTCCAAGTGTGGCCTAACTAAGGTTCTATACAGCTGCAACATGACTTGCCAATTCTTATACTCAATGCCCCGGCCAATGAAGGCAAGCATGCCGTATGCCTTCTTGACTACCTTCTCCACCTGTGTTGCCCCTTTCAGTGACCTGTGGACCTGTACACCTAGATCTCTCTGACTTTCAATACTCTTGAGGGTTCCACCTTTCAATGTATATTCCCTACCTGCATTAGACCTTCCAAAATGCATTACCTCACATTTGTCCGGATTAAACTCCATCTGCCATCTCTCCGCCCAAGCCTCCAAACAATCTAAATGCTGCTAGGTTTTAATCCGGACTCTGTTAGGGGTTTTCTGTTAGGGGTTTTCTATAGGCCTCCGAAAAGTTCCAGAGATGTAGAGGAAAGGATTGCAAAGACGATTCTGGATAGGTGCGAAAGCAACAGGGTAGTTGTTATGGGGGACTTTAACTTTGCAAATATTGACTGGAAACGCTCTGGTTCGAGTACTTTAGATGGGTCCGTTGACAAATCCAATGTGTGCAGGAGGGTTTCCTGACACAGTATGTAGATGGGCCAACGAGAGGCGAGGCCGTATTGGATTTGGGACTGGGTAATGAACCAGGACAGGTGTTAGATTTGGAGGTAGGTGAGCACTTTGGGGATAGTGACCACAATTCGATTACGTTTACTTGAGTGATGGAAAGGGATAGGTATATACCGCAGGGCAAGAGTTATATCTGGGGGAAAGGCAATTATGGTGCGATGAGGCAAGACTTAGGATGCATCAGATGGAGAGGAAAACTGCAGGGGATGGGCACAATGGAAATGTGGAGCTTGTTCAAGGAACAGCTACTGCGTGTCCTTGATAAGTATGTACCTGTCAGGCAGGGAGGAAGTGGTCGAGCAAGGGAACCGTGGTTTACTAAAGCAGTCGAAACACTTGTCAAGAGGAAGAAGGAGGCTTACGTAAAGATGAGACATGAAGGTTCAGTAAGGGCGCTCGAGAGTTACAAGTTAGCTCGGAAGGACCTAAAGGGAGAGCTAAGAAGAGCCAGGGGGCGACATGAGAAGTCTTTGGCAGGTAGGATCAAGGATAACCCTAAAGCTTTCGAATGATATGTCAGGAATAAAAGAATGACTAGGGTAAGAGTAGGGCCAGTCAAGGACAGTAGTGGGAAGTTGTGCTTGGAGTCCGAGGAGATAGGAGAGGTGCTAAATGAATATTTCTCGTCAGTATTCACACAGGAAAAAGACAATGTTGTCGAGGAGAGTACTGAGATTCAGGCTACAAGACTAGGAGGGCTTGAGGTTCATAAGGAGGAGGTGTTAACAATTCTGGAAAGGGTGAAAATAGATAAGTCCCCTGGGCCGGATGGGATTTATCCTAGGATTCTCTGGGGAGCTAGGAATGAGATTGCTGAGCCTTTGGCTTTGATCTATAAGTCATCTTTGTCAACAGGAATAGTGCCAGAAGATTGGAGGATAGCAAATGTTGTCCCCTTGTTCAAGAAGGGGAGTAGAGACAACCCCGGTAACTATAGACCAGTGAGCCTTACTTCTGTTGTGGGCAAAATCTTGGAAAGTTTTTTAAGAGATAGGGTGTATAATCATCTGGAAAGGAATAATTTGATTAGACATAATCAACACGGTTTTGTGAAGGGTAGGTCGTGCCTCACAAACCTCATTGAGTTCTTTGAAAAGGTGACCAAACAGGTGGATGAGGGTAAAGCAGTTGATGTGGTGTATATGGATTTCAGTAAAGCGTTTGATGAGGTTCCCACGGTAGGCTACAGCAGAAAATACGGAAGCATGGGATTCAGGGAGATTTAGCAGTTTGGATCAGAAATTGGCTAGCTGGAAGAAGACAAAGGGTGGTGGTTGATGGGAAGTGTTCAGACTGGAGTCCAGTTACTAGTGGTGTACCACAAGGATCTGTTTTGGGGCCACTGCTGTTTTTATAAATGACCTGGAGGAGGGCGTAGGAGGATGGGTGAGTAAATTTGCAGATGACACTAAAGTCGGTGGAGTTGTGGACAGTACGGAAGGATGTTACAAGTTGCAGAGGGACATAGATAAGCTGCAGCACTGGGCTGACAGGTGGCAAATGGAGTTTAATGCAGAAAAGTGTGAGGTGATTCATTTTGGAAGGAATAACAGGAAGACAGAGTACTGGGCTAATTGTAAGATTCTTGGCAGTGTGGATGAGTAGAGAGACCTCGGTGTCCATGTACATAGATCCCTGAAAATTGCCACTCAGGTTGAGAGGGTTGTTAAGACGGCTTACGGTGCGTTAGCTTTTACTAATAAAAGCTAACGTAGAGGGATTGAGTTTCGGAGTCATGAGGTCATGTTGCAGCTGTACAAAACTCTGGTGCGGCCGCATTCGGTGTATTGCGTGCAATACTGGTCGCCGCATTATAGGAAGGGTGTGGAAGCATTGGAAAGGGTGCAGAGGAGATTTACCAGAATGTTGTCTGGTATGGAGGGAAGATCTTATGTGGAAAGGCTGAGGGACTTGAGGCTGTTTTCGTTAGAGAGAAGACGGTTACGAGGTGACTTAATTGAGGCATTCAAGATGATCAGAGGATTGGATAGGGTGGACAGTGAGAGCCTTTTTCCTCGGATGGTGATGTCTAGCACGAGGGGACATAATGAGGGGTGATAGATATAAGACAGATGTCAGAGGTAGGTTCTTTACTCAGAGAGTAGTAAGGGTGTGGAATGCCCTGCCTGCAACAGTAGTGGACTCGCCAACACTAAGGGTATTCAAATGGTCATTGGATAGACATATGGACGATAAGGGAATAGCGTAGATGGGCTTTAGAATGGTTTCACAAGTCGGCGCAACATCGAGGGCTGAAAGGCCTGTACTGCGCTGTTATGTTCTATGTTCTATCTGCCATCTCTCCGCCCAAGTCTCCAAACAATCTAAATCCTGCGGTATCCTCTGACAGTCCTCATCGCTATCCGCAATTCCACTAACCTTTGTGTCGTCTGCAAACTTACTAATCAGACCAGTTACATTTTCCTCCAAATCATTTATATATACTACAAACAGCAAAGGTCCCAGCACTGATCCCTGCGGAACACCACTGGTCACAGCCCTCCAATTAGAAAAGCATCCTTCCATTGCTACTCTCTGCCTTCTATGACCTAGCCAGTTCTGTATCCACCTTGCCAGCTCACCTCTGATCCCGTGTGACTTCACCTTTTGTACTAGTCTACCATGAGGGACCTTGTCAAAGGCCTTACTGAAGTCCGTATAGACAACATCCACTGCCTTACCTGCATCAATCATCTTTGTGACCTCCTCGAACAAATCTATCAAGTTAGTGAGACACGACCTCCCCTTCAGAAAACCATGCTGCCTCTCACTAATACGTCCATTTGCTTCCAAGTGGGAGTCGATCCTGTCTCGAAGAATTCTCTCCAGTTAGTTCCCTACCACTGAAGTAAGGCTCACCGGCCTGTAGTTCCCTTGCTACCCTTCGTAAACAGAGGAACAACATTGGCTAGGCTCCAGTCCTCCGGGACATCACCTGAAGACAGTGAGGATCCAAAGATTTCTGTCAAGGCCTCAGCAATTTCCTCTCCAGCCCCCTTCAGTTATCTGGGGTAGATCCCATCAGGCCCTGGGGACTTATCTACCTTAATATTTTTTAAGACGCCCAACACCTCGACTTTTTGGATCTCAATGTGACCCAGGCTATCTACACACCCTTCTCCAGACTCAACATCTACCAATTCCTTCTCTTTGGTGAATACAGATGCAAAGTATTCATTTAGTGCCTCGCCCATTTCCTCTGGCTCCACACATCGATTCCCTTGCCTATCCTTCAGTGGGCCAACCCTTTCTCTGCCTACCCACTTGCTTTTTATGTACGTGTAAAAAGCCTTGGGATTTTCCTTAACCCTATTTGCCAATGACTTTTCGTGACCCCTTCTAGCCCTCCTGACTCGTTGCTTAAGTTCCTTCCTACCTTCCTTATTTTCCACACAGGCTTCGTCTGTTCCCAGCCTTTTAGCCCTGACAAATGCCTCCTTTTACTTTTTGACGAGACCTACAATATCTCTCATTATCCAAGGTTCCCGAAAATTGCCGTAGTTATCCTTCTTCCTCACAGGAACATACCGGTCCTGAATTCCTTTCAACTGACACTTGAAAGCCTCCCACATGTCAGATGTTGATTTGCCCTCAAACATCCGCCCCCAATCTAGGTTCTTCAGTTCCCGCCTAATATTGTTATAATTAGCCTTCCTCCAATTTAGCACATTCACCCTAGGACCACTTATCCTTGTCCACCAGCACTTTAAAACTTACTGAATTGTGGTCACTGTTCCCGAAATGTTCCCCTACTGAAACATCTACCACCTGGCCGGGCTCTTTCCCCAATACCAGGCCCAGTACCGCCCCTTCCCTAGTTGGACTGTCTACATATTGTTTTAAGAAGCCCTCCTGGATGCTCCTTACAAACTCTGCCCCGTCTAAGTCCCTGGCACTAAGTGAGTTCCAGTCAAACATAGAACATAGAACATAGAAAATACAGCACAGAACAGGCCCTTCGGCCCACGATGTTGTGCCGAACCTTTGTCCTAGATTAATCATAGATTATCATTGAATTTACAGTGCAGAAGGCGGTCATTCGGCCCTTTGAGTCCGCACCGGCTCTTGGAAAGAGCACCATACCCAAACTCAACACCTCCACCCAACCCCAAGGGCAATTTGGACATTAAGGGCAATTTATCATTGGCCAATTCACCTAACCCGCACATCTTTGGACTGTGGGAGGAAACCGGAGCACCCGGAGGAAACCCACACAGACACGGGGAGGACGTGCAGACTCCGCACAGACAATGACCCAAGCCGGAATCGAACCTGGGACCATGGAGCTGCGAAGCAATTGTGCTATCCACAATGCTACCGTGCTGCCCTTAAGAACAAATAAATCTACACTATATCATTTTACCGTCATCCATGTACCTATCCAATAGCTGCTTGAAGGTCCCTAATGTTTCCGACTCAACTACTTCCACAGGCAGTGCATTCCATGCCCCCACTACTCTCTGGGTAAAGAACCTACCTCTGATATCCCTCCTATATCTTCCACCTTTCACCTTAAATTTATGTCCCCTTGTAATGGTTTGTTCCACCTGGGGAAAAAGTCTCTGACTGTCTACTCTATCTATTCCCCTGATCAGCTTATAAACCTCTAACAAGTCGCCCCTCATCCTTCTCCGCTCTAATGAGAAAAGGCCTAGCACCCTCAACCTTTCCTCGTAAGACCTAATCTCCATTCCAGGCAACATCCTGGCAATATTGGGGAAGTTGAAGTCTCCCATCACCACAACCCTGTTGTTTTTATACTTTCCAAAATCTGTCTACCTAGCTGCTCCTCTATCTCCCGCTGGCTGTTGGGAGGCCTGTAGTAAACCCCCAACATTGTGACTGCACCCTTCTTATTGCTGATCTCTACCCATATAGCCTCACTGCCCTCTGAGGTGTCCTCTCGCAGTATAGCTGTGATATTCTCCCGAACAAGTAGCGCAACTCCGCCTCCCCTTTTACATCCCCCTCTATCCCGCCTGAAACATCTAAATCCTGGAACGTTTAGCTGCCAATCCTGCCCTTCCCTCAACCAGGTCTCTGTAATGGCAACAACATCATAGTTCCAAGTACTAATCCAAGATCTAAGTTCATCTGCCTTACCCGTAATACTTCTTGCATTAAAACATATGCACTTCAGGCCACCAGACCCGCTGTGTTCAGCAACTTCTCCCTGTCTGCTCTGCCTCAGAGCCACACTGTCCCTATTCCCTAGTTCTCCCTCAATGCTCTCACCTTCTGACCTATTGCTCCCGTGCCCACCCCCCTGCCATACTAGTTTAAACCCTCCCGTGTGACACTAGCAAACCTCGCGGCCAGGATATTTATGCCTCTCCGGTTTAGATGCAACCCTTCCTTCTTATATAGGTCACACCTGCCCCGGAAGAGCTCCCAGTGCTCCAGATAACGGAAACCCTCACTCCTGCACCAGCTTCATCCGATGCCAGTGCTTATGTAGTTACATTGTATACCTTGTGTTGCCCTATTATGTATTTCCTTTTCTTCCCATGTACATTAGGTCTGTTGAGCTGTTCGCAGAAAAATACTTTTCACTGTACCTCGGTACACGTGACAATAAACAAATCCAATCCAATCCAATGTGTCTGCATATCTGCTCCTCTATCTCCCGCTGGCAGTTAGGAGGTCTATAGTAAATCCCCAACGTTGTGACAGCACCCTTCCTATTCCTGAGATTTACCCAGATTGCCTCCCTGCATGAACCCGCCAAGGTGTCCGCCCTCAGCACAGCTGTGATATTGTCCTCAACCAGTAATGCAACTCCCCCACCCCTTTTGAAACCCCTCTGTCCTGCCTGAAGTATCTAAATCCTTGTACGAAGTCTTACAACACCAGGTTAAAGTCCAACAGGTTTGTTTCGATGTCACTAGCTTTCGGAGCACTGCTCCTTCCTCAGGTGAATGAAGAGGTCTCTCCGGGACCTCTTCATTCACCTGAGGAAGGAGCAGCGCTCCGAAAGCTAGTGACATCAAAACAAACCTGTTGGACTTTAACCTGGTGTTGTAAGACTTCGTACTGTGCTCACCCCAGTCCAACGCCGGCATCTCCACTACATATCTAAATCCTGGAATGTTTAGTTGCCAATTCTTTCCCTCTTTCAACCAAGTTTCTGTTATAGCAACAACCTCATAATTCCACGGACTAATCCAAGCTCTAAGTTCATCTCCCTTCCCTGAAATATTCCTCGCATTGAACCTGATGCACTTCAGCCCACCAGCCCCGCTGCGTTGACCAACCATTCCGTGCCTGCTCTTCCTCTTAATCTCACTGGCCTCAGTCTGTAGCTCTCCCTCAGTTATTTCTCCCGTTGACCTACTGCTCTGGTTCCCACCTCCTGCCATTCTAGGCAGTTCAAACTATTTCTCTGCCTTCCACTTTTCTCCGAACTCGTTTCTGTCCCCTTCTTTACTACCCTCTGACTCGCTACATTGGTTTCCATCCCGCTGCCGCATTAGACTACTGGTCATTATGGAGTGAGATGAGGAGGCATGTCTTCACACTAGTGAAACCTGGATTCCTCTGCCCCCAGACTGTAGGGAATGATCCAACATTTAACGTCGGCAAAGTGAGAATAGCGAAGTTTATTTTTGCCTGGACGGAAATGATAAAAGAGCAGATGTGTTTGTGGATGTAGCTGTGGGGCTGGAGGGAGGTGGAGGGAGGGAAGTTATACTTTCCCCCGAATACCAGGCTTGGTCAGACTGAATGGTCTGCTCCTGCTTTGGGTTCTTCTTGTTCGGGTGCATATTGTTGCAGCATTGCTCACAATTGTCAGTTCTGAAACTGTGAAACTGCACACTGGGATGTCGGGAAATGTGTCTCGGGAGTTCAGCATCCTGTGAATTTTTTTTTTTAATTTCAATTTCTCACACCGTCAATCAAGGAGCAGGAGCCTGCCTCAGGTTTTGTGAGTTTATCCCTTTCTAGAATCTGGGCTGTAACCTTACTTCGAAACATGATCCACATTCCGGCTGGCGACTATCACTGCAAAAGGGGACAACAGTTTGACCGCGCGTTGCTTGTGTGCTTGGCTCAACTCTGAACATCTGTCTTTCCCTTCACCCGGTCAGGCATCCAGACACAATTTGTGGTAGAATTAGTTTAGATTAAAATCCTAAACCCGCCGGTCACAATCTTCTTCAGTCAAACAATCAAAACCTCATTATGAAAGCAGAGAGAAAAAATTTAAAAAGTAGAATAGTTTAAAGATGGGCTGGTCAGAGATTGGAGAAGTGAAGGACTGTTACCTTTGGAAGCTGATTGAATGATTAACTCTTCAACGCCAACAATTAGGAGCCCAAGAACGAATAGCAGAGCATTCATCGTCTTAGGCATTTTTACAGACTCAACATCCGTCACCTTGAATCGAAACACACATCGGGAGAGTTTCCTGCCTTTATTACCGCACTTATAGGGGAGTGACTGACAATGACATCCTATCCCAAGGTGTTTCTTATCTGCGTGACATGGGATGAGTTGGCAGCTTGACTCCGTGGGCACAGCTTTTCCTTTGAAATCGCAGAGCTGTGTTCAGTGAAAGTATTAGCCAAGTACATCAATGGCTGAATAGTTAGTCAAGCATCCGGGCAACATTACCTCATCGATGATCAATCTAGGATCTGGGTTAATTAGCTACGACGTGAGTTAATATTCCACCAGGGCAATTGTGGAATTCCGCTTCGGTTCAGTAAATTTGCAACAAATCTAGTATTTGCAATGGCGATTCGGAGACACTGGATTGGAGTAAAAGAGAACAAGAACAAAGAACAAAGAAAATTACAGCACAGGAACAGGCCCTTCGGCCCTCCCAGCCTGCGCCCATCCAGATCCTTTATCTAAACCTGTCGCCTATTTTCCAAGGATCTACTTCCCTCTGTTCCCCGCTCATTCATATATCTGTCTAGATGCATCTTAAATGATGCTATCGTGCCCGCCTCTACCACCTCTGCGTAAAAAAAATTTCCACGCACATAGAACATAGAACATAGGAAATACAGCACAGAACAGGCCCTTCGGCCCACGATGTTGTGCCGAACCTTTGTCCTAGATTAATCATAGATTATCATTGAATTTACAGTGCAGAAGGAGGCCATTCGGCCCTTTGAGTCTGCACCGGATCTTGGAAAGAGCACCCTACCCAAACCAAGGGCAATTTTGGACACTAAGGGCAATTTATCGTGGCCAATCCACCTAACCTGCACATCTTTGGACTGTGGGAGGAAACCGGAGCACCCGGAGGAAACCCACGCAGACACGGGGAGGACGTGCAGACTCCACACAGACAGTGATCCAAGCCGGAATCGAACCTGGGACCCTGGAGCTGTGAAGCAATTGTGCTATCCACAATGCTACCGTGCTGCCCTTAAGAACAAATAAATCTACACTATATCATTTTACCGTAATCCATGTACATATCCAATAGCTGCTTGAAGGTCCCTAATGTTTCCGACTCAACTACTTCCACAGGTAGTGCATTCCATGCCCCCACTACTATCTGGGTAAAGAACCTACCTCTGATATGCCTCCTCTATCTTCCACCTTTCACCTTAAATTTATGTCCCCTTGTAATGGTTTGTTCCACCCGGGGAAAAAGTCTCTGACTGTCTACTCTATCTATTCCCTTGATCATCTTATAAACCTCTATCAAGTAGCCCCTCATCCTTCTCCGTTCTAATGCGAAAAGGCCTAGCACCCTCAACCTTTCCTCGTAAGACCTACTCTCCATTCCAGGTAACATCCTGGTAAATCTCCTTTGCACCTTTTCCAAAGCTTCCACATCCTTCCTAAAATGAGGCGACCAGAACTGTACATTCCAAATGTGGCCTTACCAAAGTTTGGTACAGCTGCATCATCACCTCACGGCTCTTAAATTCAATCCCTCTGTTAATGAACACACCATAGGCCTTCTTCACAGCTCTATCCGCTTGCGTGGCAACTTTCAAAGATGTATGAACATAGACCCCAAGATCTCTCTGCTCCTCCACATTGCCAAGAACTCTACCGTTAACCCTGTATTCCGCATTCATATTTGTCCTTCCAAAATGCACAACCTCACACTTTTCAGGTTTAAACTCCATCTGCCACTTCTGAGCCCAGCTCTGCATCCTATCTATGTCTCTTTGCAGCTGACAACAGCCCTCCTTACTATCCACAACTCCACCAATCTTCATCTCGTCTGCAAATTTACTGACCCACCCTTCAACTCCCTCATCCAAGTAATTAATGAAAATCACAAACAGCAGAGGACCCAGAACTGATCCCTGCGGTACGGCACTGTTAACTGGGATCCAGGCTGAATATATGCCATCCTCCACCACTCTCTGACTTCTATCGGTTAGCCAGTTCATTATCCAACTGGCCAAATTTCCCACTATCCCATGCCTCCTTACTTTCTGCAGAAGCCTACTATGGGGAACCTTATCAAATGCCTTACTAAAATCCATGTACACTACATCCACTGCTTTATCTTCATCCACATGCTTGGTCACCTCCTCAAAGAATTCAATAAGACTTGTAAGGCAAGACCTACCCCTCACAAATCCGTGCTGACTATCCCTAATCAAGCAGTGTCTTTCCAGATGCTCAGAAATCGTATCCTTCAGTACCCTTTCCATTACTTTGCCTACCACCGAAGTAAGACTAACAGGCCTGTAATTCCCAGGGTTATCCCTAGTCCCTTTTTTGAACAGGGGCACGACATTCGCCACTCTCCAATCCCCTGGTACCATCCCTGTTGACAGTGAGGATGAAAAGATCATTGCCAACGGCTCTGCAATTTCATCTCTTGCTTCCCATAGAATCCTTGGATATATCCCGTCAGGCCCGGTGGACTTGTCTATCCTCAAGTTTATCAAAATGCCCAACACATCTTCCTTCCTAACAAGTATTTCCTCGAGCTTACACATCTGTTTCACACTGTCCTCTCCAACAATATCGCCCCTCTCATTTGTAAATACAGAAGAAAAGTACTCGTTCAAGACCTCTCCTATCTCTTCAGACTCAATACACAATCTCCCGCTACTGTCCTTGATCGGACCTACCCTCGCTCTAGTCATTCTCATATTTCTCACATATGTGTAAAAGGCCTTGGGGTTTTCCTTGATCCTACCCGCCAAAGATTGTTCATGCCCTCTCGTAGCTCTCCTAATATCAAGGTAGATGAGGGCAGTGCAGTAGACGTTGTCTACATGGACTTTAGCAAAGCCTTTGACAAGGTACCGCATGGTAGGTTGTTGCAGAAGATTAAAGCTCACGGGATCCAGGGTGAGGTTGCCAATTGGATTCAAAATTGGCTGGACGACAGAATACAGAGGGTGGTTGTAGAGGGTTGTTTTTCAAACTGGAGGCCTGTGACCAGTGGTGTGCCTCAGGGATCGGTGCTGGGTCCACTGTTATTTGTGATTTATATTAATGATTTGGATGAGAATTTAGGAGGCATGGTTAGTAAGTTTGCAGATGACACCAAGATTGGTGGCACAGTGGATACTGAAGAAGGTTATCTAGGATTGCAACGGGATCTTGATCAATTAGGCCAGTGGGCCGACGAATGGCAGATGGAGTTTAATTTAGATAAATGTGAGGTGATGCATTTTGGCAGATCGAATCAGGCCAGGACCTACTCAGTTAATGGTATGGCGCTGGGGGGAGTTATAGAACCAAAAGATCTAGGAGTACAGGTTCATAGCTCCTTGAAGGTGGAGTCGCAGGTGGACAGGGTGGTGAAGGCGGCATTCGGCATGCTTGGTTTCATTGGTCAGAACATTGAATACAGGAGTTGGGACGTCTTGTTGAAGTTGTACAAGACATTGGTACGGCCACACTTGGAATACTGTGTGCAGTTCTGGTCACCCTATTATAGAAAGGATATTATTAAACTAGAAAGAGTGCAGAAAAGATTTACTAGGATGTTACCGGGACTTGATGGTTTGAGTTATAAGAAGAGGCTGGATAGACTGGGACTTTTTTCACTGGAGCGTAGGAGACTTAGGGGTGATCTTATAGAGGTCTATAAAATAATGAGGGGCATAGCTAAGGTAGATAGTCAACATCTTTTCCCAAAGGTAGGGGAGTCTAAAACTAGAGGGCATAGGTTTAAGGTGAGAGGGGAGAGTTTCAGAAGGGCCCAGAGGGGCAATTTCTTCACTCAGAGGGTAGTGAGTGTCTGGAATGGACTGCCAGAGGTAGTAGTAGAGGCGGGTACAATTGTGTCTTTTAAAAAGCATTTAGATAGTTACATGGGTAAGATGGGTATAGAGGGTTATGGGCCAAGTGCGGGCAACTGGGACTAGCTTAATGGTAAAAACTGGGCGGCATGGACTGGTTGGGCCGAAGGGTCTGTTTCCATGCTGTAAACTTCTATGATTCTATTCTATGACACGTAGTACCTCTTCCTTGAACAAGTTCCACATTTCTCT
This sequence comes from Scyliorhinus torazame, assembly GCF_047496885.1. NCBI lineage: Eukaryota > Metazoa > Chordata > Chondrichthyes > Carcharhiniformes > Scyliorhinidae > Scyliorhinus > Scyliorhinus torazame. The sequence goes on from NC_092731.1 coordinate 47,773,538, forward strand.
TGTGTCCTTCCCTGACAGCCTATGTTCCCAACTTATGCACTTCAATTCTTGTCTGACAACATCGTATTTACCCGTCCCCCAATTGTAAACCTTGCCCTGTTGCACGCACCCATCCCTCTCCATTACTAAAGTGAAAGTCACAGAATTGTGGTCACTATCTCCAACATATTCCCCCACTAACAAATCTATCACTTGCCCTGGTTCATTACCAAGTACTAAATCCAATATTGCCCCTCCTCTGGTCGGGCAATCTACATAATGTGTTAGAAAAGCTTCCTGGACACACTGCACAAACACCACCCCATCCAAGCTATTTGATCTGAAGAGTTTCCACTCAATATTTGGGAAGTTAAAGTCACCCATGACTACTACCCTGTGACTTCTGCACCTTTCCAAAATCCGTTTCCCAATCTGTTCCTCCACATCTCTGCTACTATTGGGGGGGTGCCTATAGAAAACTCCTAACAAGGAACAAGGTGACTGCTCCTTTCCTATTTCTGACTTCAACCCATACTACCTCAGTAGGCAGATACTCCTCGAACTGCCTTTCTACAGCTGTTATACTATCTCTAATTAACAATGCCACCCCGCCCCCCACCTCTTTTGCCACCCTCCCTAATCTTATTGAAACATCTATAACCAGAGACCTCCAACAACCATTTCTGCCCCTCTTCTATCCAAGTTTCCGTGATGGCCACCACATCGTAGTCCCAAGTACCGATCCATGCCTTAAGTTCACCCTCCTTATTCCTGATGCTTCTTGCGTTGAAGTATACACACTTCAACCCATCTCCGTGCCTGCAAGTACTCTCCTTTGTCAGTGTTCCCTTCCCCACTGCCTCATTACACGCTTTGGCGTCCTGAATATCGGCTACCTTAGTTGCTGGACTACAAATCCGGTTCCCATTCCCCTGCCAAATTAGTTTAAACCCTCCCGAAGAGTACTAGAAAACCTCCCTCCCAGGATATTGGTGCCCCTCTGGTTCAGATGCAACCCGTCCTGCTTGTACAGGTCCCACCTTCCCCAGAATGCGCTCCAATTATCCAAATACCTGAAGCCCTCCCTCCTACACCATTCCTGCAGCCAAGTGTTCAGCTGCACTCTCTCCCTATTCCTAGCCTCGCTATCACGTTGCACCGGCAACAAACCAGAGATGACAACTCTGTCTGTCCTGGCTTTTAACTTCCAGCCTAACTCCCTAAACTTGTTTATTACCTCCTCACCCCTTTTTCTACCTATGTCGTTGGTACCAATGTGCACCACGACTTCTGGCTGCTCCCCCTCCCCCTTAAGGATCCTGAAGACACGATCCGAGACATCCCTGGCCCTGGCACCCGGGAGGCAACATACCTTCCGGGAGTCTCGCTCGCGACCACAGAATCTCCTATCTATTCCCCAAACCATTGAATCTCCTACAACTATTGCTTTTCTATTCTCCCCCTTCCCTTCTGAGCCCCAGAGCCAGACTCAGTGCCAGAGACCTGGTCGCTAGGACCTTCCCCCGGTAGGTCATTCCCCCCCCCCAACAGCATCCAAAACGGTATACTTGTTTTGAAGGGGAACGGCCACGAGGGATCCCTGCACTGTCTGCCTGTTTGTTTGGTTTTTTTCCCCCTGACTGTAACCCAGCTATTCTTGTCCTGTACCTTGGGTGTGGCTACCTCCCTGTAACTCTTCTCAATCACCCCCTCTGCCTCCCGGATGATCCGAAGTTCATCCAGCTTCAGCTCCAGTTCCCTAACACGATCTTTGAGGAGCAGAAGTTGGGTGCACTTCCCGCAGGTATAGTCAGCGGGGACACCGGTGGTACCCCTCACCACCCACATCCTACAGGAGGAGCATGCAACTGGCCTAGCCTCCATCCCCTCTTACCTGACAGAATATAGCTTCCCTGTGGACCAACTAGATCTCCGCCCTCCGACTCTGCTTCCAGTCAGCTCCACTTTCTGGAAACTCCTGGCTCTCTTCGCACTCTTTGCGGAAATGTCGGAAACAAAATGAAAGGAGCACCTTACTCCCTCCTCACCTAACTCCCTCGGTCACCAAACTCTTACTATAGCACTCAAAAAGCACCAAATTCAGCACTCCCTCGGTCACCAAACTCTTACTATAGCACTCAAAAAGCACCAAATTCAGCACTCAGTGCAAACAAAGTCTGCACTGTAGGGGATCACTTTTATACTGTGAATCTAGCCTCTGAAAACTGGCCTAATCCAATTAACTAATTAACAAGCTCCAGCTGCAAGTAGAAGCCTGTTTAAAGCAGATTGAAAATTCACCTTCTTCTAAACCAAACAGCACCTTTTAAGTTAATTAACTAAATAAAAGAAAGACTAAACTTTAGATAAAAATGAAGCCTTATACTCCCTCGGTCACCAAACTCTTACTAAAGCACTCAAATGCACCAAATTCAGCACTCAGTGCACATCTCCCTTCAACTTTTCCCCTCTCACCTTGAAATCGTGAGCCCATGTAATTGACTCTTGGAAAAAGCTTGTTGCTATCCACCCTGTCCATACCTCTCATAATTTTGTAGACCTCAATCAGGTCCCCCCTCAACCTCCGTCTTTCCAATGAAAACAATCCTAATCTACTCAACCTTTCTTCATAGCTAGCACCCTCCATATCAGGCAACATCCTGGTGAACCTCCCCTGCACCCTCTCTAAAGCATCCACATCCTTCTGGTAATGTGGTGACCAGAACTGCACGCAGTATTCCAAATGTGGCCTAACTAAAGTCCTATCCAACTGTAAAATGACCTGCCGACTCTTGTACTCAATACCCCGTCCGATGAAGGCAAGCATGCTGTATGCCTTCTCTACCACTCTATTGACCTGCGTTGCCACCTTCAGGGTACAATGGACCTGAACTCTCTGTACATCAATTTTCCCCAGGACTCTTCCATTGACCATATAGTCCGCTCTTGAATTAGATCTTCCAAAATGCATCACCTCGCATTTGCCTGGACTGAACTCCATCTGCCATTTCTCTGCCGAACTCTCCAATCTATTTATATTTTGCTGTACTCTCTGACAGTCCCCCTCGCCACCTGAAACTCCACCAATCTTAGTATCCCCTGAAAACTTGCTAATCAGATCACCTATACCTTCGTCCAGATCATTTATGTATATCACAAACAACAGTGGTCCGAGCACGGATCCCTGTGGAACACCACTAGTCACCTCTCTCCATTTTGAGACACTCCCTTCCACCACTACTCTCTGTCTCCTGTTGCCCAGCCTGTTCTTTATCCATCTAGCTAGTACACCCTGAACCCCATACGACTTCACTTTTTCCATCAAACTGCCATGGGAAACTTTATCAAACGCCTTACTGAAGTCCATGTATATGACATCTACAGCCCTTCCCTCATCAATTAACGTTGTCACTTCCTCAAATAATTCTATTAGGTTTGTAAGACATGACCTTCCCTGCACAAAACCATGCTGCCTATCATTGATAAGTCTATTTTCTTCCAAATGTGAATAGATCCTATCCCTCAGCATCTTCTCCAACGGTTTGCCTACCACTGACGTCAAGCTCACAGGTCTATGATTCCCTGGATTATCCCTGCTACCCTTCTTAAACAAAGGGACAACATTAGCAATTATCCAGTCCTCCGGGACCTCGCCCGTGCTCAAGGATGCTGCAAAGATATCTGTTAACGCCCCAGCTATTTTTTCCCTCGCTTCCCTCAGTATCCTGGGATAGATCCCATCCGGACCTGGGGACTTGTCCACCTTAATGCCTTTTAGAATACCCAAAACTTCCCCCTTCCTTATGCCGACTTGACCTAGAGTATTTAAACATCCATCCTTAGCCTCAGCATCCGTCATGTCCCTCTCCTTGGTGAATACCGATGCAAATTACTCATTAAGAATCTCACCCATTTCCTCTGACTCCACGCATAAATTCCCTCTTTTGTCTTTGAGTGGGCCAATCCTTTCTCTAGTTACTCTCTTGCTCCTTATATACGAATAAAATGCTTTGGGATTTTCCTGAACCCTGTTAGCCAAAGATATTTCATGACCCCTTTTAGCCCTCTTTATTGCGCGTTTGAGATTTGTCCTACTTTCACGATATTCCTCCAAAGCTTCATCAGATTTAAGTCGCCTAGATCTTATGTATGCTTCCTTTTTCATCTTAGCTATTCTCACAGTTCTACCCGTCATCCATGGTTCCCTAATCTTGCCATTTCTATCCCTCATTTTCACAGTGACATGTCTGTCCTGCACTCAAATCAACCTTTCCTTAAAAGACTCCCACATTTCAAATGTGGATTTACCCTTATAGAGCTGCTCCCAATCCACATTCCCTAGCTCCTGCCGAATTTTCCCCAATTTAGCACTCTTCCTTTAGGACCACTCTCGTCTTTGTCCATGAGTATTCTAAAACTTACGGAATTGTGATCGCTATTCCCAAAGTAATCACCGACTGAAACTTTAACCACCTGGCCGGGATCATTCCCCAATACCAGGTCCAGTATGGCCCCTTCCCGAGTTGGACTATTTACATATTGCTCTAAAAAAAACTCTCCTGGATGCTCTTTACAAATTCTGCTCCATCTACACCTCCAACACTACATGAGTCCCATTCAATGTTAGGGAAGTTAAAATCTCCCATTACGACCACCCTATTGCTCCTACATTTTTCTATAATCTGTCTACATATGTGTACCTCTACTTCACGCTCGCTTTTGGGAGGCCTGTAGTAAAGTCCCAAAAATGTTAGTGCACCCTTCCTATTTCTTAGCTCTACCCAAATTGCCTCAGTGCTCGAATCCTCCATCGTGCCCTCCTTAATCATAACTGTGATATCATCTCTGACCAGTAATGCAACTTCTCCATCCCTTTTACCTCCCTCTCTATCCCTCCTGAAGCATCTATACCCTGGGATATTTAGTTGCCAGTCTTGCCCTTCCCTCAACCAAGTCTCCGTAATACCAATAACATCATATTCCCAGGTACTAATCCAAGCCCTAAATTCATCTGCCTTACCTGTTACACTTCTCGCATTGAAACAAATGCACCTCAGACCACCTGTCCCTTTGCGTTCTTCATCTCTTCCCTATCTACTCTTCCTCTTAGTCACATTGAGTTTGTTATCTAGAACCTTACTGGCTTTAGTCGCTGGCTCTTCACTGACCTCTAACTTCCTAATCTGGTTCCCATCCCCCTGCCACATTAGTTTAAAACCTCCCCAACAGTGTTAGCAAAAGCACCCCATAGGACATCGGTTCCAGTCCTGCCCAGGTGTAGACCATCCAATTTGTGATGGTCCTACCATCCCCAGAACCGGTTCCAATGTCCCAAAAATCTGAACCCCTCCCTCCTGCACCCTCTCAAGCCACGTATTCATTCTGACTATTCTTGAATTTCTACTCTGACTGTCACGTAGCATTGGTAGCAATCCCGAGATTACTACCTTTGAGGTCCAACTTTTATGCTTATCTCCTAACTCCCTAAATTCTGATTGTAGGACCTCATCCCGTTTTTTACCTATATCGTTGGTGCCTATATGCACCATGACAACTGGCTGTTCATCCTCCCCCTTCAGTATGTCCTGCAGCCGATCTGAGACATCCCTGACTCCGTGCACCCGGGAGGCAACATACCATTCGGGAGTCTCGTTTTCGACCACAGAAACGCCCGTCTACTCCCCTTACGATTGAATCCCCTATGACTATAACCCTGCCAGTCTTTTCCCCTACCTTCTGTGCAGCAGAGCCAGCCACGGTGCCATGAGCCTGGTTACTACTGCCTTCCCCTGGTGAGTCACCTCCCCCAACAGTATCCAAAATGGTGTACCTGTTTTGGAGGGAGATGACCGCAGGGGACACCTGCATTTCCTTCCTGCTATTTCTCTGCCTTTTGGTCACCCATTCCCTGTCTCCCTCACCAATCCTAATCTGCGGTGTGACCAACTCACTGAACGTGCTATCCACGACCTCCTCAGCATCGCGGATGCTCCAAAGTGAGTCCATCCGCAGCTCCAGAGCCGTCATGCAGTTTAACAGGAGCTGCAGCTGGACACACTTCCCGCACATGAAGGAGTCAGGGGCATCAGCCGCGTCCCTGAACTCCCACATTGAGCACGAGGAGCATAACATGGGTCCATGATCTCCTGCCATTTTTACATTTTACCTTAACTGATTAAAAATATATCAAATAACGAATAAGTGAAAGGAACAAGGATTTTACTTACCAATCACAATACTTAACAACGCACGAAGTGTTAAATTTCTCCCAGCTACTTATCTTCCCGACAGACCCCTGGCCACTGCTCCCGCCGAAAATCTGAAGGCCGCTTCTCCTGCAAGGTATGTTTTTAAGGGGTAAACTTACCTTCCCGACAGACCCCTGGCCACTGCGCCCGCCGAAAATCTGAAGCTATAACTTGCGGATAAAAGAAAAAGAAAAGAGAGAGCTTACCTGATATTCACTCACCCCCTTAGGTTAGAGGAGGTGGAAGGGTGGGAGACACTACAAGTGTAGTGTCTCGGGTTTAGCAACCGCCCAACTTAAATAGAGGTAAAAATCAAACTCTTAAGCACCTACCTGATTCCCAAGCTGCACTCCGGCTCCCTCTCTCTCTCCCGCTCCCGGAAACGAAGGCCTCTGGAGCCTGGGGTCAAGTTTAAACACCTACCTGAATCCCAAGCTGCACTCGCTGCGTTCCGGCTCCCTCTCTCTCTCCCGCTCACGAAAATGAAGGCCCCTGGAACCTGGGGGCAAGTTGAAACACTCACCTGAATCCCAAGCTGCACTCGCTACGCTCCGGCACCCTCTCTCTCTCCCGCTCCCGAAAATGAAGAGCTGGTCGTGCAGCCAAACCTGACTATACTGTGATATGTGTCCTACACGAAGCAAGTTGACAGTACCTCGTGCCACCAAACCTTCATATACTTCTATACATCGTGTGCTTACCCAGATTCCCCTTCATTCCACCCGAATCAGTCCATGTGTCGGTTAGCTCCACATTATTGCTATTCACTTGCGAAAATATTTAATTGTCGCTCTGTTCTGAATTACATTTATTCTGGGCTTACTTACATTTCAAAGCAGCAGTTTTGGAGTCGGTCACCGTTATGAGGTGATGTTTTGTACGGAGTTTCAGAGTTATAAAGCTGTTCCCAAAATAATGGTGCCTTGTTCAAATTATGATGATAAAATAACTGTTGTCATGTGAGAGTACCTTTAAGACATGGATGTTTAAGCAATGTACCTTTAAGAAAACAGTGATGTCAGAGAGTGGGTGGAGTTGATGTCAGGTCAGCCATTTTGCAGTTTAGTTTTGCAGTTTGAAAAGAGCTTCGGAGTGTCTGTGTTTGCAGTGAGCTGGATCTCAGCCATTAAAGACTCTCTGGATCATTTGGGTGATTTAAACTCATAATAGTAAAGCCTTTAACCTGATGTGATTCTGTTTAAAGGTGTTAAGTCTCTTGGAAGTTTGAAGGAACGTTTTGAGGAATTATTTACTGTTGCAATATTTTCGGAGTTATCTTTGAAGTAAGGGGTGTTAAGAGATCCAATGTTTATTTATGAAGTTAAGTTGAGTTCATGGAATAAACAGTGTTTTGTGTTTAAAAACCCACGTGTCCATAATTGTAATCCCACACCTCGGGAAAAAGCCATGTGCTAGGAGAAGCAACAAATACATTAAAGGGGGGAGGTTGGTTGATCTCCGTGATACATTTTGGGGTTCTGAAAACGACTCGCCTATAACAATTGGGGGCTCGTCCGGGATAAAAGTCTATCTATTGGATTGTTTTTTGTGAACCTAAAGGCAGTGCAGAATTGTTGCTTTTCCGGTGTGGTATTTCAGTTTAAGTGAGGAGAGTGCGCAATGGCGCTTTCAGAGGCTCAGACGTTTTTGGGGGTGGAGAATGTCACACGTAGTACCTTACGGACAGAAAAAAAAAAGCAGACTGTTAGATTTGGCAAGAACATTGCAGTTAACATTACCTGACAAAATGAGAAAACATGAGGTAATTATGGCGGTGGTTAAGCATTTAAAGTTGCCTGAGATAGAGTTTGACTCATTGGAAATGGCAAAAATTCAGTTGCAAATTAAACAAATGGAACATGAGAAAGAATTAAAGCAGCTTGAATACGAGAGTGAGAGAGAGGAAAAAGAAAAGGAGAGAGAAGAAATGAGAAAAGAAAGAATAGCCCTAGCAGAACAGAAAGAAAAATAAAGGGAGATACAGATCAGGGGAAAAGATAAAGAGAGGGAGTTTGAACTTCAGAAAATGGCCATGAAACATGACAATCAGTTAAAATTGGCGCAGACGTAAAGGGAATCGTACAGTTGGATGATAGCGATGAAGATAGTGAGAAAGAGCGTCAAAGTCGAAGGCTTGGTGGGAATCTATTTAAATATGTCCAAGCATTGCCAAGGTTTGACGAGAAGGAGGTAGAAGCCTTTTTCATTTCATTTGAGAAGGTAGCTAAACAGATGAAATGGCCACAGGACATGTGGGTGTTACTGATTCAACCAAGCTGGTAGGTAGAGCTAGTGAAGTGTTTGCAACACTACTGGAGGAGGTATCTGGAACGTATGAGGAGGTGAAGAAATCCATCTTAAGTGCATATGAGCTAGTGCCTGAAGCTTACTCACAAAGGTTTAGAAATTTACGGAAATAATTTTTCCAAACATACATGGAGTTTGAAAGGCTCAAACAGAGGAATTTTGATAGGTGGATAAGGGCTTTGAAAATAGACCAAACGTATGAAGCTCTCAGAGAAATTATACTTTTGGAGGAGTTTAAAAATTCAATTCCTGATGTAGTGAGAACTCATGTGGAAGAACAGAGGGTTAAAACTGCAACATTAGCAGCGGAGATGGCAGATGATTATGAATTAGTTCATAAATCAAAGATTGGTTTCCGACATCAGTTTCAGCCGGTGAGGGATAGAAACTGGGGCATGAGAAATACTCAAGTGGTAAATGTAAAGGTGATCTGATGGGAGACAATAAAGAGAGTGTACCTCAGATTAAAAAATAAATCCAGGAGGGTGGAAAAGAAATGAAAAGTTTCAGATGTTTTCACTGTAATAAACTAGGCCATGTAAAGTCAGTGTTGGTGGTTGAAGAAAAGCACTGGGAAGGCTGATGTGGTAAAACAGGATAAGACAGTGGGGTTTGTTAGAGTGGTAAAGGAAAGCCCAAGGGAAGCTAAGGAGGTGTAAACGATTGTACAGCCTGTCCAAGAAGTAATTGTTAAGAAGATGCCAGATGTCAAGACTTCCGGGTGCGGCGATGACCAGCTGAGTCGCACGTTTCGGCAGCTCCCTGTGAAACGGACTTTTGGGCTCTTGATAGGAGCCCCAACGGCAATTTTAACGGCTAAAAACACCGTGCGGTAAACCAGGAGGGTGTTCCCCCTGGACACGGATGGAAAAAGGAGAGGAAAGTGGCCGGATTGCAGCGGATCCTTTAGAACAGCGGCAAGGAAGGCAAGCAAAAACCAAGATGGCGTCGGAAGGTGGCAGTTTCATATGGGGCCCTGAACAACAAGAGTTCTTGAAATGCTGCGTGGAGGAGATAAAAAAGGAAATGAAGAAAGAGTTGTTGGCCCCGATACTACAGGCGATCGAAGGGCTAAAGGAGGAACAAAAGACCCAGGAGCAGGAGCTTCGGGTCGTGAAGGCGAAAGCAGCCGAGAATGAGAACGATATACAGGGCCTGGTGGTGAAGTCGGAGATACAGGAGGCACACCAGAAACGATGTGTGGAGAGGTTGGAGGCACTGGAAAACAACGCAAGGAGGAACAACCTGAGGATTCTTGGCCTTCCTGAAGGTGTGGAGGGGGCGGACGTCGGGGCATATGTGAGCACGATGCTGCATTCATTAATGGGAGCAGAGGCCCCGACGGGTCCGTTGGAGGTGGAGGGAGCATACCGAGTGATGGCGCGAGGACCGAGAGTAGGAGAAACTCCCAGAGCCATAGTGGTGAGATTCCTCCGTTTTAAGGATAGAGAAATGGTCCTTAGATGGGCGAAGAGAACTCGGTGCAGTAAATGGGAGAACGCGGTGATCCGCGTTTATCAAGACTGGAGTGCGGAGGTGGCGAGAAGGAGGGCGAGCTTTAATCGGGCCAAGGCGGTACTTCACAAAAGTAAGATAAAATTTGGAATGCTGCAACCGGCAAGACTGTGGGTCACATATCAAGGGAGGCACCACTACTTTGAGACGGCGGATGAAGCGTGGACTTTTATTGTAGAAGAAAAACTGGAATGAGTGGATTATGAAAAAGAACGCTCGAACAAAGTGGTGGGGCGAATGGGGGGGGCGAAGAGGGGTTTTATGTTCTAATCCTGCGGTATGGTAACTTTTCTTTCTCCCACAGGTGGTGATGGGGGGAGGTGGGGAGGGAGAGGAGATGGGGCGTTGGCCATGGGAGGCGGGGCCGAGGGAGAGGTGCGGGCTTGGCTCCCGCGCTATGATAATTATGGCGGGAATAGAGAAGCAGGAAGGAGGGGGCGTCGCACGGTGCGAGCCATGGTCACGGGGGGAAGCCGAGGTCAGCCAGAGTTTGCTGACTTCTGGGAGCAACATGGGGGGAGTAATTACGCTAGCGGGGTGGGAGGGGGGAATTACTGGGTTGCTGCTGCTGGGGAAAGGGGGGAGTGGGTACGGGAGAGGATGGGCGGGGGGGCACCGCCTGGGGGAGATACAGCTGCGTGGGAACTGGGTGAGAAGCTGGAAAAAGATGATGGCTAACCGGCAAGGGGGGGGGGTGGGAAGCCCCCCAACTCGGCTGATCACGTGGAACGTGAGAGGGCTCAACGGGCCGATAAAGAGGGCACGAGTACTCGCACACCTTAAGAAACTTAAAGCAGATGTGGTTATGTTACAGGAAACGCACCTGAAACTGATAGATCAGGTTAGGCTGCGTAAAGGATGGGTGGGGCAGGTGTTCCATTCGGGGCTGGATGCGAAAAACAGGGGGGTGGCTATATTAGTGGGGAAGCGGGTAATGTTCGAGGCAAAGACTATAGTGGTGGATAACGGGGGCAGATACGTGATGGTGAGTGGCAAATTACAGGGAGAGATGGTGGTTTTGGTAAACGTGTATGCCCCGAACTGGGATGATGCCAACTTTATGAGGCGAATGCTAGGACGCATCCCGGACCTAGAGACGGGAAAGCTGATAATGGGGGGAGACTTTAACACGGTGTTGGAACCAAGGCTGGATAGGTCGAAGTCCAGGACTGGTAGGAGGCCGGCAGCAGCCAAGGTGCTTAAGGATTTTATGGAGCAGATGGGAGGTGTGGACCCGTGGAGATTCAGTAGACCTAGGAGTAAGGAGTTCTCGTTTTTCTCCTATGTCCATAAAGTCTATTCGCGCATAGACTTTTTTGTGTTGGGTAGGGCATTGATCCCGAAGGTGAGGGGAACGGAATATACGGCTATAGCCATTTCGGATCATGCCCCACACTGGGTAGACTTGGAGATAGGGGAGGAAACAGGAGGGCGCTCACCCTGGAGAATGGACATGGGACTAATGGCGGATGAGGGGGTGTGCCTAAGGGTGAGGGGATGTATTGAAAAGTACTTGGAACTCAATGACAATGGGGAGGTTCAGGTGGGAGTGGTCTGGGAGGCGTTGAAGGCGGTGGTTAGGGGGGAGCTGATATCAATAAGGACACATAAAGGGAAGCAGGAGAGTAAGGAACGGGAGCGGTTGCTGCAAGAACTTTTGAGGGTGGACAGACAATATGCAGAAGCACCGGAGGAGGGACTGTACAGGGAAAGGCAAAGGCTGCATGTGGAATTTGACTTGCTGACTACAGGCACTGCAGAGGCACAATGGAGGAAGGCGCAGGGTGTACAGTATGAATATGGGGAGAAGGCGAGCAGATTGCTGGCACACCAATTGAGGAAAAGGGGAGCAGCGAGGGAAATAGGGGGAGTGAGGGATGAGGAAGGAGAGATGGAGCGGGGGGCGAAGAGAGTGAATGAAGTGTTCAAGACATTTTATAAAAAATTGTATGAAGCTCAACCCCCGGATGGGAGGGAGAGAATGATGGATTTTTTGGATCGGCTGGAAATTCCCAAGGTGGAAGAGCAGGAAAGGGTGGGACTGGGAGCACAGATCACGGTAGAAGAAGTGGTGAAAGGAATTAGGAACATGCAGACGGGAAAGGCCCCGGGACCGGACGGATTCCCAGTTGAATTTTACAGAAAGTATTTGGACTTGCTCGCCCCGGTTCTGACGAGGACCTTTAACGAGGCAAAGGAAAGGGGACAACTGCCCCCGACTATGTCTGAAGCAACGATATCGCTTCTCTTAAAGAAGGAAAAGGATCCGCTACAATGCGGGTCCTACAGACCAATTTCCCTCCTAAATGTGGATGCCAAGGTCCTGGCCAAGGTAATGGCAATGAGAATAGAGGAATGTGTCCCGGGGGTGGTTCACGAGGACCAAACTGGGTTTGTGAAGGGGAGACAGCTGAACACGAATATACGGAGGCTGTTAGGGGTAATGATGATGGCCCCACCAGAGGGTGAAACGGAGATAGTAGTGGCGATGGATGCCGAGAAAGCATTTGATAGAGTGGAATGGGATTATCTGTGGGAGGTGTTGAGGAGATTTGGTTTTCATAGAATCATAGAATTTACAGTGCAGAAGGAGGCCATTCGGCCCATCGAGTCTGCACCGGCTCTTGGAAAGAGCACCCCACCCAAGGTCCACACCTCCACCCTATCCCCATAACCCAGTAACCCCACCCAACACTAAGGGCAATTTTGGACACTATGGGCAATTTAGCATGGCCAATCCACCTAACCCGCACATCTTTGGACTGTGGGAGGAAACCGGAGCACCCGGAGGAAACCCACGCACACACGGGGAGGATGTGCAGACTCCGCACAGACAGTGACCCAAGCCGGAATCGAACCTGGGACCCTGGAGCTGTGAAGCATTTGTGCTATCCACAATGCTACCGTGCTGCCCACTATGGAGAGGGGTATGTTAGATGGGTGCAGCTGTTGTATAGGGCCCCAGTGGCGAGTGTGGTCACGAATGGACGGGGATCGGCATATTTTCGGCTCCATAGAGGGACAAGGCAGGGATGTCCTCAGTCCCCATTACTGTTTGCACTGGCGATTGAGCCCCTGGCGATAGCGCTGAGAGGTTCCAGAAGATGGAGGGGAATACTTAGGGGAGGAGAAGAACACCGGGTATCTTTATATGCGGATGATCTGCTACTATATGTGGCGGATCCGGCGGAGGGGATGCCAGAAATAATGCGGATACTTGGGGAGTTTGGGGATTTTTCAGGGTATAAATTGAACATGGGGAAGAGTGAGCTGTTTGTGGTGCATCCAGGGGAGCAGAGTAGAGAAATAGAAGACCTACCGTTGAGGAAGGTAACAAGAGACTTTCGTTACCTGGGGATCCAGATAGCTAAGAATTGGGGCACATTGCACAGGCTAAATTTAACGCGGTTGGTGGAACAGATGGAGGAAGATTTCAAGAGATGGGATATGGTAGCACTGTCAATGGCAGGGAGGGTGCAGGCGGTTAAGATGGTGGTCCTCCCGAGATTCCTCTTTGTGTTTCAGTGCCTCCCGGTGGTGATCACGAAGGCTTTTTTAAAAAGGATAGAAAAGAGCATCATGGGTTTTGTTTGGGCCGGGAAGACTCCGAGAGTGAGGAAGGGATTCTTACAGCGTAGCAGGGATAGGGGGGGGCTGGCATTACCGAGCCTAAGTGAGTATTATTGGGCCGCTAATATTTCAATGGTGAGTAAGTGGATGGGAGAGGAGGAGGGAGCGGCGTGGAAGAGATTAGAGAGGGCGTCCTGTAGGGGGACCAGCCTGCAGGCTATGGTGACAGCCCCATTGCCGTTCTCACCGAGGAACTACACCACGAGCCCGGTGGTGGTCGCTACACTGAAGATTTGGGGACAGTGGAGACGACATAGGGGAAAGACCGGAGCATTGGGGGGGTCCCCGATAAGAAACAACCATAGGTTTGCCCCGGGGGGAATGGATGGGGGATATGGAATGTGGCAAAGAGCAGGAATAACGCAACTGAAAGATCTATTTGTGGACGGGAAGTTCGCAAGTCTGGGAGCGCTGGCCGAGATATATGGGTTGCCCCAAGGGAATGCATTCAGGTACATGCAATTGAGGGCTTTTGCGAGGCAACAGGTGAGGGAATTCCCGCAGCTCCCGGCACAAGAGGTGCAGGACAGAGTCATCTCAAAGAAATGGGTGGGGGATGGTAAGGTGTCGGATATATATAGGGAAATGAGGGACGAAGGGGAGACTATGGTGGACGAACTAAAAGGGAAATGGGAAGAAGAGCTAGGGGAGGAGATCGAGGAGGGGCTGTGGGCAGATGCCCTAAACAGGGTAAACTCGTCGTCCTCGTGCGCCAGGCTAAGCCTGATTCAGTTTAAGGTATTACACAGGGCACATATGACTGGAACATGGCTCAGTAAATTTTTTGGGGTGGAGGATAGGTGTGCGAGGTGCTCGAGAAGCCCAGCGAATCATACCCATATGTTTTGGTCATGCCCGGCACTACAGGGGTTTTGGGTGGGGGTGACAAAGGCGCTTTCAAAAGTAGTAGGAGTCCGGGTCGAACCAAGCTGGGGGTTGGCTATATTTGGGGTTGCACAAGAGCCGGGAGTGCAGGAGGCGAGAGAGGCCGATGTTTTGGCCTTTGCGTCCCTAGTAGCCCGGCGCAGGATATTGCTAATGTGGAAAGAAGCCAAGCCCCCGGGGGTGGAGACCTGGATAAATGATATGGCGGGGTTCATAAAGCTAGAGCGGATTAAGTTCGTCCTAAGGGGGTCGGCTCAAGGGTTCACCAGGCGGTGGCAACCGTTCGTCGAATATCTTGCGGAAAGATAGATGGGGGAAAAAAGAAGGCAGCAGCAGCAGCCCAGGACTTGGGGGGGGGGGGGAGGGATGGGGGTGGGTGGGTGGGGGGGGGTATAGCCTGTGACAAGGCAGTTGCCAATTAGGGCTAGTTTTCATTTTTGTTATTTAATATTTATTTATTTGTTGTTTTTTGTTTATATAAAAAAGGTCATTATTATCTGTAGTGTTATAATGTTGTGTAAAGGATGCACACTGTACTGTGTTGGTTGACCAAAAATTTTCAATAAAATATTTATTAAAAAAAAAAAGAAGATGCCAGATGTCTTTCAGGAATTTACTTGTGTGGGTAAAGTTTACTCATGTGTATCAGGAGGAGCAGGTAAAGAAGTCACAATTTTAAGAGATACATGGGCTAGTCAATCTTTAATGGTAAGAGATGAGGAATTATGTAGTTTGGCAAGAATGTTGCCAGAAAAGGTGGTGATATGTGGAATTCAGGGTGAGAGGAGTAGTGTTCCATTATATAAGGTAAGGTTGGAAAGTCCAGTGATGAGTGGTGAAGTGGTAGTAGGAGTAATAGATAAACTATCTTGTCCAGGAATACGGTTTATCTTGGGTAATGGTATAGCTGGATCGCAGGTGGGAGTGATGCCTATGGTGGTTGATAAGCCAGTGGAAAATCAGTCAGCATAAGTGTTGAAGGACGAATATCCTGTGATTTTTCCGGATTGTGTAGTAACAAGATCGCAAAGTCACAGGTTATGACAAGAGGAGAAATCAAAGAGTGAAGATGAAGTTGAAGTGCAATTATCAGAAACGATTTTTGATAAGATGCTTGAAAAAGAACAAGAACAGGTGGAGGATGAGGCGGATAATTTTAGTTCAGGAAAATTGGCGGAGTTACAACAGAAAGATGTAGAAATAAAACGGATATACCAGAAAGCATATACTGAAGAGGAATCTGAGAGTATACCAGAGAGTTATTACCCTAAAAATGATGCCTTGATGAGAAAATGGAGACCTGAACATATGCAGGCGGATGAAAAGTGGGAGAGAAGTTCATCAAGTAGTATTGCCGGTAGGGTATAGAAAGGAGGTGTTGCGGGTTGCACATGAGGTACCAGTGGGAGGTCATTTGGGAATAAGGAAAACTCAAGCTAAAATCCAGAAACATTTTTATTGGCCTGGACTTAAATTTAGTTAAATTTTGTCAATCATGTCACACATGTCAAGTGATAGGGAGACCTCAAGCAGTGATAAAACCAGCGCCCTTAATACCCATTCCAGCATTTGAAGAACATTTTACAAGGATCCTAATCGATTGTGGAGGACCGCTTCCTAAAACAAAAAGTGGGAATCAATGTCTTTTGACTATAATGGATGTGTCTACTAGGTTTCCAGAGGCTATTCCGTACGTAATATTACAGCTAAAAGGATTGTGGAGGAGTTACTTAAATTCTTTACTAGATATGGACTACCCACAGAAATTCAATCGGAATCAAATTTTACTTCAAAGTTATTCAAAGTTATGGATAGTCGAAATAGAGTTAAGAGGGAAATCAGGAGGGCAAAAAGGGGACATGAAATTGCTTTGGCAAATAATGCAAGGGAGAATCCAAAGAGATTCTACAGATACATAAAGGGGAAAAGAGTAACTAGGGACAGAGTAGGGCCTCTTAAGGATCAACAAGGGCATTTATGTGCAGAGCCACAAGAGTTGGGTGAGATCCTGAATGAATATTTCTCATCGGTATTCACGGTGGAGAAAGGCATGGATGTTAGGAAACTAAGGGAAATAAATAGTGATGTCTTGAGAAGTGTGCATATTACAGAGGAGGAGGTGCTGGAAGTCTTAAAGCGCATCAAGGTAGATAAATCCCCGGGACCTGATGAAATGTATCCCAGGATGTTGTGGGAGGCTAGGGAGGAAATTGCGGGTCCCCTAACCGAGATATTTGAATCATCGGCAGCCACAGGTGAGGTGCCTGAAGATTGGAGAGTGGCGAATGTTGTGCCCTTGTTTAAGAAGGGCAGCAGGGAAAAGCCTGGGAACTACAGACCGGTGAGCCTAACGTCTGTAGTAGGTAAGTTGCTAGAAGGTATTCTGAGAGACAGGATCTACAAGCATTTAGAGAGGCAAGGACTGATTCGGGGCAGTCAGCATGGCTTTGTGCGTGGAAAATCATGTCTCACAAATTTGATTGAGTTTTTTGAGGGGGTGACCAAGAAGGTAGATGAGGGCAGTGCAGTAGACGTTGTCTACATGGACTTTAGCAAAGCCTTTGACAAGGTACCGCATGGTAGGTTGTTGCAGAAGGTTAAAGCTCATGGGATCCAGGGTGAGGTTGCCAATTGGATTCAAAATTGGCTGGACGACAGAAGGCAGAGGGTGGTTGTAGAGGGTTGTTTTTCAAACTGGAGGCCTGTGACCAGTGGTGTGCCTCAGGGATCGGTGCTGGGTCCACTGTTATTTGTGATATATATTAATGATTTGGATGAGAATTTAGGAGGCATGGTTAGTAAGTTTGCAGATGACACCAAGATTGGTGGCACAGTGGATAGTGAAGAAGGTTATCTAGGATTGCAACGGGATCTTGATCAATTAGGCCAGTGGGCCGACGAATGGCAGATGGAGTTTAATTTAGATTAATGCGAGGTGATGCATTTTGGCAGATCGAATCAGGCCAGGACCTACTCAGTTAATGGTATGGCGTTGGGGAGAGTTATAGAACAAAGAGATCTAGGAGTACAGGTTCATAGCTCCTTGAAGGTGGAGTCGCAGGTGGACAGGGTGGTGAAGAAGGCATTCGGCATGCTTGGTTTCATTGGTCAGAACATTGAATACAGGAGTTGGGACGTCTTGTTGAAGTTGTACAAGACATTGGTACGGCCACACTTGGAATACTGTGTGCAGTTCTGGTCACCCTATTATAGAAAGGATATTGTTAAACTAGAAAGAGTGCAGAAAAGATTTACTAGGATGTTACCGGGACTTGATGGTCCGAGTTATAAGGAGAGGCTGGATAGACTGGGACTTTTTTCCCTGGAGCGTAGGAGGCTTAGGGGTGATCTTGTAGAGGTCTATAAAATAATGAGGGGCATTGATAAGGTAGATAGTCAACATCTTTTCCCAAAGGTAGGGGAGTCTAAAACTAGAGGGCATAGGTTTAAGGTGAGAGGGGAGAGATTCAGAAGGGCCCAGAGAGGCAATTTCTTCACTCAGAGGGTAGTGAGTGTCTGGAATGGGCTGCCAGAGGTAGTAGTAGAGGCGGGTACAATTGTGTCTTTTAAAAAGCATTTAGATAGTTACATGGGTAAGATGGGTATAGAGGGTTATGGGCCAAGTGCGGGCAACTGGGACTAGCTTAATGGTAAAAACTGGGCGGCATGGACTGGTTGGGCCGAAGGGCCTGTTTCCATGCTGTAAACTTCTATGATTCTATGATAGCTTAGGAATAAAACTATTTAAATCAACTGCGTACCATCCAGAATCGCAGGGAGCGTCAGAAAGGTGACATCAGACATTAAAGACAATATCGAAGGCGTATTGTCACGATTATCCAGAGGATTGGGATAAAGGAATCCCATTCGTATTGTTTGCAATTAGGGATGCACCTAATGAGTCTACCAAATTTAGTACTTTTGAACTAATTTTTGGTCATGAGGTAAGAGGACCACTTTAACTGATTAAGGAAAAATTGGTGGGTGAGAAATCGGAAATTACACTATTGGATTACGTGTCAAATTTTAGGGAATGATTAAATAGAGCAGGTGAATTGGCGAGACAACATTTGAAAATTGCACAAATTGTGATGAAACGGTTAGTGGACAAGAAATCCAAGGTTTGTAGTTTTGCCAGTGGGGATAAAGTTTTACTATTGTTACCAGTGGTAGGGGAGCCTTTAAAAGCTCGGTTTTGTGGGCCGTATTACATTGAAAGGAAATTAAGTGAGGTGAATTATGTGGTAAAAACACCAGATAGAAGGAAGACTCACCGAGTGTGTCATGTGAATATGCTTAAAAGGTACTTTGAAAGGGAAGGAGAGAAAAAGGTGGTTTTAATGATTCTAACTCAAATTGAGGAACCCAATCCAGATGACTGTGAATTTGACATACATCAAATCAAATTGGAAATGAGGATGTTCTTAAAAATTGGGATGAATTGTTAAGTTGCCTTCCAGAGGAAGAATGAACTGACCTGAGTTATTGATATCACATGGGCAAGTTTGTGGAGATAAATTGGGAAGTACCGCTTTACAGATCAAGAGGAAGGCTCGAGGGCATAGAACATAGAACATAGAACGATACAGCGCAGTACAGGCCCTTCGGCCCACGATGTTGCACCGAAACAAAAGCCATCTAACCTACACTGTGCCATTATCATCCATATGTTTATCCAATAAACTTTTAAATGCCCTCAATGTTGGCGAGTTCACTACTGTAGCAGGTAGGGCATTCCACGGCCTCACTACTCTTTGCGTAAAGAACCTACCTCTGACCTCTGTCCTATATATATTACCCCTCAGTTTAAAGCTATGTCCCCTCGTGCCAGCCATTTTTATCCGCGGGAGAAAGCTCTCACTGTCCACCCTATCTAACCCCCTGATCATTTTGTATGCCTCTATTAAGTCTCCTCTTAACCTTCTTCTCTCCAACGAAAACAACCTTAGGTCCATCAGCCTTTCCTCATAAGATTTTCCCTCCATACCAGGCAACATCCTGGTAAATCTCCTCTGCACCCGCTCCAAAGCCTCCACGTCCTTCCTATAATGCGGTGACCAGAACTGTACGCAATACTCCAAATGCGGCCGTACCAGAGTTTTGTACAGCTGCAACATGACCTCCTGACTCCGGAACTCAATCCCTCTACCAATAAAGGCCAACACTCCATAGGCCTTCTTCACAACCCTATCAACCTGGGTGGCAACTTTCAGGGATCTATGTACATGGACACCTAGATCCCTCTGCTCATCCACACTTCCAAGAACTTTACCATTAGCCAAATATTCCGCATTCCTGTTATTCCTTCCAAAGTGAATCACCTCACACTTCTCTACAGTAAACTCCATTTGCCACCTCTCAGCCCAGCTCTGCAGCTTATCTATATCCCTCTGTAACCTGCTACATCCTTCCACACTGTCGACAACACCACCGACTTTAGTATCGTCTGCAAATTTACTCACCCACCCTTCTGCGCCCTTCTCTAGGTCATTGATAAAAATGACAAACAGCAATGGCCCCAGAACAGATCCTTGTGGTACGCCACTTGTAACTGAACTCCATTCTGAACATTTCCCATCAACCACCACCCTCTGTCTTCTTTTAGCTAGCCAATTTCTGATCCACATCTCTAAATCTCCCTCAATCCCCAGCCTCCGTATTTTCTGCAATAGCCTACCGTGGGGAACCTTATCAAACGCTTTACTGAAATCCATATACACCACATCAACTGCTCTACCCTCGTCTACCTGTTCAGTCACCTTCTCAAAGAACTCGATAAGGTTTGTGAGGCATGACCTACCCTTCACAAAGCCATGCTGACTATCCCTGATCATATTATTCCTATCTAGATGATTGTAAATCTTGTCTCTTATAATCCCCTCCAAGACTTTACCCACTACAGACGTGAGGCTCACTGGTCTATAGTTGCCGGTGTTGCCTCTGCTCCCCTTTTTGAACAAAGGGACCACATTTGCTATCCTCTGGCATTATTCCTGTAGCCAATGATGACATAAAAATCAGAGCCAATGGTCCAGCAATCTCTTCCCTGGCTTCCCAGAGAATCCTAGGATAAATCCCATCAGGCCCCAGGGACTTATCTATTTTCTGCCTGTCCAGAATTGCCAACACCTCTTCCCTACGTACCTCAATGCCATCTATTCTAATAGCCTGGGCAGGTAGAAGTAAAAGGAAGTTGAACCGTGATGTCACAGCCTGCAGGTAAGGGATTGGCTGGTGACTGGTAAGTAGTTTTTCTTTTCTTTTCCCTCAGGTGTTATCGTGCGCGGCGTAGAGGTTGCTGAGTGAGTGCTTGCTGAGCAAGGGAGTGAATTTCTTTTTCTTTTCCTATCTAGAGGGGATGACAGGGAAGGCAGTGAAATGTTCCTCCTGCAGAATGTTTGAGGTGAGGGACACCGTCAGTGTCCCTGCTGATTTCATCTGTGGGAAGTGCACCATCTCCAGCTCCTCAGAAACCGCGTTAGGGATCTGCAGCTAAAGCTGGATGAACTTCGGATCATTTGGGAGGCAGAGGTGGTCATAGATAGAAGCTTCAGGGATGTAGTTACTCCGAAGAATAAAGATAGATGGGTCACGTTGAGAGGGGCTGGGAGGAAGCAGTCAGTACAGGGATACCCTGCGGTCGTTCCCCTCAGTAACAACTATACCGCTTTGGATACTGTTGGGGGGAACTGGTAAGTAGTCATGACAGGGGTAAGCCATGGGGTACAGGTATCTGGCACAGAGTCTACCCCTGTTGCTCAGAAGGGAAGGGGGGAGAGGAGTAGAGCATGAGTCATTGGAGACTCCATAGTTAGGGGGATAGATAGGAGATTCTGTGGGAACGAGAGAGACTCGCGGTTGGTGTGTTGCCTCCTAGGTGCCAGGGTGCGTGATGTCTCGGATCGTGTTATCGGGATCCTTAAAGGGGACGGGGAGCAGTCCCAAGTCGTGGTCCACATAGGTACCAACAACATAGGTAGGAAAACGGATAGGGATGTAAGGCAGGAATTCAGGGAGCTAGGGTGGAAACTTCGATCTATGACAAACAGAGTTATTATCTCTGGGTTGTTGCCCGTGCCACGTGATAGCGAGATGAGGAATAGGGAGAGAGAGGAGTTGAACACTGTAGAGGGTGCCATCTCTGCTACTCCACTACTGGGCCGATATCTGGGGTTTGAGTATCTGTGTGTGTCTCTCTCCAGCTGGTACTGAAACTTCAGAGGCCAGGGGATGCCGCACTGGGACACCTCCACGGAAGAGAGCACTGAATCAAGCCTGCCGTTTATCCCTAACCGGAAGCCTGAGGCTTATATCACACAGATATCCAGACCCCTACCAATGCCCAGGTGATTCTCTCTCTTGCCGGTGGTGCAACACCCACCCGGTTCCTACTTCGCTGGAGTAGCTTTCCCAAGAGAGAGAATAGGACACTGCTGTTTATTACCTAACCAGCAGCCTGTCCTGAGTGAATCGCTCAAGATGACCCTAGATTCTAGAACCCGGAATTAAGGTGAGGAATATCTTAACAATGACTTGGTCAGAGATCGCTGGTGAGAGATTGAAGAATTTAAACGACTCCAATTATCAGCAAATCAAGGTTTATTGCAAAACCCAGGTCAAAATCATCAAACAGAAGAAATTATAATAAAATCTTAAACTCTAACACAAACTACGTCTATTCAGAAAGCACTATAACGGACACAACGAAAAATCTTATTGTTACACAGTTTTAGCAATGACACAGAACACAAATCAAGTCCCCTTCCCCAAAGCCTCAACCACTATCAAGGTCAAGGGAGTTTCGCAAGCTGCTGCAGGGTACTTACAGTCACAAGCTGCAGGAGGTCAAGTCAAAGGTGGAGAGGTCAAGCCAAGAGACCCTCAATCGAAACACAGCCCCTTTTATATCCGTTTTACCAGGCTTTTTCCTGTGTTCGGCCAGCCCCTTTTGCATTGAATCCATAAGGTTTAAAGTTCCCGCTGGTCCTGCCCCCTTTGAGCCGGTCAGACCTGTCAAGATGGGAGTACCTCCCCTAGCTCCGCCTCCAGTCTGCTTTTCGAGATAACGAGGTTGAGCTCCCTTGTGAAGATTTTCAAAGTCTTCCATCTGCTCTGGAGATCGCTGCTATGTTGATGGGGTGTTGATTGGATTCTGCTCTGGTGGAGGCAAAGTCATTTACATCTGCATGGGGCTATGACCATCCCATTGTCCTGCTTGCAGGCAGGCCCCTTACAGCATTACCATGCCCCTTTGTCTCTGTGTTTAATCTTATCTAGTTGTCTGGCTCCTTCTTCCTTGTAGCTCCTGGGGGGGGGTTTGTAAATACCTATGCCCCTACTCGGCTCAGTGGACCAAGCCTGCTGGGAAATCTGGTTACGTTCCCTTGGCTGAAAAGTGTCCAGTTTAGTCTCTGGGTTTTATCCTTGGGCAGTCCAAAAAGGGCCGAATTGCCCGAAAACCTTACAGATGCCCCTTCGATACGTCCCTACCTGCTTGGACCGTATCGACACAGGTGAAGGGCAATCATTTCCTTTTGTGTGGACCGTAGGCCCCCCCTCAACAACATGCAAAACTACAAGTCCCAAGACAGTTCCCTTAATCTAGGCTACCCCTAATTTCATTGAAAGGGAAAGACAAGACCACACTTAATTCAAACACACAGTAACATACACACATTTCACCGGAACCCCAAACGTAAGGGTCCCTGTACATATATCACAATCAAGTAACTGAAACCCGCGAATCCATACAACTATTTACATTTGAATCTCTTTATTTCACTAAGGATCCTCTTTTCTTGGCTGCACTTCGCTTCTTCCCGTTGAAGGCTCTTCATTTTCCTCCATCGTCGATACCTGCAGCTGAGAGGTTCAGTACAACTGAGGCGACAGCATAATGTACCCCCTGGTACAACATTTTCTTTGTGGGGACAAACACTAAACCATTCTCAGGCCCCCCTGGTGGTGATCGGACAGTTGTGAGGGTCGATTGGTTGGGCTGTGGGCAGGGGTCGCTTTACCTGAACCAGCAGTTCGGTAGCTTTTACAATCATCCCTTCCCTGGGCGTTACACATCCCTCCCCACTGCGGTCAATTCATCCCGTTCCCTGGGTTCTGCCACCACCTAACAAAAGTGATCGATGCCCCTTGTGGACATGCCTTGGCCGAACCCCACAAACATAAATAAATGCCCTGGTCGGAAGCCCACCACTTATCCCAGCAAACGGTGATCCTACCCGGTGACCCCGTGATGGTCCGGTAGGTGCTGTTGTCCAGGCGTTCCCAGTCCGAGGACCGATCCCTCATGTCCAGGCTCAGCTTCCTGAGCCACCACCATCTCCCCAAAGGAACGTCCCCCTCACAGGTTAAACACACCCGCCTGCCCTCGGTCACCCTAACCCGGTCAGTCGCCACCTGTATCTCCTCGCAGAGTACAGAGGCCTCTCCATAGGTGAAGCTCTGGTGGCTGGAGTACCTGGTCGAGTTCGACCCCAGCCACCCAGGCCACCTCCCCAGGTGTGAGTAGCGGGTCTGCTCTGTGGCCACCTGGCCTCCCTGTCCGGTAGTGACAAGAGGGGCTCTGCTGCCAGAGCACCCGTAGACGAAGGACTCTTCTGTCTCGCCTCTGCGGAGTTCTCCCGGTCCCACCATCGCCAAGATCATCAGCAAGCTCCACATCGTCGGGTGCCCCATCTGTAAAACAGACAAAACACATCCTTGCCTCTACAGAACTACCTACCTTAAAGTGCATGGCTTCTATCCAGCGGCAGCAGCAGCTCCCGCTTTGAAGTTGTGAAATCAACATGAAATTGCCGCAGCCTGTCTGTGGTTCTGTGTCCACAGCCCGGCTCCACCAGGGTCCTAGTGCCTGCTGCTCAATCATTATACCACTGCACTATGCGCTTCTGTGATCCCACGATCCTACTTAACCCACACACTACTACACACTAATTAGAACTAACGGGGGGGGAATGCTATATACAATGCCACCCGTCTCCGGGTGGCCAAATTAAAACTGGACCCCGCTAAACTGGGGCAGTTCACCTGTTTGGTCCAACGGCTCGGGCCAGACCGTCCCCTCCCGGGGGTCCGGACTGCCCCTTGCCCCTCCTTCCCCAACAGGGTTCGGAGATCCCTCAGCGCTCCCTTCTACTCGGGCCCCCTTACTGCGGGACCGGGCTCTAGGGAGGTGTGATGGGGACCATCTTACCGGGGGCTTGGAGACCCGATTGCTCCTTCGTCCCCTGAATGGTTCCCAAACCCAAGGTGATACTTCCACTTCCTCCGCCTCCTTAGCCTCTATACTAAGGCAGGCCACCTGACCCACAGGTAAGGGCTTGGGAATCGTTACTGTCCCTGGGCTGGGTGCTTGCAGCACTGTCGATTTCTTTGGGACTGCCCCTTCGGGACAGCACCTTGTCACCGGTTGTGTGACCGTGGAGTCAGGGACCTCCCCCACCGTCGTTAATTCTACGGGGGGTTTCTCCACTACCACCCCCAGTCTTCCCCCCACCTTGCTCTTTCTTGCCCTTATGGGGTGGAACAATTTAAATTGGCTGATGTGGCGTTCGCATGGGTCCCACCTTAAGGGATTTAAACTGCAAATAGCCCCTGAGGCAGCCTGCAGAATGGGACCCTGCACCTGGACCGGCCCAGGGTCTGGGGCTAGAACTATCCCTGCGCTCCCTTTTTCCTGAGGCTGCTCCCTGGGTAGTCATACGGGTTCTTGTGGTGTGGGTGCGGGCAGGCCCTGGCCCGTTGCCATTGCCACCTGTCCCGACCCAGCTGCTAGGCTCTGCAAAAAGGCTAAAAGTTTCTTTACCTCGATGGTTTCCGGGGCAGCTGCTCCTGCCGCCGGGGTCTGACTCTCTACTGCGGGAGCCCTCTCCTGCTTGCTAGGGTTTTTACATTCCCTCTTGAAATGCCCGGCCTTCCCACACCCGTAGCATACCGGTTTCTTGTCGGAGGTCCGGGTGCCCTCATGCTTCCACTCTCTCTTAGGGGCTGCTGGCGCGATTTCATGCACCCTACCCTTAAGGGGCTTGTCCTCACCCCTCTCCCCATTACGATATGCGAGGGTAAGTTTCCTAAGGACCTCTTCCTCATTAAGGGCCGGGGTCTGCGGGTCGAACCAGTGTTCGGCTTTCGCCCTAACGTTAGGGAGACAGTTGGCAACTAGGGTCTTCAGCCAGTGGGCGGTTCTTTCCCCTAAATTCCGTCTATCCGCGGGAACCCCGCATGCCTCCATATAGACAATCCACAGCCTGTCTGCGAACATGGTGGGAGATTCCCCTGGTTGCTGCTCGGTTTCCCCCACCCTCATGAAAGGGCTCCCCAGATTCAAGCCCATCGCCTCCAGAACAGCAGTCTGTGCTGCCGCCCATGTGTCAGGTCTTCCCCCATTCCCGGAGGTCACTGCCCTGCATAGTTGGGGATCTAGGGTCATCAGGAGCATCCTTATTTGCTCCCCCTCGTCGCAGTCATTAATGCTGGCTGCCTGCTCCACCTCCATAAAATGAAGCGACGGATCCCCTTTTGGAGTTAGCCTGGGAACGTGGGCCACCATCCCCCTGAGCGCGGATGCCCCATGAGGAATGATAATGTCGCCCTCAACCAGTCCCCTATCTGCCAGCCCCGCCGGGGGACCATACCTTCTCTGCCTGACAGGGCACATCTGCCCTACCTGGGGTTCCTGCTCCTCCGCCTCACTGTCTGACTCTTCTTCTCCTGTGTCCTCTCGCCCTACCACCCCTGGGTTAACTACCCACACAGGAGATGCTGTTACCTGGGGATCCCTCTCTGCTCCCCCTTGGGCCCGTCCCTTCCTGGACTCCCCGTTCCCCGCCTGCCGACCCGGGCACGATCCCGGTGCCTCAGGAGGCGGTCTATTCCCCTTGGCCTTTGGGGAATCATCCGCTGCGAGGAACACCTTGCCCCTAGGGAACCCCCCTGGACCTACCAGGTGTATCTGTCCCCTGACCTTGGACAAGGTCTCCTCCAACTCCGTTATTCGTGCCTGGCACGGCCCATGGACACAGTCCCCTACTTCCTCGCGAGCCACTCGGTACGCTGCCTGGATGTCCCGGAACTTCCCCTCCAGCTTCCTACACTGCTCTGTACTCCGAGCATAGAGTTCCTGGAGCCTCCGTTCCTTTTCTTTACCCTCCACTATCTGGCAGTGGAGATAGTCCTTCTCGCACCGGTTAGACTCGCTTTCCTGTTTCATTTCTGCCAATTCCTCCCGCAGTCGTTCCGCTGCGCTAGCCTCCTGCTCTAACTCTTCGATCCTTTGCTCTGTTTTGACTACCTGCTGGGACAGGCAGACCAGCCAAACTGCCTTCTCCAAGTGCCTTTTGTGCGCCTTACTTTCTGTCCATGCAGCCGCTGCCATTACCGGTTGCTCCGCATTGATTAGTTCTGAGACCCAAGGTTTGGTGAGGTTGACCTTTTGCCACATATACGAGAAGATTCTCTCCTCCATTTTACTTCGTTCCCTCACCCCCTCTGCCAAGTCACATACTCCACGCCACCGGTGTCCTGCCGCGGTCGCCATTGTAGAGGGTGCCATCTCTGCTACTCCACTACTGGGCCGATATCTGGGGTTTGAGTATCTGTGTGTGTCTCTCTCCAGCTGGCACTGAAACTTCAGAGGCCAGGGGATGCCGCACTGGGACACCTCCACGGAAGAGAGCACTGAATCAAGCCTGCCGTTTATCCCTAACCGGAAGCCTGAGGCTTATATCACACAGATATCCAGACCCCCACCAATGCCCAGGTGATTCTCTCTCTTGCCGGTGGTGCAACACCCACCCGGTTCCTACTTCGCTGAAGTAGCTTTCCCAAGAGAGAGAATAGGACACTGCTGTTTATTACCTAACCAGCAGCCTGTCCTGAGTGAATCGTTGAAGATGACCCTAGATTCTCGAACCCGGATTTAAGGTGAGGAATATCTTAACAATGACTTGGTCAGAGATCGCTGGTGCGAGATTGAAGAATTTAAACGACTCCAATTATCAGCAAATCAAGGTTTATTGCAAAACCCAGGTCAAAATCATCAAACAGAAGAAATTATAATAAAATCTTAAACTCTAACACAAACTAAGTCTATTCAGAAAGTACTATAACGGACACAACGAAAAATCTTATTGTTACACAGTTTTAGCAATGACACAGAACACAAATCAAGTCCCCTTCCCCAAAGCCTCAACCACTATCAAGGTCAAGGGAGTTTCGCAAGCTGCTGCAGGGTACTTACAGTCACAGGCTGCAGGAGGTCAAGTCAAAGGTGGAGAGGTCAAGCCAAGAGACCCTCAATCGAAACACAGCCCCTTTTATATCCGTTTTACCTGGCTTTTTCCTGTGTTCGGCCAGCCCCTTTTGCATTGAATTCATAAGGTTTAAAGTTCCCGCTGGTCCCGCCCCCTTTGAGCCGGTCAGAGCTGTCGACTTCCGGGTTTTCCTCCCCCTTTGCGTTGTATCGGTCCAAGTTTAAAGTTCCCGCTGGTCCCGCCCCCTTTGAGCCGGTCAGAGCTGTTCGCTTCCGGGTTCTCCTCGCAGGTCCGCTCCTTCCAGCCAGGCAGACCTGCCGCGATTTGAATTTGGCGCCGGCTCCGCCCCCTCCACCCAGTGAGTTCCTGCCGGTGGCTTCTGTCAGGATTGGAGTACCTCCCCCAGGTCCGCCTCCAACTTGTTTTTTTCTACCGTTTATCTTCAAGGGGCTTTTCCAGCGCAATATACTGAGCCCAGACAGTCTGCTTTTTGGGATAACAAGGTTAAGCTCTCTTGTGAAGATTTTCAAAGTCTTCCAGCTGCTCCGGAGATGGCTGCTATTCTCACCTTGCTATGTTGATGGGGTGTTAATTGGATTCTGCTCTGGTGGAGGCCAAGTCATTTACATCTGCATGGGGCTATGACCATCCCATTGTCCTGCTTGCAGGCAGGCCCCTTACAGCATTACCATGCCCCTTTGTCTGTGTTTTAATCTCATCTAGTTGTCTGGCTCCTTCTTCCTTGTAGCTCCTGGGGGGGTTTGTAAATACCTATGCCCCTACTCAGCTCAGCGGACCAAGCCTGCTGGGAAATCTGGTTACGTTCCCTTGGCTGAAAAGTGTCCAGTTTACAGTCTCTGGGTTTTATCCTTGGGCAGTCCAAAAAGGGCCGAATTGCCCGAAAACCTTACAACACGTGGCTACAGGGATGGTGCAGGAGGGAGGGTTTCAGATTGCTGGATAATTGGGGCTCATTCTGGGGTCGGTGGGACCTCTACAAACGGGATGGTCTACACATGGACCAGAGGGGTACCAATATTCTCGGGGGGATAATTTGCTAATGCTCTTCGGGAGGGTTTAAACTAGTTCAGCAGGGGCTTGGGAACATGAATTGTAGCTCCAGTATACAGGAGGTTGAGAGTAGTGAGGTCATGAGTAAGGTTTCAAAGTTGGAGGAGTGTATCGGCAGGCAGGAAGGTGGTTTAAAGTGTGTCTTCTTCAATGCCAGGAGCATCCGGAATAAGGTGGGTGAACTTGCGGCATGGGTTGGTACCTGGGACTTCGATGTTGTGGCCTTTTCGGAGACATGGATAGAGCAGGGACAGGAATGGTTGTTGCAGGTGCCGGGGTTTAGATATTTCAGTAAGCTCAGGGAAGGTGGTAAAAGAGGGGGAGGGGTGGCATTGTTATTCAAGGACAGTATTACTGTGGCAGAAAGGACGTTTAATGAGGACTCGTGTACTGAGGTAGAATGGGTTGAGATTAGAAACAGGAAAGGAGCGGTCACCCTGTTAGGGGTTTTCTATAGGCTTCCGAAACGTTCCAGAGATGTAGAGCAAAGGATTGCAAAGATGGTGCTGGATAGGAGCGAAAGCAACAGAGTAGTTGCTATGGGGGACTTCAACTTTCCAAATATTGACTGGAAACGCTATAGTTAGAGTACGTTAGATGGGTCCGGTTTTGTCCAATGTGTGCAGGAGGGTTTCCTGACACAGTATGTAGATAGGCCAACGAGAGGCGTGGCCATATTAGATTTGGTACTGGGTAATGAACCAGGACAGGTGTTAGATTTGGAGGTAGGTGAGCACTTTGGTGATAGTGACCACAATTCGATTACGTTTACTTTAGTGATGGAAACGGATAGGTATATACCGCAGGGCAAGAGCTATATATGGGGGAAAGGCAATTATGATGCGGTGAGGCAAGACTTAGGATACATCGGATGGAGAGAGAAACTGCAGGGGATGGCACAATGGAAATGTGGAGCTTGTGATAATTGCGTACCTGCCAGACAGGGAGGAAGTGGTCGAGCAAGGGAACCGTGGTTTACTAAAGCAGTCGAAACACTTGTCAAGAGGAAGAAGGAGGCTTATCTAATGATGAGACATGAAGGTTCAGTTAGGGCACTCGAGAGTTACAAGTTAGCTAGGAAGGACTTAAAGAGAGAGCTAAGAAGAGCCAGGAGGGGACATGAGAAGTCATTGGCAAGGATAACCCTAAAGCTTTCTATAGATATGTCAGGAATAAATGAATCTCGAGGGTAAGAGTAGGGCCAGTCAAGGACAGTAGTGGGAAGTTGTGCTTGGAGTCCGAGGAGATAGGAGAGGTGCTAAAAGAATATTTTCCGTCAGTATTCACACAGGAAAAAGACAATGTTGTCGAGGAGAATACTGAGATTCAGGCTACTAGACTAGAAGGGCTTGAGGTTCATAAGAAGGAGGCGTTAACAATCCTGGAATATGTGAAAATAGATAAGACCCCTGGGCCGGATGGGATTTATCCTAGGATTCTCTGGGAAGCTAGGGAACTATAGACCAGTGAGCCTTACTTCTGTTGTGGGCAAAATCTTGGAAAGGTTTATAAGAGATAGGGTGTATAATCATCTGGAATGGAATAATTTGATTAGACATAGTCAACACGGTTTTGTGAAGGGTAGGTCGTGCCTCACAAACCTTATTGAGTTCTTTGAGAATGTGGCCAAACAGGTGGATGAGGGTAAAGCAGTTGATGTGGTGAATATGGATTTCAGTAAAGCGTTTGATAAGGTTCCCCACGGTAGGCTACTGCAGAAAATACGGAAGCATGGGATTCAGGGAGATTTGGCAGTTTGGATCAGAAATTGGTTAGCTGGAAGAAGACAAAGGGTGGTGGTTGATGGGAAATGTTTAGACTGGAGTCCAGTTACTAGTGGTGTACCACAAGGGTCTGTTTTGGGGCCACTGCTGTTTGTCATTTTTATAAATGACCTGGAGAACGGCGTAGAAGGATGGGTGAGTAAATTTGCAGATGACACTAAAGTTGGTGGAGCTGTGGACAGTGCGGAAGGATGTTACAAGTTACAGAGGGACATAGATAAGCTGCAGCGCTGGGCTGAGAGGTGGAAAATGGAGTTTAATGCAGAAATGTGTGAGGTGATTCATTTTGGAAGGAATAACAGGAAAACAGAGTACTAGGCTAATGGTAAGATTCTTGGCAGTGTGGATGAGCAGAGAGATCTCGGTGTACATGTACATAGATCCCTGAAATTTGCCACTCAGGTTGAGAGGATTGTTAAGAAGGTGTGTTAGCTTTTATTGGTAGAGGGATTGAGTTTCGGAGCCATGAGGTCATGTTGCAGCTGTACAAAACTCTGGTGCGGCCGCATTTGGAGTATTGCGTGCAATTCTGCTTGCCGCATTATAGGAAGGATGTGGAAGCATTGGAAAGGGTGCAGAGGAGATTTACCAGAATGTTGCCTGGTATGGAGGGAAGATCTTATGAGGAAAGGCTGAGGGACTTGAGGCTGTTTTCGTTAGAGAGAAGAAGGTTAAGAGGTGACTTAATTGAGGCATACAAGATGATCAGAGGATTGGACAGGGTGGACAGTGAAAGCCTTTTTCCTCGGATGGTGATGTCTAGGACGAGGGGACATACCTTTAAATTGAGGGGAGATAGATATAAGACAGATGTCAGAGGTAGGTTCTTTACTCAGAGAGTAGTATGGACGTGGAATGCCCTGCCTGCAACAGTAGTGGACTCTCCAACACTCAGGGCATTCAAATGGTCATTGGGTAGACATATGGATGATAAGGGTTAGGGTTAGGGTTAGGGTTAGGTAGATGAGCTTTAGAGTGGTTTCACAGGTCGGCGCAACATCGAGGGCCGAAGAGCCAGTACTGCGCTGGTATGTTCTATGTTCTATTACCTATGACATTATAGAAACATATAAAATTATGAAGGGAATAGATAGGATAGATGCGGGCAGATTGTTTCCACTGGCGGGTGAAAGCAGAACTAGCGGGCATAGCCTCAAAATAAGGGAAAGTAGATTTAGGACTGAGTTTAGGAGGAACATCTTCGCCCAAAGGGTTGTGAATCTATGGAATTCCTTGCCCAGTGAGGCAGATGAGGCTCCTTCATTAAATGTTTTCAAGATAAAGATACCTGATGTTTTGAAGAACACAGAGAATAAGGGTTATGATGTTTGGGCCGGAAAGTGGAGCTCAATCCACAAAGATCAGCCATGATCTCATTGAATGGCGGAGCAGTCTCGAAGGGGCAGATGGCCGACTCCTGCTCCCAGTTCTAATGTTCTTATGAAATTTAGTATGGCCAATCGCCCAAACCTGTACATCACTGGGTCGAAGGGCATCTTCTTCACTATATTATTCTCTGATTCTTAGTCAAGAACCCAACAGAGCTGCAATATCCAAGTATTTGTGTTAAAGTTTATTCTGAAAATAATGACTGAATAAATGGTCAAGATAACTTCACGATGAAAATGTGAAATATATACCATTCACAACCATTTGAGAAAAAGGATAATACCTGGTGACTGAAACATACTGTCTGCACTGTTTTACTGCCGTGGGCAAAGAGCAATTGGTAGAACCATCCCACAGCCTTTGGTTAATTTATCACTGGGAAGCCGATTAGCTATCTGCAAACATTAGCACATATCATGTGTGAAGATTAACGGAACCAAGGAACACAGTGCACACATTAAAACATTTGGTCGGAACAAACAATCAAAGCGTGCTAAACAAACGTCTCACAGACAGACCTGATGTGTTCAGACATGCAACCGGGCGGGGGAGTGCATTTCTAAAGCTGCGGTTTCACAGGACTACTAATCCAGATGCCCATGGAAATGCTCGAGGACGTAGATTCTAGTCCCGCCAGAGCATGTGATAGCATTTACATTCATTTCTTATATCTGGAAATACTCTTAGCAATGGCAGCTAACACCATGGGCGAAATCCTCCGTTATCGGCGGAAAGTCCGCCGATCGGCGCAACAAACGGCGCAAATCCCACTTGCGTCACGTCATAAAAATGGGCCGATAGTCTGCGGCCCGAAATGGGCTAGCAGCGACGTAACGGGATCCGCGCTTGCGCAGTGGTTCACGCCGTGCAGCGTCATACGCGCTGCACGGCGTGACGGCTCATAAGGCCGCGCAGCTCCCCCCCACCCGACCGGAACAGCCGACCGCAACACCCGACTTGATGGCTGGCCGTCGCTCAGCCCCGAGGTTCGAGTCACGCGATGTGGAGGCGCTCCTGGATGCGGTGGAGCAGAGGAGGGACGCCCTGTATCCCGGGCACGGCCGCAGAGTTGCCCCACTCTGGCGTCTGTGGAGGGAGGTGGCAGAGGCCGTCACCGCTGTGGCCCTGACACCACGGACAGGCACCCAGTGCCACAAGAAGGTGAACGACCTCGTCAGAGCAGGCAGGGTGAGCCTCCCCATATCCCCCATATCCCCTCTCCCCCAAATCCCCCCCTCCCCCATATCCCCCCTCCCCCATATCCCCCCCTCCCCCATATCCCCCATATCCCCCATATCCCCCCTCCCCCATATCCCCCCTCCCCCATATCCCCCATATCCCCCATATCCCCCCTCCCCCATATCCCCCATACTCCCCCCTCCCCCATATCCCCCCTCCCCCATATCCCCCATATCCCCCCTCCCCCATATCCCCCATATTCCCCCCTCCCCCATATCCCCCCTCCCCCATATCCCCCCTCCCCCATATCCCCATATCCTCCCTCCCCCATATCCCCCCTCCCCCATATCCCCCTCCCCCATATTCCCCCCTCCCCCATATCCCCCCTCCCCCATATCCCCCCTCCCCCATATCCCCATATCCTCCCTCCCCCATATCCCCCCTCCCCCATATCCCCCTCCCCCATATTCCCCCCTCCCCCATATCCCCCCTCCCCCATATCCCCCATATCCCCCCTCCCCCATATCCCCCATATTCCCCCCTCCCCCATATCCCCCCTCCCCCATATCCCCCATATTCCCCCCTCCCCCATATCCCCCCTCCCCCATATCCCCCATATCCCCCCTCCCCCATATCCCCCATATTCCCCCCTCCCCCATATCCCCCCTCCCCCATATCCCCCATCCCCTATATCCCCCATATCCCCCCCTCCCCCATATCCCCCCCTCCCCCATATCCCCAAGTGAATCCAGCCCTAACCTTAACCTCTGCAATGCACGCGCTACCGATGGCGTGCATTCATACACCTGCCTAACACTGTTGCCTTTTACCCTTGCCACCACCCCCCCCCCCCCCCACAGGAGAAGCGCGCACACAACAATAGGGAGCATGTGAGGACTGGAGGAGGGCCCGCTGATGAGAGGCCACTGACCGTACACGAGGAAAGGGCCCTGGAACTGGCTGGCGGACCTGAGGACCGGGAGGTTGCTGATGCAGAGGTCGGGGCCCCACGAGCAAGTGAGCCACCAATAGCCCGTCCCCATATCCCCCCTCCCCTATATCCCCCTCCCCGTATCACCTGATCACTGCCTGCGTGTCTAACCATGCATGTTTCATTGTGTATCGCAGGACCAAACGTCCAGGCACCCATCCCCGCAGATGCAGACCGCCCGCAGGATGCCCCTCGGAGACCACGGGAGACGGAGAGACCCGGACCCTCCAGCATGCGACGCCCGCAGGATGCCCCTCGCACACCACGGGAGACGGAGAGACCTGGAGCAACAGGGAGACGACACCCCCGTCACGTGCGGGAGCGACCACCCAGCGATGAGGGGGGCAGCCACAGGCCCCCGTCACATCCGAGCCAGGACACCACTACCCAGGACACCACTATCCAGGACACCCCTACCCGGGACACCACTACCCAGGACAGCACTACCCGGGACAGCACTACCCGGGACAGCACTACCCAGGACACCCCTACCCGGGAAGACGAAATACCGGACAGTGACTCAGAGTGGATGGGTGGAGAAGAACCCCCACCCCAAAGTGCCATGGACTCAGAGTGGGACGAAGAGCACGACACAACGCCACTGCTGTCACCAACACCCTCCACCATCGCAGAAACACTCACCACGGTTGGGCACTTTAGTGATGAGGCGTCTGGTACACTCACTGGTGCGCACAACACAGCCGTCCCGGTACAGCAGGTGGAGGTAGGAGCAGCAGAGGGACCGGGCGGTCGGAGGGCAGCCCAGCCCAAGCGAACATCTGCCGCCCAGATGGATCCCGGGTTCCTGCAGTTACCACACCCACACATAGATCCGATGCAACCACCGACACGGAGACGAGCGAATAGGGTGACGGGTGGCTTGCGGCGGCTGCGGTCGCAGGTGGAGGAGTCCACCCGCGTCCAGGAGCTGGGAGTGGTCCCGGTCATGCGTGCCACCCAGGCTGACACCGCACGGGTGGCGTCCGCGGTGGAGCCAATGGGTGCGACGGTGTCAGACATGGGGAACGGTTTGCGAGGCCTGGGGCCTTCCGTGCAGGCGGCGTCTGTGGCCCAGGAAATGGCTGCCCTCTCACAGGAGGCCATGAGCCAGTGCCAGCGCCAGATGGCAGAGGCGCTCAACGCCATAGCCCAGTATCAGCAGGCCATAGCCCAGTCTCAGCAGGCAATAGCCCAGTCTCAGCAGGCCATGGCCCAGTCTCAGCAGGCCATGGCCCAGTCTCAGCAGGCCATAGCCCAGTCTCTGCAGGCCATGGCCCAGTCTCTGCAGGCCATGGCCCAGTCTCAGCAGGCCATCGCTGAGGGCATCGGCGCCAGTGGCCATGTGCGAGCCGGCGTCGCACTGTCGCAGACAGGGTTCGACAACCCCCTGGGCTCCATGGCTGCAAACCTGCAGACCCCTGTCGATACCAGCACGGGCCTCCAGGACTGGCAGCGCCAGATTGTGGGGGGGGCGTCGGATGGCCAGTCCGTTCGCATCCCCCACCCATGTAGAGGCCTGGGGGCCATCGGGCACCCCGAGGGAGGAGGAGGTGGTGTGGTCCGTCCCGGCTCCCTCTGTAGGGGAGGTCCCGGTACACACGCGACACCTCGGACTCCCCCCCCTTCCGTCCCAGGTGCATCGGGTGGGCAACGGGCAGGACAGGCTGGCAGCTCGCCATCCCAGTCGCCCGGGCCGCAGCCTGGCCCATCTAGGCCAGGACGCCCCAGGAAACGGCCGCCAAAGGGATCCAGTGTCAGAGGGCAGGAATCACAGGAGTCCACCTCCAGTTCTGCTGTACCGTCTGGGGAACCACGTAGACGTAGTCAAAGGGCCCGTAAGGCCAAACAATTAGACACTGAGTAAGTTGGCACGGGTGCAGGGCACAGATGAGTTTTAGGCGCTAGGGCACGTGCATGAACTCCTTTGGTTATTAAAGTCAATGTTACACCTACCGAAGCTGCCTTTGTGCTCTGTCCAAAGAGTGCGGGGGTGTCATGTACGTTGAGCGCAAGTGTGTGTGTGTGAGGGGTGGTCTTACCTCAGCCCCAGGTGAGTCTGCCCCCTTCCCCCTGGGCCGCCATCAACATCCCCCGGGCAGAGGACGGGACCGTGCGCTGCAGTGTCACAGCCGCATGCAGGGATGGTCCGGGTGGATGGTGGTACTGTGGCCATGGGTCAGACATAGTCCAACGATGTAGAGCCAGGAGCTCATCGGAGGCGGGTTGTCATCATTCTCCATGGCCTGCGATAGACACGCGTCCACCCGTAACTGGGTGAGCCCGGCCCGTTGTGCCGCCGGTGGATCGGCAATTGGGGGTGGGGGGGTGGTGTGCATGCGGGTGGGGTGTGTGGGGTTGGGGAGGGGGGTGAGGGTGCTGGGTGGGTGGATGGGTGGGGGGTGTGGGTGGTCGGCTGTTGTCATGGTGTGCGGTCTGTGGCCATACTATCCGATTCCCACGACCATCTAGTCAGTGAAGCGGGCGTCTATCAGTCTGTCCCGTGCCCGCTGGGCCAGCCGGTAACGGTGGACAGCCACCCGTCTGTGTCTACCCCGTCTGCCCTGACCATTGCCCCCATCCCCCTCATCTGGGGAGGACTGGGCCTCTTCCTGCTGCTCCTCCACTCCGCCCTCCTCTGCCTGCGGCACATCGCCCCTCTACTGGGCTATGTTGTGCAGGACGCAGCACACCACAATGATGCGGCCGACCCTATCTGACCGATACTGGAGGGCACCCCCAGAGAGGTCCAGGCACCTGAAACGCATCTTCAGCACGCCAAAGCACCTCTCGATCACTCCCCTTGTCGCTACATGGGCATCATTGTAGCGGTTCTCCGCCTCATTGCGTGGCCTCCGTATAGGCGTCATCAGCCACGATCGCAATGGGTAGCCCCTGTCGCCCAGCAACCAGCCCCTCAGCCGGGGATGGCGTCCCTCGTACATGCCGGGGATGGATGACCGCGACAACACGAATGAGTCGTGTACACTGCCTGGGTGACGGGCGCAGACGTGCAGGATCATCATGCGGTGGTCGCAGACCACCTGTACGTTCATCGAATAGGTCCCCTTCCTATTAGTGAACACGGCCCTGTTATCTGCAGGTGGCCGCACGGCGACGTGCATCCCATCGATCGCGCCCTGGACCATGGGGAACCCGGCAATGGCAGAGAAGCCCACGGCCCGGGCATCTTGGCTGGCCCGGTCCACAGGGAAGCGGATATAGCTGTGCGCCATGGCATAAAGGGCATCTGTCACTGCCCGGATGCACCGATGCACCGATGTCTGCGATATGCCGGACAGGTCCCCACTCGGTGCCTGGAATGACCCCGTTGCATAAAAGTTCAGGGCCACCGTAACCTTGACGGACACGGGGAGAGGGTGTCCCCCGCCAGTGCCACGCGGTGACAGGTGTGCCAGCAGGTGGCAGATGTGTGCCACGGTTTCCCGGCTCATCCGGAGTCTCCTCCTGCATTCCCGGTCTGTGAGGTCCTGGTATGACTGCCGGGGCCGGTACACACGGGGCGCCCTCGGGTGCCTCCGTTGCCGTGGGGCCGCGACGTCCTCCTCCCCCTCCTCGTCCTGTCGGTCAGGTGTCCCTCCAGCCTGGGCGGCTGCCGCCTGCCCCTCTGCGGCAGCCTGCGCCGCCTCTCTGGCACGCTCCTCCTCCTCCTCCTCCTCATCCAGGGCAACATAGACATGAGCGGCTGCCACCACGGCGGCCAACATCGCTGGATGGTCTGAAAACATGACGGCCTCGTGGGGGGGAGGGGAACGACGACATGTCATCATTGCCCATATCCCCTCCTCCCCCCAGCCAGGTGGCATGGACCGCATGGGTCCAACTGTTGGAGGCTGGCACCTGGCCAGGTGGACCAACTCATTTGCCCTCCCATCACCCACCCCGGCACGGACCCCCCCCCCCAACCTCCACCCCAGCACGGACCCCCCCCCCAACCTCCACCCCGGCACGGACCCCCTCCACAACCCCCAACCTCCACCCCAGCACGGACCCCCCCAACCTCCACCCCAGCACGGACCCCCCCCAACCTCCACCCCGGCACGGACCCTCCCCAACACCCAACCTCCACCCCAGCACGGACCCCCCCCCAACCTCCACCCCGGCACGGACCCCCTCCCCAACCTCCACCCCGGCACGGACCCCCTCCCCAACCTCCACACCGGCACGGACCCCCTCCCCAACCCCCAACCTCCACCCCAGCACGGACCCCCCCCCAACCTTCACCCCGGCACGGACCCCCTCCACAACCCCCAACCTCCACCCCAGCACGGACCCCCCCAACCTCCACCCCAGCACGAACCCCCCCCAACCTCCACCCCGGCACGGACCCCCTCCCCAACACCCAACCTCCACCCCAGCACGGACCCCCCCCCCAACCTCCACCCCGGCACGGACCCCCCCCCAACCTCCACCCCGGCACGGACCCCCTCCCCAACCTCCACCCCGGCATGGACCCCCTCCCCAACCTCCACACCGGCACGGACCCCCTCCCCAACCCCCAACCTCCACCCCAGCACGGACCCCCCCCAACCTCCACCCCGGCACGGACCCCCTCCACAACCCCCAACCTCCACCCCAGCACGGACCCCCCCAACCTCCACCCCAGCACGGACCCCCCCCCAACCTCCACCCCGGCACGGACCCCCTCCCCAACCCCCAACCTCCACCCCGGCACGGACCCCCTCCCGGCACTCCCTCGGAGCCCAGCCTACTCTAACCACCCCCCCCCCCCCCCGCCGCACACACACACAAGCCGAGACACACCTCTCCTCAGGCAATCAGTCTGCGGCCACGCCATTTCCTGCCCAGAGCCAACCCCCCAGGCCGTCACTCACCTCCTCGCTGGTCGGCGTGAGCCTGGAGCACCGGGTCACGCCGATGAAAAGGAGGTTTGATTCACGTCGACGAAAATCGGCTGCCTTGCGCAGACCCGTGACATTCTCCGCGGCAGCGGCGCCATTAACGCCCCGCCGACTTTTCTCCCTTCGGAGACTTCGGCAACCGGCGGGGGCGGGATTCACGGCGGCCAACGGCCATTCTCCGACCCGGCGGGGGGTCGGAGAGTGACGCCCCATTTGTCTGATTTACTTTTCTCCTTTTTCGGAAAATAAATCTGCTCTTATCTGATACTTCCTACCCGACATGGATCTACATGTCCTGGAATGGAGAGTAGGTCTTACGAGGAAAGGTTGAGGGTGCTAGGCCTTTTCTCATTAGAACGGAGAAGGATGAGGGGCGACTTGATAGAGGTTTATAAGCAGCTATTGGATAGGTACATGGATTACGGTTAAATGATATAGTGTAGATTTATTTGTTCTCAAGGGCAGCACGGTAGCATTGTGGATAGCACAATTGCTTCACAGCTCCAGGGTCCCAGGTTCGATTCCGGCTTGGGTCACTGACTGTGCGGAGTCTGCACGTCCTCCCCGTGTCTGCGTGGGTTTCCTCCGGGTGCTCCGGTTTCCTCCCACAATCCAAAGATGTGCAGGTTAGGTGAATTGGCCAATGATAAATTGCCCTTAATGTCCAAATTGACCTTGGTGTTGGGTGAAGGTGTTGAGTTTGGGTAGGGTGCTCTTTCCAAGAGCCGGTGCAGACTCAAAAGGCCGAATGGCCTCCTTCTGCACTGTAAATTCAATGATAATCTATGATTAATCTAGGACAAAGGTTCGGCACAACATCGTGGGCCGAAGGGCCTGTTCTGTGCTGTATTTTCTATGTTCTATGTAGTACAAGGTACAATGACTGAGGGGAGCTCAGTGAATAGGCCCAGTAATACTAAAAGAAATAAAACGGGGAGTAAAAACATTAATGGTCAGCGACGCGGCAGGTTGTTACATGAAGCTATGGGTTCAACACAAGGAAAATTAGGAGAAAAGTTAAGTTGAAATAAAAAGCTCAGTAGAGGTAACTGATCGAGGTGTTAAGATTCAAAACAGAGTTAAAAAAACCAACATAAGTGTACTTTACCTGAATGTTCGTAGTATTCGGAATAAGGTAAATGAGTTGATGGCGCAAATCATCGTGATTTAGTGGCTATTACTGAAACATGGTTAAAGGATGGTCACGGCTGGGAGTTAAATATCCAAGCGTATCAAACCATTCGGAAGGACAGAGTGGATGGTAAGGGAGGTGGTGTAGCTCTGTTATTTAAGGATGACATCCGGACAATAGTAAGGGATGACATCGGTGCAATGGAGGATAAGGTTGAATCCATTTGAGTGGAAATCAGGAATAGTAAGGCGAAAAAGTCACTGATAGGAGTAATCTATAGGCCACCAAATAGTAACATTGTGATGGGTCAGGCAATAAACAAAGAAATAACGGATGCATGTAGAAATGGTACAGCAGTTATCATGGGAGATTTTAATCTGCATGCCGATTGATTTAACCAGGTCGGTCAAGAATGAATCCGCGATAATTTCCTAGAACAGTATGTAATGGAACCTACGAGCCAACAAGCGGTCCTAGAGCTGATCCAGTGTAATGAGACAGGATTGATTCATGATCTCATAGTTAGCGATCCTCTCGGAAGGAGCGATCACAATGTGGTGGAATTTAAAATACAGATGGAGGGTGAGAAGGTAAATTCATAGATTCATAGAATTTACAGTGCCGAATGAGGCCATTCGGCCAATCGAGTCTGCACCGGCTCTTGGAACAGCACCCTACCCAAGGTCCACACCTCCACCCTATCCCCATAACCCAGTAACCCCACCCAACACTAAGGGCAATCTTGGACACTAAGGGCAATTTATCATGGCCAATCCACCTAACCAGCACATCTTTGAACTGTGGGAGGAAACCGGAGCACACGGAGGAAACCCACGCACACACGGGGAGGATGTGCAGACTCCGCACAGACAGTGACCCAAGCCGGAATCGAACCTGGGACCCTGGAGCTGTGAAGCAATTGTGCTATCCACAATGCCACAGTGCTGCCCGCAAGTGTTTTGTGCTTAAACAAAGGAGATTACAATGGGATGAGAGAAGAACTAGCTAAGGTAGACTGGGAGCAAAGACTTGATGGTGAAACAGTTGAGGAACAGTGGAGAACATTCCAAGCGATTTTTCACAGTTTTATACCATCAAAAAGGAAGCACGGTAGAAAGAGAGAAATGTGGATCTCTAAGGAAATGAGTGAGAGTATCAAATTGAAGGAAAAAGCATACAGTGTTGCAAAGATTAGTGGGAGACTAGAGGACTGGGAAATATTTAGGGGGCAACAGAAAGCTACTAAAAAGCTATAAAGAAGAGTAAGATAAGATTATGAGAGTAAACTTGCTCAGAATGTAAAAACAGATAATAAATGTTTCTACAAATATATAAAACAAAAAACAATGGCTAAGGTAGATATTGGTCCTTTAGAGGATGAGAAGGGAGATTTAATAATGGGAGATGAGGAAATGGCTGAGGAACTGAACAGGTTTTTTGGGTCGGTCTTCGCAGAGGAAGACACAAATAACATGCCAGTGACCGATAGAAATGAGGCTATGCCAGGTGAGGACCTTGAAATAATTGTTTTCACTAAGGAGGTAGTGATGGGCAAGCTAATGGGGTTAAAGGTAGACAGGTCTCCTGGCCGTGATAAAATGCATCCCAGAGTGCTAGAAGAGATGGCTAGGGAAATTGCAAATGCACTAGTGATAATTTACCAAAATTCACTAGACTCTGGAGTGGTCCTGGCGGATTGGAAATTAGCAAACGCGACACCACTGTTTAAAAAATTGCCAGTTCGCTTAACTTAGGTAGTAGGGAAGATGCTGGAATCTATAATCAAGGAAGAAATAGCGAGGCATCTGGATGGAAATTGTCCCATTGGGCAGACGCAGCATGGGTTCATAAAGTGCAGGTAGTGCCTAACAAATTTAGTGAAATTTTTTGAGGACATTACCAGTGCGGTAGATAACGGGGAGCCAATGGATGTGGTATATCTGGATTTCCAGAAAGCCTTTGACAAGGTGCCACACAAAAGGTTGATGCATCAGATAAAGATGCATGGCATTAAGGGGAAAGTAGTAGCATGGATAGAGGATTGGTTAACTAATAGAAAGCAATGAGTGGGGATTAATGGGTGTTTCGCTGGTTGGCAATCAGTAGCTAGTGGTGTCCCTCAGGGATCAGTGTTGGGCCCACAATTATTCACAATTTACATAGATGATTTGGAGTTGGGGACCAAGGGCAATGTGTCCAAATTTGCAGACGACACTAAGATGAGTGGTAAAGCAAAAAGTGCAGAGGATACCGGAAGTCTGCAGAGGGATTTGGATAGGTTAGGTGAATGGGCTAGGGTCTGGCAGATGCAATACAATGTTCACAAATGTGAGGTTATCCATTTTGGTAGGAATAACAGCAAAAGGGATTATTATTTAAATAATAAAATGTTAAAACACGCTGCTGTGCAGAGAGGCCTGGGTGTGCTAGTGCATGAGTCGCAGAAAGTTGGTTTACAGGTGGAACAGGTGATTAAGAAGGCAAATGGAATGTTGTCCTTCATTGCTAGAGGGATGGAGTTTAAGACTAGGGAGGTTATGCTGCAATTGCAAAAGGTCACACCTGGAGTATTTTGGACAGTTTTGGTCTCCTTACTTGAGAAAGGACATACTGGCACTGGAGGGTGTGCAGAGGAGATTCACTAGGTTAATCCCAGAGCTAGAACGATACAGCGCAGTACAGGCCCTTCGGCCCACGATGTTGCACCGAAACAAAAGCCATCTAACCTACACTGTGCCATTATCATCCATATGCTTATCCAATAAACTTTTAAATGCCCTCAATGTTGGCGAATTCACTACTGTTGCAGGTAGGGCATTCCACGGACTCACTACTCTTTGCTTAAAGAACCTACCTCTGACCTCTGTCCTATATCTATTACCCCTCAGTTTAAAGCTATGTCCCCTCGTGCCAGCCATTTCCATCCGCGGGAGAAGGCTCTCACTGTCCACCCTATCTAACCCCCTGATCATTTTGTATGCCTCTATTAAGTCTCCTCTTAACCTTCTCCTCTCCAACGAAAACAACCTCAAGTCCATCAGCCTTTCCCCATAATATTTTCCCTCCATACCAGGCAACATCCTGGTAAATCTCCTCTGCACCCGCTCCAAAGCCTCCACGTCCTTCCGATAATGCGGTGACCAGAGCTGTACGCAATACTCCAAATGCGGCCGTACCAGAGTTCTGTACAGCTGCAACATGACCTCCCAACTCCGGAACTCAATCCCTCTACCAATAAAGGCCAACACTCCATAGGCCTTCTTCACAACCCTATCAACCTGGGTGGCAACTTTCAGGGATCTATGTACATGGACACCTAGATCCCTCTGCTCATCCACACTTCCAAGAACTGAAGGGGTTGGATTACGAGGAGAGGTTGAGTAGACTGGGACTGCACTCGTTGGGATTTAGAAGGATGAGGGGGGGATCTTATAGAAACATATAAAATTATGAAGGGAATAGATAGCATAGATGCGGGCAGGTTGTTTCCACTGGCGGGTGAAAGCAGAACTAGGGGGCATAGCGTCAAAATATGTGGAAGTAGATTTAGGACTGAGTTCAGGAGGAACTTCTTCACCCAAAGGGTTGTGAATCTATGGAATTCCTTGCCCAGTGAAGC
The DNA here is from genome assembly GCF_047496885.1 of Scyliorhinus torazame. Lineage (NCBI taxonomy): Eukaryota > Metazoa > Chordata > Chondrichthyes > Carcharhiniformes > Scyliorhinidae > Scyliorhinus > Scyliorhinus torazame. The sequence goes on from NC_092731.1 coordinate 47,817,415, forward strand.
AGTAGAGTCTCCTTCATTAAATGTTTTTAAGATAAAGATAGATAGTTTTTTGAAGAATAAAGGGATTAAGGGTTATGGTGTTCGGGCCGGAAAGTGGAGCTGAGTCCACAAAAGATCAGCCATGATCTCATTGAATGGCGGAGCAGGCTCGAGGGGCCAGATGGCCGACTCCTGCTCCGAGTTCTTATGTTCTTATGTTCTTATATATTGTGAATAGCTGGGGTCCCAGCTCCGATCCATGTGGTACCCCACCGCTCACTGCCTGCCAATTTGAAAAGGACGCATTAATCCCTACTCTTCGTTTCCTGTCTGCCAACCAGATTTCCATCCACCTCAATACATTTCCCCCAATCCCATGCACTTTAATTTTGCACAATCATCTCTTATGCAAGACTTTGTCAAACGCCATCTGAAAGTCCAAATGTACCACATCAACTGACTATCCCTTGTCGACTGTACTGGTTACCTCTTCAAAGAATTCCAACAGATTTATCAAGCATGATTTTCCCTTCATAAATCCATGCTGACTCTGGCTGATCCTGCCACTGCTTTCTAAATGTTCTGCTATAAATTCCTTGATAAAGGATCAAGCATTTTCCCCACTACCGATGCTAGGCTTACTGGTCTATAATTCCCTGCTTTCTCTCAACCTCCCTTTTAGAATATCGGACTGACGTGAGCTACCCTCCAATCTGCGGGGACAGTTCCAGAGTCTATAGAATCCCGGAAGATGACCACCAATGCATCCACTATTTCCAGAGCCACCTCCTTGAGCACTCTGGGATGCAGAATCTCAGGCCCTGGGGATTTATCCGCCTTCAATCCAATCAGTTTTCCCTACACCATTTCTCTACTAATGTTGATCTCCCTCAGTTCTTCCCTCTCACTAAACCTTTCATTCTCCAACATTTCTGGGATCTGATGTGTGCCCTCATTTGTGAAAACAGAACCAAAGTATGTATTTAATTACTCAGCTATTTCTTTATCAATCTCTTTCTCTTCACATATCTGTAGAAACTCTTAGTGTCAGTCTTTATGTTCCCTGCAAACTTCCTTTCGTACTGTACTTTCCCCTTCTTAATCATATGGGAATAGAGGGATACGGACCCAGGAAGTGTAGAAGATTGTAGTTTAGTCGGGCAGCATGGTCAGCACGGGCTTGGAGGGCCGAAGGGCCTGTTCCTGTGCTGTATATTTCTTTGATCTTTGTAATCCATTTGTCCTTCGTTGTTGAATTCTAAACTGCTCCCAATTCTCAGACCTATTATTTTTCTTGGCCAATCTGCACGCTTCTTCCTTGGATCGGATACTTGCGATTGCTAAACTAATGTAGCATGCATGTTGTAACCTTAATTGATAGTCATGGCCGCGAGGTTTGCTAATGTCACATGGGAGAGTTTACACTAGTATGGCAGGGGGTGGATACCGGAGCAATAGGTGAGAAGGTATGTTTTAATTCAAGAAGTATTACGGGTAAGGCAGATGAACTTAGAGCTTGGATTAGTACTTGGAACTATGATGTTGTTGCCATTACAGAGACCTGGTTGAGGGAAGGGCAGGATTGGCAGCTAAACGTTCCAGGATTTAGATGTTTCAGGTGGGATAGAGGGGGATGTAAAAGGGGAGGCGGAGTTGCGCTACTGGTTCGGGAGAATATCACAGCTGTACTGCGAGAGGACACCTCAGAGGGCAGTGAGGCTATATGGGTAGAGATCAGGAATAAGAAGGGTGCAGTCACAATGTTGGAGGTTTACTACAGGCCTCCCAACAGCCAGCGGGAGATAGAGGAGCAGATAGGTAGACAGATTTTGGAAACGAGTAAAAACAACAGGGTTGTTGTGATGGGAGACTTCAACTTCCCCAATATTGACTGGGACTCACTTAGTGCCAGGGGCTTAGACAGGGCAGAGTTTGTAAGGAGCATCCAGAAGGGCTTCTTAAAAGAATATGTAAACAGTACAACTAGGAGAGCGGCTGTACTGGACCTGGTACTGGGGAATGAGCCCGGCCAGGTGGTAGAAGTTTCAGTTGGGGAGCATTTCGGGAACAGTGACCACAATTCAGCAAGTTTTAAAGTGCTGCTGGACAAGGATAAGAGTGGTCCTAGGGTGAATGTGCTAAATTGGGGGAAGGCTAATTATAACAATATTAGGCGGGAACTGAAGAACCTAGATTGGGGGCGGATGTTTGAGGGCAAATCAACATCTGACATGTGGGAGGCTTTCAAGTGTCAGTTGAAAGGAATACAGGACAGGCATGTTCCTGTGAGGAAGAAAGATAAATACGGCAATTTTCGGGAACCTTGGATGACGAGTGATATTGTAGGCCTCGTCAAAAAGAAAAAGGAGGCATTTGTCAGGGCTAAAAGGCTGGGAACAGACGAAGCCTGTGTGGCATATAAGGAAAGTAGGAAGGAACTTAAGCAAGGAGTCAGGAGGGCTAGAAGGGGTCATGAAAAGTCATTGGCAAATAGGGTTAAGGAAAATCCCAAGGCTTTTTACACGTACATAAAAAGCAAGAGGGTAGCCAGGGAAAGGGTTGGCCCACTGAAGGATAGGCAAGGGAATCTACGTGTGGAGCCAGAGGAAATGGGCGAGGTACTAAATGAATACTTTGTATCAGTATTCACCAAAGAGAAGGAATTGGTAGATGTTGAGTCTGGAGAAGGGGGTGTAGATAGCCTGGGTCACATTGTGATCCAAAAAGACGAGGTGTTGGGTGTCTTAAAAAATATTAAGGTAGATAAGTCCCCAGGGCCGGATGGGATCTACCCCAGAATACTGAAGGAGGCTGGAGAGGAAATTGCTGAGGCCTTGACAGAAATCTTTGGATCCTCGCTGTCTTCAGGGGATGTCCCGGAGGACTGGAGAATAGCCAATGTTGTTCCTCTGTTTAACAAGGGTAGCAAGGATAATCCCGGGAACTACAGGCCGGTGAGCCTTACTTCAGTGGTAGGGAAATTACTGGAGAGAATTCTTCGAGACAGGATCTACTCCCATTTGGAAGCAAATGGACGTATTAGTGAGAGGCAGCACGGTTTTGTGAAGGGGAGGTCGTGTCTCACTAACTTGATAGAGTTTTTCGAGGAGGTCACTAAGATGATTGATGCAGGTAGGGCAGTAGATGTTGTCTATATGGACTTCAGTAAGGCCTTTGACAAGGTCCCTCATGGTAGACTAGTACAAAAGGTGAAGTCACACGGGATCAGGGGTGAACTGGCAAGGTGGATACAGAACTGGCTAGGCCATAGAAGGCAGAGGGTAGCAATGGAGGGATGCTTTTCTAATTGGAGGGCTGTGACCAGTGGTGTTCCACAGGGATCAGTGCTGGGACCTTTGCTCTTTGTAGTATATATAAATGATTTGGAGGAAAATGTAACTGGTCTGATTAGTAAGTTTGCAGACGACACAAAGGTTGGTGGAATTGCGGATAGCGATGAGGACTGTCTGAGGATACAGCAGGATTTAGATTGTCTGGAGACTTGGGCGGAGAGATGGCAGACGGAGTTTAATCCGGACAAATGTGAGGTAATGCATTTTGGAAGGGCTAATGCAGGTAGGGAATATACAGTGAATGGTAGAACCCTCAATAGTATTGAAAGTCAAAGAGATCTAGGAGTACAGGTCCACAGGTCATTGAAAGGGGCAACACAGGTGGAGAAGGTAGTCAAGAAGGCATACGGCATGCTTGCCTTCATTGGCCGGGGCATTGAGTATAAGAATTGGCAAGTCATGTTGCAGCTGTATAGAACCTTAGTTAGGCCACACTTGGAGTATAGTGTTCAATTCTGGTCGCCACACTACCAGAAGGATGTGGAGGCTTTAGAGAGGGTGCAGAAGAGATTTACCAGAATGTTGCCTGGTATGGAGGGCATAAGCTATGAGGAGCGATTGAATAAACTCGGTATGTTCTCACTGGAACGAAGGAGGTTGAGGGGCGACCTGATAGAGGTATACAAAATTATGAGGGGCATAGACAGAGTGGATAGTCAGAGGCTTTTCCCCAGGGTAGAGGGGTCAATTACGAGGGGGCATAGGTTTAAGGTGAGAGGGGCAAAGTTTAGAGTAGATGTACGAGGCAAGTTTTTTACGCAGAGGGTAGTGGGTGCCTGGAACTCACTACCGGAGGAGGTAGTGGAAGCAGGGACGATAGGGACATTTAAGGGGCATCTTGACAAATATATGAATAGGATGGGAATAGAAGGATACGGACCCAGGAAGTGTAGAAGATTGTAGTTTAGTCGGGCAGTATGGTCGGCACGGGCTTGGAGGGCCGAAGGGCCTGTTCCTGTGCTGTACATTTCTTTGTTCTTTGTTCTTTGTTATTGGGGGCGGATGTTTGAGGGTAAATCAACATCTGACATGTGGGAGGCTTTCAAATGTCAGTTGAAAGGAATTCAGGACCGGCCTGTTCCTGTGCGGAAGATGTGATAAATACGGCAATTTTCGGGAACCTTGGATAACGAGAGATATTGTAGGCCTCGTCAAAAAGAAAAAGGGCTGGAAGGCTCGGAACAGACTAAGCCTGTGTGGAATATAAGGAAAGTAGGTAGGAACTTAAACAAGGAGTCAGGAGGGCTAGAAAGGGTCACGAAGCATCTTTGGCAAATAGTGTTAAGGAAAATCCCAAGGCTTTTTGCACATACATAAAAAACAAGAGGGTAGCCAGGGAAAGGGTTGGCTCACTGACGTATAGGCAAGGGAATCGATGTGTGGAGCCAGAGGAAATGGGCGAGGTGCTAAATGAATACTTTGCATCAGTATTCACCATAGAGAAGGAATTGGTGGATGTTGAGTCTTGGAGAAGGGTGTGTAGTTTGCCTAGGTCACATTGAGATTCAAAAAGACGAGGTGTTGGGCGTCTTGAAAAATGTCAAGGTAGATAAGTCCCCAGGGCCTGATGGGATCTACCCCAGAATACTGAAGGAGGCTGGAGAGGAAATTGCTGAGGCCTTGACAGAAATCTTTGGATCCTCACTGTCTTCAGGTGATGTCCCGGAGGACTGGAGAATAGCCAATGCTGTTCCATTGTTTAAGAAGGGTTGCAAGGATAACCCAGGGAACAACAGGCCTGTGAGCCTTACGTCAGTGGTAGGGAAATTACTGGAGAGGATTCTTCGAGCAGGATCTACTCCCATTTGGAAGCAAATGGACGTATTAGTGAGAGGCAGCATGGTTTTGTGAAGGGGAGATCGTATCTCACTACTTGATGTAGAGGAGAGGATTGCAAAGATGATTCTGGATAGGAGCGAAAGCAACAGGGTAGTTGTTATGGGGGACTTTAACTTTCCAAATATTGACTGGAAAGGCGAGAGTTCGAGTACTTTAGATGGGTCCGTTTTTGTCCAATGTGTGCAGGAGGGTTTTGTGACACAATATGTAGGTCGGCCAACGAGAGGCGAGGCCATATTGGATTTGGTACTGGGTAATGAACCAGGACAGGTGTTAGATTTGGAGGTAGGTGAGCACTTTGGTGATAGTGACCACAATTCGATTACGTTTACTTTTGTGATGGAAAGGGATAGGTATATACCGCAGGGCAAGAGTTATATCTGGGGAAAAGGCAATTATGATGCGATGAGGCAAGACTTAGGATACATCGGATGGAGAGGAAAACTGCGGGGCATGGGCACAATGGAAATGTGAAGCTTGTTCAAGGAACAGCTACTGCATGTCCTTGATAAGTATGTACCTGTCAGACAGGGAGGAAGTGGTCGAGTGAGGGAACCGTGGTTTACTAAAGCAGGCAAAACACTTGTCAAGAGGAAGAAGGAGACGTATATAAAGATGAGACATTGAGGTTCAGTTAGGGCTCTCGAGAGTTACAAGTTAGCTAGGAAGGACCTAAAGAGAGAGCTAAGAAGAGCCAGGAGGGGACGTGAGAAGTCTTTGGCAGGTAGGATCAAGAATAACCCTAAAGCTTTCTATAGATATGTCAGGAATAAAAGAATGACTAGGGTAAGAGTAGGGCCAGTCAAGGACAGTAGTGGGAAGTTGTGCTTGGAGTCCGAGGAGATAGGAGAGGTGCGAAATGAATATTTTTCGTCAGTATTCACACAGGAAAATGACAATGTTGTCGAGGAGAATACTGAGATTCAGGCTACTAGACTAGAAGGGCTTGAGGTTCATAAGGAGGAGGTGTTAGCAATTCTGGAAAGTGTGAAAATAGATAAGTCACCTGGGCCGGGTGGGATTTATCCTAGGATGCTCTGGGAAGCTAGGGAGGAGATTGCTGAGCTTTTGGCCTTGACCTTTAAGTAATCTTTGTCTACACGAATAGTGCCAGAAGACTGGAGGATAGCAAATGTCGTCACATTGTTCAAGATGGGGAGTAGAGATAACCCCAGTAACTATAGACCAGTGAGCCTTACTTGTGTTGTGGGAAAAATCTTGGAAAGGTTTATCAGAGATGGGATGTATAATCATCTGGAAAGGAATAATTTGATTAGAGATAGACAACACGGTTTTGTGAAGGGTAGGTCGTGCCTCACAAACCTTATTGAGTTCTTTGAGAAGGTGACCAAACAAGTGGATGAGGGTAAAGCAGTTGATGTGGTGTATATGGCTTTCAGTAAAGCGTTTGATAAGATTCCCCATGGTAGGCTACTGCAGAAAATACGGAGGCATGGGATTCAGGGTGATTGAGCAGTTTGGATCAGAAATTGGTTAGCTGGAAGAAGACAAAGGGTGGTGGTTGGTGGGAAATGTTCAGACTGGAGTCCAGTTACTAATGGTGTACGACAAGGATCTGTTTTGGGGCCACTGCTGTTTGTCATTTTTATAAATGACCTGGAGGAGGGCGTAGAAGGATGGGTGAGTTAATTTGCAGATGACTCTAAAGTCAGTGGAGTTGTGGACAGGATGTTACAAGTTTCAGAGGGACATAGATAAGCTGCAGCGCTGGGCTGAGAGGTGGCAAATGGAGTTTAATGCAGAAAAGTGTGAGGTGATTTATTTTGGAAGGAATAACAGGAAGTCTGAGTACTGGGCTAATGGTAAGATTCTTGGCAGTGTGGATGAGCAGAGAGATCTCGGTGTCCACGTACATAGATCCCTGAAAGTTGCCACCCAGGTTGAGAGGGTTGTTAAGAAGGCGTACGGTGTGTTAGCTTTTATTGGTAGAAGGATTGAGTTTAGGAGCCATATACAACACTCTTGTGCGGCCGCATTTGGAGTATTGCGTGCAATTCTGATCGCCGCATTATAGCAAGGATGTGGAAGCATTGGAAAGGGTGCAGAGGAGATTTACCAGAATGTTGCCTGGTATGGAGGGAAGATCTTATGAGGAAAGGCTGAGGGACTTGAGGCTGTTTTCATTAGAAAGAAGAAGATTAAGAGGTGACTTAATTGAGACATACAAGATGATCAGATGATTGGATAGGGTGGACAGTGAGAGCCTTCTTCCTCGGATGGTGATGTCTAGCACCAGGGGACATACCTTTAAATTGAGGGGAGATAGATATAAGACAGCTGTCAGAGGTAGGTTCTTTAATCAGAGAGTAGTAAGGGCATGGAATGCCCTGCCTGCAACAGTAGTGGACTCGCCAACACTAAGGACATTCAAATGGTCATTCGATAGACATATGGACAATAAGGGAATAGTGTAGATGGGCTTTAGAATGGTTTCACAGGTCGGCGCAACATCGAGGGCCGAAGGGCCTGTACTGCGCTGTAATGTTCTATGTTCTGTGTCTATGTTCTATGTTCTAACTTGATAGAGTTTTTCGAAGAGGTCACAAAGATGAGTGATGCAGGGAGGGCAGTGGATGTTGTCTACATGGACATTAGTAAGGCCTTTGACAAGGTCCCTCATGGTAGACTGGCACAAAAGGTGAAGTCACACGGGATCAGGGGTGAGCTGGCAAGGTGGATAGGGAACTGGCTAGGTCATCGAAGGCAGAGAGTTGCAATGGAAGGGTGCTTTTCTAATTGGAGGGCTGTGATTAGTGGTGTTCCGCAGTGATCAGTGCTGGGACCTTTGCTGTTCGTAGACTGTATCAATGATTTGGAGGAAAATGTAACTGGTTAGATTAGTAAGTTTGCAGACGACACAAAGGTTGCTGGAACTGCGGATAGCGATGAGGACTGTCAGAGGATACAGCAGGATTTAGATCATTTGGAGACTTGGCCGGAGAGGTGGCAGGTGGAGTTTAATTCTGACAAATATGAGGTAACGCATTTTGGAAGGTCTAATCCAGGTAGGGAAGATACAGTGAATGGTAGAACCCTCAAGAGTATTGATAGTCAGAGAAATCTAGGTTTGCAGGTCCACAGGTCACTGAACGGGGCAACAAAGGTGGAGAAGGTAGTCAAGAAGGCATACGGCATGCCTACCTTCACTGGTCGGGGCATTGAGTATAAGAATTGACAAGTCATGTTGCAGCTGTATAGAACCTTAGTTAGGCCACACTTGGAGTATAGTGTTCAATTCTGGTCGCCACACTACCAGAAGGATGTGGAGGTTTTAGAGAGGGTGCAGAAGAGATTTACCAGAATGTTGCCTGGTATGGAGGGCATTAGCTATGAGTAGTGGTTGAATAAACTCGGTTTGTTCTCACTTGAACGACGGAGGTTGAGGGGCGACCCGATAGAGGTCTACAAAATGATGAGGGGCATAGACAGAGTGGATAGTCAGAGGCTTTTCCCCAGGGTAGAGGGGTCAATTACTAGGGGGCATAGGTTGAAGCTGCGAGGTGCAAGGTTTAGAGTAGATGCACGAGGCAAGTTTTTTACACAGAGTGTACATAGAACATAGAACGATACAGCGCAGTACAGGCCCTTCGGCCCACGATGTTGCACCGAAACGAAAGCCATCTAACCTGCACTATGCCATTATCATCCATATGCTTATCCAATAAACTTTTAAATGCCCTCAATGTTGGCGAGTTCACTACTGTTGCAGGTAGGGCATTCCACGGCCTCACCACTCTTTGCGTAAAGAACCTGCCTCTGACCTCTGTCCTATATCTATTACCCCTCAGTTTAAAGCTATGTGCCCTCGTGCCAGCTATTTCCATCCGCGGGAGAAGGCTCTCACTGTCCACCCCATCTAACCCCCTGATCATTTTGTATGCCTCTATTAAGTCTCCTCTTAACCTTCTTCTCTCCAACGAAAACAACCTCAAGTCCATCAGCCTTTCCTCATAATATTTTCACTCCATACCAGGCAACATCCTGGTAAATCTCCTCTGCACCCGCTCCAAAGCCTCCACGTCCTTCCTATAATGTGGTGACCAGAACTGTACGCAATACTCCAAAAGCGGCCAGACCAGAGTTCTGTACAGCTGCAACATGACCTCCTGACTCCGCAACTCAATCCTTCTACCAATAAAGGCCAACATTCCATAGGCCTTCTTCACAACCCTATCAACCTGGGTGGCAACTTTCAGGGATCTATGTACATAGACACCTAGATCCCTCTGCTCATCCACACTTCCAAGAACTTTACCATTCGCCAAATATTCCGCATTCCTGTTATTCCTTCCAAAGTGAATCACCTCACACTTCTCTACATTAAACTCCATTTGCCACTTCTCAGCCCAGCTCTGCAGCTTATCTATATCCCTCTGTAACCTGCTACATCCTTCCACACTGTCGACAACACCACCGGCTTTAGTGTCGTCTGCAAATTTACTCACCCACCCTTCTGCGCCTTCCTCTAGGTCATTGATAAAAATGACAAACAGCAACGGCCCCAGAACAGATCCTTGTGGTACGCCACTTGGAACTGAACTCCATTCTGAACATTTCCCATCAACCACCACCCTCTGTCTTCTTTCAGCTAGCCAATTTCTGATCCACATCTCTAAATCACCCTCAATCCCCAGCCTCTGTATTTTCTGCAATAGCCGACAGTGGGGAACCTTATCAAACGCTTTACTGAAATCCATATACACCACATCAACTGCTCTACCCTCGTCACCTGTTCAGTCACCTTCTCAAAGAACTCGATAAGTTTGTGAGGCATGACCTACCCTTTACAAAGCCATGCTGACTATCCCTGATCATATTATTTTTATCTAGATGATTATAAATCTTGTCTCTTATCATCCCCTCCAAGACTTTACCCACTACAGACATGAGGCTCACCGGTCTATCGTTGCCGGGGTTGTCTCTGCTCCCCTTTTTGAACAAAGGGACCACATTTGCGATCTTCCAGTCCTCCGGCACTATTCCTGTAGCCAATGATGACATAAAAATCAAAGCCAAAGGTCCAGCAATCTCTTCCCTGGCCTCCCAGAGAATCCTAGGATAAATTTATCAGGTCCCGGGGACTTATCTATTTTTAGCCTGTCCAGAATTGACAAAAGCTCTTCTCTACGTACCTCAATGCCATCTATTCTAATAGCCTGGGTCTCAGCATTCTCCTCCACAACATTATCTTTTTCCTGAGTGAATACTGACGGAAAATATTCATTTAGTATCTCGCCTATCTCTTCAGACTCCACACACAACTTCCCATCCCTGCCCTTGACTGGTCCTACTCTTACCCTAGTCATTCGCTTATTCCTGACATACCTATAGAAAGCTTTTGGGTTTTCCTTGATCCTACCTGCCAAATACTTCTCATGTCCCCTCCTTGCTCGTCTTAGCTCTCTGTTTAGATCCTTCCTCGCTACCTTGTAACTATCCATCGCCCCAACTGAAACTTCACACCTCATCTTCACATAGGCCTCCTTATTCCTCTTAACAAGAGATTCCACTTCTTTGGTAAACCACGGTTCCCTCGCTCTATGCCTTCCTCCCTGCCTGACCGGTACGTACTTGTCAAGAACACGCAGTAGCTGATCCTTGAACAAGCTCCACTTATCCAGTGTGCCCAACACTTGCAGCCTACTTCTCCAACCTATCCCCCCAAGTCACGTCTAAAGGCATCATAATTGCCCTTCCCCCAGCTATAACTCTTGCCCTGCGGTGTATACTTATCCCTTTCCATCACTAACGTAAACGTCACCGAATTGTGGTCACTGTCCCCAAAGTGCTCTCCTACCTCCAAATCCAACACCTGGCCTGGTTCATTACCCAAAACCAAATTCAACGTGGCCTCGCCTCTTAGAACATAGAACATAGAACAATACAGCGCAGTACAGGCCCTTCGGCCCACGATGTTGCACCGAAACAAAAGCCATCTAACCTACACTATGCCATTATCATCCATATGTTTATCCAATAAACTTTTAAATGCCCTCAATGTTGGCGAGTTCACTACTGTAGCAGGTAGGGCATTCCACGGCCTCACTATTCTTTGCGTAAAGAACCTACCTCTGACCTCTGTCCTATATCTATTACCCCTCAGTTTAAAGTTATGTCCCCTCGTGCCAGCCATATCCATCCGCGGGAGAAGGCTCTCACTGTCCACCCTATCCAACCCCCTGATCATTTTGTATGCCTCTATTAAGTCTCCTCTTAACCTTCTTCTCTCCAACGAAAACAACCTCAAGTCCATCAGCCTTTCCTCATAAGATTTTCCCTCCATACCAGGCAACATCCTGGTAAATCTCCTCTGCACCCGCTCCAAAGCCTCCACGTCCTTCCTATAATGCGGTGACCAGAACTGTACGCAATACCCCAAATGCGGCCGTTCCAGAGTTCTGTACAGCTGCAACATGACCTCCCGACTCCGGAACTCATCCCTCTACCAATAAAGGCCAACACTCCATAGGCCTTCTTCACAACCCTATCAACCTGGGTGGCAACTTTCAGGGATCTATGTACATGGACACCTAGATCCCTCTGCTCATCCACACTTTCAAGAACTTTACCATTAGCCAAATATTCCGCATTCCTGTTATTCCTTCCAAAGTGAATCACCTCACACTTCTCTACATTAAACTCCATTTGCCACCTTTCAGCCCAGCTCTGCAGCTTATCTATATTCTTCTGTAACCTGCTACATCCTTCCACACTATCGACAACACCACCGACTTTAGTATCGTCTGCAAATTTACTCACCCACCCTTCTGCGCCTTTCTCTAGGTCATTGATAAAAATGACAAACAGCAACGGCCCCAGAACAAATCCTTGTTGTACTCCACTTGTGACTGTACTCCATTCTGAACATTTCCCATCAACCACCACCCTCTGTCTTCTTTCAGCTAGCCAATTTCTGATGCACATCTCTAAATCACCCTCAATCCCCAGCCTCCGTATTTTTTGCAATAGCCTACCGTGGGGAACCTTATCAAACGCTTTGCTGAAATCCATATACACCACATCAACTGCTCTACCCTCGTCTACCTGTTCAGTCACCTTCTCAAAGAACTCAATAATGTTTGTGAGGCATGACCTACCCTTCACAAAGCCATGCTGACTATCCCTGATCATATTATTCCTATCTAGATGATTATAAATCTTGTCTCTTATAATCCCCTCCAAGACTTTACCCACTACAGACGTGAGGCTCACCGGTCTATAGTTGCCGGGGTTGTCTCTGCTCCCCTTTTTGAACAAAGGGACCACATTTGCTGTCCTCCAGTCCACTGGCACTATTCCTGTAGCCAATGATGACATAAAAATCAAAGCCAAAGGTCCAGCAATCTCTTCCCTGGCCTCCCAGAGAATCCTAGGATAAATCCCATCAGGTCCCGGGGACTTATCTATTTTCAGCCTGTCCAGAATTGCCAACACCTCTTCCCTACGTACCTCAATGCCATCTATTCTATTAGCCTGGGGCTCAGCATTCTCCTCCACAACATTATCTTTTTCCTGAGTGAATACTGACGAAAAATATTCATTTAGTATCTCGCCTATCTCTTCAGACTCCACACACAATTTCCCATCCCTGTCCTTGACTGGTCCTACTGTTTCCCTAGTCATTCGCTTATTCCTGACATACCTATAGAAAGCTTTTGGGTTTTCCTTGATCCTTCCTGCCAAATACTTCTCATGTCCCCTCCTTGCTCGCCTTAGCTCTCTCTTTAGATCCTTCCTCGCTACCTTGTAACTATCCATCGCCCCAACCGAAACTTCACACTTCATCTTCACATAGGCCTCCTTCTTCCTCTTAACAAGAGATTCCACTTCCTTGGTAAACCACGGTTCCCTCGCTCGACGCCTTCCTCCCTGTCTGACCGGTACATACTTATCATGAACACGCAGTAGCTGATCCTTGAACAAGCCCCACTTATCCAGTGTGCCCAACACTTGCAGCCTACTTCTCCACCTTATCCCCCCCAAGTCACGTCTAATGGCATCATAATTGCCCTTCCCCCAGCTATAACTCTTGCCCTGCGGTGTATACTTATCCATTTCCATCATTAACGTAAACGTCACCGAATTGTGGTCACTGTCCCCAAAGTGCTCTCCTACCTCCAAATCCAACACCTGGCCTGGTTCATTACCCAAAACCAAATCCAACGTGGCTTCGCCTCTTGTTGGCCTGTCAACATATTGTTTCAGGAAACCCTCCTGCACACACTGTACAAAAAACGACCCACCTTGTTGGCCTGTCAACATATTGTGTCAGGAAACTCTTCTGCACACACTGTACAAAAAACGACCCATCTTGTTGGCCTGTCAACATATTGTGTCAGGAAACCCTTCTGCACACACTGTACAAAAAACGACTCATCTAATGTACTCGAACTATATATTTGCCAGTCAATATTTGGAAAGTTAAAGACTCCCATAATAACTACCCTGTTACTTTCGCTCTTATTCAGGATCATCCTTGCCATCCTTTCCTCTACATCCCTAGAACTATTTGGAGGCCTCTAGAAAACTCCCAACAGTGTGACCTCTCCTTTCCTGTTTCTAACCTCAGCCCATACTACCTCGGAAGATGAGTCCCCATCTAGCATCCACTCCGCCACCGTAATACTGCTCTTGACTAGCAGCGCCACACCTCCCCCTCTTTTGCCTCCTTCTCTGAGCTTACTAAAACACCTAAACCCCGGAACCGGCAACATCCATTCCTGTCCCTGCTCTATCCATGTCTCCGAAATGGCCACGACATCGAAGTCCCAGGTACCAACCCATGCTGCCAGTTCCCGTACCTTATTTCGTATACTCCTGGCATTGAAGTAGACACACTTCAAACCACCTACCTGAACACTGGCCCCCTCCTGCGACGTCAAATCTGTGCTCCTGACCTCTATACTCTCATTCTCCCGTACCCTAAAACTACAATCCAGGTTCCCATGCCCCTGCTGCATTAGTTTAAACCCCCCCCCAAAGAGCACTAACAAATCTCCCCCCAAAGATATTTGTACCCCTCAGGTTCAGATGTAGACCATCCTGTCTGTAGAGGTCCCGCCTTCCCCAGAAAGAGCCCCAGTTATCCAGAAATCTGAATCCCTCCCGCCTGCACCATCCCTGTAGCCACGTGTTTAATTGCTCTCTCTCCCTATTCCTCATCTCACTATCACGTGGCACTGGCAACAACCCAGAGATAACAACTCTGTTTGTTCTAGTTCTGAGCTTCCATCCTAGCTCCCTGAAAGCCTGCCTGACATCCTTGTCCCCTTTCCTACCTATGTCGTTCGTGCCAATGTGGACCACGACATGGGGCTGCTCCCCCTCCCCCTTAAGGACCCGGAAAACACGATCCAAGACATCACGTACCCTTGCACCTGGGAGGCAACATACCAAACGTGAGTCTCTCACGCTCCCACAAAATCTCCTATCTGTGCCCCTGACTATAGAGTCCCCAATTACTAATGCTCTGCTCCTCTCCCCCCTTCCCTCTGAGCAACAGGGACAGACTCCGTGCCAGAGGCCCGTACCCCATGGCTTACCCCTGGTAAGCCCCCCCCCCCCACAAGTATCCAAAGCGGTATACTTGTTTCTCAGGGGAACGACCGCAGGGGATCCCTGCACTGACTGCTTCTTCCCAGTCCCTCTTACAGTTACCCATCTATCTCTAATCTTTGGTGTAACTAATTCCCTGAAGCTACTATCTATGACCCCCTCTGCCTCCCGAATGATCCGAAGTTCTTCCAACTCCAGCTCCAGTTCCCTAACTCGGACTTGGAGGAGCTGGAGATGGCAGCACTTCCTGCAGGTAAAATCAGCAGGGACACTAACTGCATCCCTCACCTCAAACATCCTGCAGGAGGAATATTGCACTCCCTTCCCTGCCATTCCTCTAACTTTCAATCAAGATCTGGCTAACAACTAAATTTAAAAAAAAAATAATAATAATAATAAAATGTGGTACTTACCTCACACCAATGGGTTTTATTATTAGGTTAGAGGAGGAGGGCGGGTGGGAGACACTACACGTGTAGTGTCTCGGGTTTCCTCTCCACCAGAATTTATTGGTGAGGGTCTTCCCCGACGTCCGCGGGTCGAACTTCCTGTTCCCGCCTTAAAAAATAAAATTTAAAAAAAATACAACAGCAGCAAAGCGGAACAGAAACGGGATAAGGTAAGTGTTTACTTAAATACTCACCCAGCAGCAGCCCCCGCACTCCGCTCCCGCTGAAACTCCAAGAGATGCTCCTGCAAGGTAAGTTATTTTAAACCTAAATACTCACCTACCGGCAACCCCTGCATGCCGCTTCCCAGAAGTCCGTGGGTCGAACTTCCTGTTCCCGCCTTAAAAAAAAATTTTTTTTTTAAATACAACAGCAGCAAAGAGGAACAGAAACGGGACCAGGTAAGTGTTTACTTAAATACTCACCCAGCAGCAGCCCCCGCACTCCGCTCCCGCTGAAACTCCAAGTCGAGGGTAGTGGGTACAAAGAACAAAGAAATGTACAGCACAGGAACAGGCCCTTCGGCCCACCAAGCCCGTGCCGACCATGCTGCCCGACTAAACTACAATCTTCTACACTTCCTGGGTCCGTATCCCTCTATTCCCATCCTATTCATGTATTTGTCAAGATGCCCCTTAAATGTCCCTATCGTCCCTGCTTCCACCACCTCCTCCGGTAGCGAGTTCCAGGCACCCAGTAGCCTCTGCGTAAAAAACTGCCTCGTACATCTACTCTAAACCTTGCCCCTCTCACCTTAAACCTATGCCCCCTAGCAATTGACCCCTCTACCCCGGGGAAAAGCCTCTGACTATCCACTCTGTCTATGCCCCTCATAATTTTGTAGACCTCTATCAGGTCGCTCCTCAACCTCCTTCGTTCTAGTGAGAACAAACCGAGTTTATTCAACCGCTCCTCATAGCTAATGCCCTCCATACCAGGCAATATTCTGGTAAATCTCTTCTGCACCCTCTCTAAAGCCTCCACATCCTTCTGGTAGTGTGGCGACCAGAATTGAACACTATACTCCAAGTGTGGCCTAACTAAGGTTCTATACAGCTGCAACATGACTTGCCAATTCTTATACTCAATGCCCCGGCCAATGAAGGCAAGCATGCCGTATGCCTTCTTGACTACCTCCTCCACCTGTGTTGCCCCTTCCAGTGACCTGTGGACCTGTGCCCCTAGATCTCTTTGACTTTCAATACTCTTGAGGGTTCTACCATTCACTGTATATTCCCTACCTGCATTAGAACTTTCAAAATGCATTACCTCACATTTGTCTGGATTAAACTCCATCTGCCATCTCTCCGCCCAAGTCTCCAAACAATCTAAATCCTGCTGTATCCTCTGACAGTCCTCATCGCTATCCGCAATTCCACCATTTTTGTGTCATCTGCAAACTTACTAATCAGACCAGTTACATTTTCCTCCAAATCATTTATATATACTACAAACAGCAAAGGTCCCAGTACTGATCCCTGTGGAACACCACTGGTCACAGCCCTCCAATTAGAAAAGCATCCTTCCATTGCTACTCTCTGCCTTCTATGACCTAGCCAGTTCTGTATCCACCTTGCCAGCTCACCCCTGATCCCGTGTGACTTCACCTTTTGTACTAGTCTACCATGAGGGACCTTGTCAAAGGCCTTACTGATGTCCATATAGACAACATCCACTGCCCTACCTGCATCAATCATCTTAGTGACCTCCTCGAAAAACTCTATCAAGTTAGTGAGACACGACCTCCCCTTCACAAAACCATGCTGCCTCTCACTCATCCGTCCATTTGACTACAAATGGGAGTAGATCCTGTCTCGAAGAATTCTCTCCAGTAATTTCCCTACCACTGAAGTAAGGCTCACCTGGAACTCGCTGCCGGAGGAGGTGGTGGAAGCAGGGACGATAGTGAAATTTAAGGGACATCTGGACAAATACATGAATAGGATGGGAATAGAGGGATACGGACCCAGGAAGTGTAGAAGATTTTAGTTTAGACGGGCAGCATGGTCGGCACGGGCTCAGAGGGCCGAAGGGCCTGTTCCTGTGCTGTTCTTTTCTTTGTTCTTTGTCATTATTGAACGTAGATAACCAGTAAAGAATGATTGGTATCCCCTGATTTCTTGTAACCGAATCTGACGGAAAACTGCCGGTAGAACTAATTGCATCGGCATGAGGATAGATGTTGCCCTAGTGGACTGGAAAATTTACTGAAATTGTAGGACAGCTGATGAACAGTGACGGACATTGAAGGAGATGTTCCATTCCTCCCAACTAATATATATTCCAGAGAGGATGAAAGATTGAATGGGCAAAATGCATCGTTGACTAAGCAAGGTGGTTAAAGGCAAAAGCTAAGACATACCATATTGCAAAGGTCAGTGGCAGCTGGGGGATTGGGAAACTTTCAAAGAGCAAGAAAAGTTACTAAAATAAATAAAGGAGCAAAGGTAATTTATGGAATAAAGTCAGCGCAAACTATAAAAAAAGATAGCAAATAATAATTTAAGTATCGAAAAAGGAAGAGGAGCTAAATACAAAATTGATGCCTTGGAAGACAATACTGATGGCTTAATAACGGGGAACATGGAAATAGAAGATGCACTAAAACCATCTTAATGGTCACACGAAATGGAGAGATTGTAGAAGAGGAGGAAATTAAAACAATCGCCATCACCAGGAAAGAAGTACTGAACTAACCGTTAGGATCGAAGGCCGTCAAATACACAGGGCCTGATCCACTAAATCCTAGCTGTTAGATTAATTGACAGCAGTGATATTAGTCACTGGTTGTAATATTGAACAATTCCGTGGATTCTGGAAAGGTTCAGGCCGATTGTAATGCCCCTGTTCAAAAAGGGAGAAACGCAGAACGCAGGAATCCATGGACAGAGTAACGTCTGTCGTTAGGAAATAGTAAACATCCATTATTAAGTACGCAGCAATTGGATATCTGGGAAGTCCAAATGCAATCCATCAGAATCACCGGGTGTATGAAAGTTTAAAAGCGTTTAACTGATTCGCTAGAGTTCTTTGAAGATGTAACAAATTAAGTGGATAATGGGGGTTCTGTAGATATCGTGTATGTAGACTTCCAGAAAACCTTTGATAAGGCGCCACACAAAACAGATTAAGACACAACGTAAGATCCCATGTGTTTGGACGTAATATATTAGCTTGGGATAGGATTGGCGTACGAAGAGAAAGCATAGCCGGGGAATAGATGGTTCTTTTGCTGGATGACAAGCTGTACCGAGACGTGAGAAAATAGGTGGAAAGAAAACTGGAATCAGGAAATAAGATAATTACAAACGGGTAGCGATTGTTTCGATGAGTTGGCCAAATGTTGGCAGATGGATGGCGTGGTGGCACACTGGTTAGCAATGTTGCCTCAGAGCGCAAGGAACCCGCGTCCAATTCCAATCTTGGATGGTGTGTGGTGTTTATATATTCTCCCTGTGTATCCGTGGGTCTAAAGGTTAGGTGGGGTTACGCGGATAGGGCGGGGGAATGTGCTCTTTCAGTGGGTCAGTGTAGACGCGCTGGGCCGAATGGCCTCCATCTGCACTGCAGTGATTCAATGGATAAATATGAGGTTATCCATTTTGATCGGGGGAATAAAAAAGCAACTTATGACCTGAATGGACAAAGGGAGAGGATTACACTCCCAATCAGGAGAATTTATAATAGAGAACAAGATCATTACAGAGCAATTAAACAATTATTTCAGTTCTACTTTTATGGAGGAATACACAAATACCTTCTCAGAATTGCTGAGGAATGAAGGGTCGAATGAGGAATGGTTGGAAATTAGTATCCGTCAAATAATTGTGCCGGTGAAATTAATGGGACTGAAAGATTATAACTTCCAGGGGGTGAGAACTTAAGTGTTAGG
Source organism: Scyliorhinus torazame (assembly GCF_047496885.1). Lineage (NCBI taxonomy): Eukaryota > Metazoa > Chordata > Chondrichthyes > Carcharhiniformes > Scyliorhinidae > Scyliorhinus > Scyliorhinus torazame. The sequence continues at coordinate 47,836,503 of NC_092731.1, forward strand.
CTGCTGAAAGATGTGACCATGGAATTCGTGAATGCGCTTTTTGCCATCTTTCAAAATTGTATAGCCTCTAGAACAGTCCGAACATATTTCAGAGCGGAAAAGTGTAACCACACTATTGTAAAACGAAAGGATGAAGAACATGTGGAATTACAGATCGGTTAGTCAAGCATCAATTCCAGAGCAAATGTTGGCATCCATTGTAACGCATATGTTAACAGGATATTTAGCAAACATGATCGGAATTAGGCATCTTGAACATTGGTTTTGAAATGACAAACATCTTTGACGAAGCAGCCAGAATATTTTGGGACGAATATTTTGAGTACATATTAACTTACTTGCCTTGCAGGTCAGCTGTTGAGTTCGGGAGTGAGAGCTGGGACCTTAGAATCAGCGCGGGAATTTTGAAAAGCGCGGGGGCTGCGAGACAGAGGGGACCATTTAAAAGGTTGCTGTCTGTGGTGAGGTGAGTACATATTAACTTACTTGCCTTGCAGGTCAGCTGTTGAGTTCGGGAGTGAGAGCTGGGACCTTAGAATCAGCGCGGGAATTTTGAAAAGCGCGGGGGCTGCGAGACAGAGGGGACCATTTAAAAGGTTGCTGTCTGTGGTGAGGTGAGTACAGATTAACTTACTTGCCTTGCAGGTCAGCTGTTGAGTTCGGGAGTGAGAGCTGGGACCTTAGAATCAGCGCGGGAATTTTGAAAAAGCGCAGATTAACAACTTGCTTACCTTGCAGGCCAAGTCGATTTCAGCAGGAGCGGAGCAGGTTAGTCCATTTCTGCGGGGGCAGTGCGGAAGTGATTTCTGGGAGGTAAGTTTCTCCTTTAAATAAATTTTTTTTAAAAAATTCTAGTGTTTAAGGTGGGAACAGGAAGTCGACCCGCGGACGTCTGGGAAGACCCTCACCAATAAATTCTGGTGGAGAGGAAACCCGAGACACTACACGTGTAGTGTCTCCCACCCGCCCTCCTCCTCTAACCTAATAATAAAACCCTTTGGAGTGAGGTAAGTACCATATTTTATTATTGTTATTAATAATTTTTATTCTTTCTTTTTTTTTTATATATAAAAATTTTTTTTTTTTAATTTAGTTGTTAGCCAGATCTTGGTAGAAAGTTAGAGGAATGGCAGGGAAGGGAGTGCAATGTTCCTCCTGCAGGATGTTTGAGGTGAGGGATGCCGTTAGTGTCCCTGCTGATTTTACCTGCAGGAAGTGCTGCCATCTCCAGCTCCTCCAAGACCGAGTTAGGGAACTGGAGCTGGAGTTGGAAGAACTTCGGATCATTCGGGAGGCAGAGGGGGTCATAGATAGCAGCTTCAGGGAATTAGTTACACCAAAGATTGGAGATAGATGGGTAACTGTAAGAGGGACGGGGAAAAAACAGTCAGTGCAGGGATCCCCTGCGGTCGTTCCCCTGAGAAACAAGTATACCGCTTTAGATACTTGTGGGGGGGACGACTTACCAGGGGTAAGCCATGGGGTACAGACCTCTGGCACAGAGTCTGTCCCTGTTGCTCAGAAGGGAAGGGGGGAGAGGAGCAGAGCATTAGTAATTGGGGACTCTATAGTCAGGGGCACAGATAGGAGATTTTGTGGGAGCGTGAGAGACTCACGTTTGGTATGTTGCCTCCCAGGTGCAAGGGTACGTGATGTCTCGGATCGTGTTTTCCGGGTCCTTAAGGGGGAGGGGGAGCAGCCCCAAGTCGTGGTCCACATTGGCACTAACGACATATGTAGGAAAGGGGATAAGGATGTCAGGCAGGCTTTCAGGGAGCTAGGATGGAAGCTCAGAACTAGAACAAACAGAGTTGTTATCTCTGGGTTGTTGCCCGTGCCACGTGATAGTGAGATGAGGAATAGGGAGAGAGAGCAATTAAACACGTGGCTACAGGGATGGTGCAGGCGGGAGGGATTCAGATTTCTGGATAACTGGGGCGCTTTCTGGGGAAGGTGGGACCTCTACAGACAGGATGGTCTACATCTGAACCTGCGGGGCACAAATATCCTGGGGGGGAGATTTGTTAGTGCTCTTTGGGGGGGTTTAAACTAATGCAGCAGGGGCATGGGAACCTGGATTGTAGTTTTAGGGTAAGGGAGAATGAGAGTATAGAGGTCAGGAGCTCAGATTTGACGTCGGAGGAGGGGGCCAGTGTTCAGGTAGGTGGTTTGAAGTGTGTCTACTTCAATGCCAGGAGTATACGAAATAAGGTAGGGGAACTGGCAGCATGGGTTGGTACCTGGGACTTCGATGTTGTGGCCATTTCGGAGACGTGGATAGAGCAGGGACAGGAATGGATGTTGCAGGTTCCGGGGTTTAGGTGTTTTAGTAAGCTCAGGGAAGGAGGCAAAAGAGGGGGAGGTGTGGCGCTGCTAGTCAAGAGCAGTATTACGGTGGCGGAGAGGATGCTAGATGGGGACTCATCTTCCGAGGTAGTATGGGCTGAGGTTAGAAACAGGAAAGGAGAGGTCACCCTGTTGGGAGTTTTCTATAGGCCTCCAAATAGTTCTAGGGATGTAGAGGAAAGGATGGCGAAGATGATCCTGGATATGAGCGAAAGTAACAGGGTAGTTATTATGGGAGACTTTAACTTTCCAAATATTGACTGGAAAAGATATAGTTCGAGTACATTAGATGGGTCGTTTTTTGTTCAGTGTGTGCAGGAGGGTTTCCTGACACAGTTTGTTGACAGGCCAACAAGAGGTGAGGCCACATTGGATTTGGTTTTGGGTAATGAACCAGGCCAGGTGTTGGATTTGGAGGTAGGTGAGCACTTTGGGGACAGTGACCACAATTCGGTGACGTTTACGTTAAGGATGGAAAGGGATAAGTATACACCGCAGGGCAAGAGTTATAGCTGGGGGAAGGGAAATTATGATGCCATTAGACGTGACTTGGGGGGGATAAGGTGGAGAAGTAGGCTGCAAGTTTTGGACACACTGGATAAGTGGAGCTTGTTCAAGGATCAGCTATTGCGTGTTCTTGATAAGTATGTACCGGTCAGGCAGGGAGGAAGGTGCCAAGCGAGGGAACCGTGGTTTACCAAAGAAGTGGAATCTCTTGTTAAGAGGAAGAAGGAGGCCTATGTGAAGATGAGGTGTGAAGTTTCAGTTGGGGCGATGGATAGTTACAAGGTAGCGAGGAAGGATCTAAAGAGAGAGCTAAGACGAGCAAGGAGGGGACATGAGAAGTATTTGGCAGGAAGGATCAAGGAAAACCCAAAAGCTTTCTATAGGTATGTCAGGAATAAGCGAATGACTAGGGACAGAGTAGGACCAGTCAAGGACAGGGATGGGAAGTTGTGTGTAGAGTCTGAAGAGATAGGCGAGATACTAAATGAATATTTTTCGTCAGTATTCACTCAGGAAAAAGATAATGTTGTGGAGGAGAATGCTGAGCTCCAGGTAAATAGATTAGATGGCATTGAGGTAAGTAGGGAAGAGGTGTTGGCAATTCTGGACAGGCTGAAAATAGATAAGTCCCCGGGGCCTGATGGGATTTATCCTAGGATTCTCTGGGAGGCAAGGGAAGAGATTGCTGGACCATTGGCTTTGATTTTTATGTCATCATTGGATACAGGAATAGTGCCAGAGGACTGGAGGATAGCAAATGTGGTCCCTTTGTTCAAAAAGGGGAGCAGAGACAACCCCGGCAACTATAGACCGGTGAGCCTCACGTCTGTAGTGGGTAAAGTCTTGGAGGGCATTATAAGAGACAAGATTTATAATCATCTAGATAGGAATAATATGATCAGGGATAGTCAGCATGGCTTTGTGAAGGGTAGGTCATGCCTCACAAACCTTATCGAGTTCTTTGAGAAGGTGACTGAACAGGTAGACGAGGGTAGAGCAGTTGATGTGGTGTATATGGATTTCAGCAAAGCGTTTGATAAGGTTCCCCACGGTAGGCTATTGCAGAAAATACGGAGGCTGGGGATTGAGGGTGATTTAGAGATGTGGATCAGAAATTGGCTAGCTCAAAGAAGACAGAGGGTGGTGGTTGATGGGAAATGTTCAGAATGGAGTTCTGTCACAAGTGGAGTACCAGAAGGATCTGTTCTGGGGCCGTTGCTGTTTGTCATTTTTATCAATGACCTAGAGGAAGGCGCAGAAGGGTGGGTGAGTAAATTTGCAGACGATACTAAAGTCGGTGGTGTTGTCGATAGTGAGGAAGTAGCAGGTTACAGAGGGATATAGATAAGCTGCAGTGCTGGGCTGAGAGGTGGCAAATGGAGTTTAATGTAGAGAAGTGTGAGGTGATTCACTTTGGAAGGAAAAACAGGAATGTGGAATATGTGGCTAATGGAAAAGTTCTTGAAAGTGTGGATGAGCAGAGGGATCTAGGTGTCCATGTACATAGATCCCTGAAAGTTGCCACCCAGGTTGATAGGGTGGTGAAGAAGGCCTATGGAGTGTTGGCCTTTATTGGTAGAGGGATTGAGTTCCGGAGTCAGGAGGTCATGTTGCAGCTGTACAGAACTCTGGTACGGCCGCATTTGGAGTATTGCGTACAGTTCTGGTCACCGCATTATAGGAAGGACGTGGAGGCTTTGGAACGGGTGCAGAGGAGATTTACCAGGATGTTGCCTGGAATGGAGGGAAAATCTTATGAGGAAAGGCTGATGGACTTGAGGTTGTTTTCGTTAGAGAGAAGAAGGTTAAGAGGAGACTTGATAGAGGCATACAAAATGATCAGAGGGTTAGATAGGGTGGACAGTGAGAGTCTTCTCCCGCGGATGGAAATGGCTAGCACGAGGGGACATAGCCTTAAACTGAGGGGTAATAGATATAGGACAGAGGTCAGGGGTAGGTTCTTTACGCAAAGAGTAGTGAGGCCGTGGAATGCCCTACCTGCTACAGTAGTGAACTCGCCAACATTAAGGGCATTTAAAAGTTTATTGGATAAACATATGGATGATAATGGTATAGTGTCGGTTAGATGGCTTTTGTTTCGGTGCAACACCGTGGGCCGAAGGGCCTGTACTGCGCTGTATTGTTCTATGTAACTATGAGAGTATAAGGGGAAAGCCTTTTATCATAGATTATCATAGAATTTACAGTGCAGAAGGAGGCCAGTCGGCCCATCGAGTCTGCACCGGCTCTTGGAAAGAGCACCCTACCCAAGGTCCACACCTCCACCCTATCCCCATAACCCAGTAACCCCATCCAATCCCCATAACCCAGTAACCCCACCCAACACTAAGGGCAATTTTGGACACTAAGGGCAATTTATCATGGCAAATCCACCTAACCTGCACATCTTTGGACTGTGGGAGGAAACCGGAGCACCCGGAGGAAACCCACGCACACACGGAGAGGATGTGCAGACTGTGCACAGACAGTGACCCAAGCCATAATCGAACCTGGGACCCTGGAGCTGTGAAGCAATTGTGCTATCCGCAACGCTACCATAGAACATAGAACAATAGAACAATACAGCGCAGTACAGGCCCTTCGGCCCACGATGTTGCACCGACATGGGAAGTCAAAAAAACAAAAGCCATCTAACCTACACTATGCCATTATCATCCATATGCTTATCCAATAAACTTTTAAATGCCCTCAATGTTGGCGAGTTCACTACTGTTGCAGGTAGGGCATTCCACGGCCTCACCACTCTTTGCATAAAGAACCTACCTCTGACCTCTGTCCTATATCTATTACCCCTCAGTTTAAGGCTATGTCCCCTCGTGCTAGCCATTTCCATCCGCGGGAGAAGGCTCTCACTGTCCACCCTATCTAACCCCCTGATCATTTTGTATGCCTCTATTAAGTCTCCTCTTAACCTTCTTCTCTCTAACGAAAGCAACCTCAAGTCCATCAGCCTTTCCTCATAAGATTTTCCCTCCATACCAGGCAACATCCTGGTAAATCTCCTCTGCACCCGTTCCAAAGCTTCCACGTCCTTCCTATAATGAGATGACCAGAACTGTGCGCAATACTCCAAATGCGGCCGTACTGTGCTGCCCTATGTGGAATATTCATGTTTTCATAAAGCCACGTAGGGTTATAGTGCGCAAAATTAAAACACATCGGATTTTGGTTAATAGATTGATATATAGTAGTGTGTGTGGACAAAATATGGTAGACACAGCATAACGCAGCTAAGTGTGAAGTTATCAACATTGGTCGGCAAACAGAATGGCCGAGTATTATTTAAATGGTGAGAGATTGGGAACTGATGTACAAAGGCACTTTGCTGTCCATGTACACCAATTACTCAAACCAATCAGGGAAATGCAACAAGTTATCCTTCATTGCAAGAAGATTTCAATGCAGAAGCAGCAATGCTTCATGGCAGTTGTGCAGAGCATTGGTGAGACCGCGTTTGGAGGATTGCATGGGTTCGGGTATCCTTACATAAGAACGTGGACAGGACAAAATTGTTTCCCTTGGTGGATAATTCCTAGAACCAGGAGCCATAGATTCAAGATAAGTGGAAGAAGGTGTAAAGGAGACATGAGGAAGAATGTTTTTACACAGAGGACAGTCGGAACCTGGAAGTGGCTACCCGAGTGGGCAGTGGCGGGAGAGACTTGAAACACTTTTTAAAAGGTACCTATATCTGCACCATAGCTGCTCTAAGCTACATGGTTGTGGGCCGGGTGCAGGAAGATTTCATAGATTCATGGGATTAGAAAGTGCACCTGTGTGTCCTCGGGCTAGCATGGACAAGGTGGGCCAAATGGCCATCTTCCGGACAGTTTTCGCTGAATCTATGATTCTAAAGGATATACTCACCATCGAGGGAGTGCAGCGAAGGATCCCCTGACGGTTTCATGGCAGGATTGTCATATGGGAAGAGATTGGGTCCAATGGGTCTGCATTCACTGGAATTTAGAAGAATGAGGGGGGATCTAATTGAAACGTAAAGATTCTGAGAGGGCTGGACAGATTCTATACAGGGATAATGGCCATCTCCACCCCGACCCCCCCCCCCCCCCCCCCCCACCCCGCCAACTCCATGACCTGGGCGTTAAAGACTAGGGGCCATAGTTTGGGGATACGGATGCGCAGTTGGTACTGAAATGAGGCGAGATCTGCTCTCTCAGAGGGTGGCAAACCTTTGGAATTCTGTACCTCAGAGCTGTGTGGAGGCAAAAGCACCGAATACATTTATAGAATCACAGAGGATTCTAATTGTTATGACCCATCTTCTCTGTACCGGCTCTGCAAATGAGCATTATAACTGATTGCCATTCTCCTGCCTTTCCACCGTAGCCTGGCACATTTTGTCCAATGAAGTCATCATCTAATGCCCTATTGGATGTCTCGATTCAACCTGCCCTCACCACATTTCACTGCAGTGGATTCCATCCGTTGTTTTAAAAATATATTATTTTCTCACATCACAATTTCTTGTTTTGAAAATCATTTTGCATTTGTGCCCTCTTGGTCTTGATGATTTCACGTGCGCGAACAGTTTCTCCCTATCTCCTCTGTCCAGCCCATTCATGATTTTGAATATCTCCATAAAACCTCCACATAGCCTTCTACTCTTCAAGATGAACAGCCCCACCCTCTGTAAGATACATCACTGGAGGTGCTCATTCCTGGAACGATTCTCCCAGTGAGCCAGAGAAGACAGAGCCAGGAGTGAGACACAGCTAAGAGTGAGTTTGGGAATTTGAATCTAGGTGGGAGTTCGAAGCTGGGTGGGGAGGAAGTGCTTTTTATCCCTGGTAAGTGACTGGTAAGTAGTGTTTCTGTTTTTCTGTTTCTTTTCATTGGTATATTTATTTATTTTTTCTTTGTTGTTTTCTTTTGTTGAAATTGTAGTTGTTGAAGTTAACTGAAGGTTTAAGACATGGCAGGAGATCTCAGACCCGTGTCATGCTCCTCGTGTGCGATGTGGGAGCTCAGGGACACATCCACTGTCCCTGGCTCCTTCACGTGCAAGAAGTGTGTCCAGTTGCAGCTCCTGTTAGACAGCTTGACGGCTCTGGAGCTGTGGATGGACTCACTTTGGAGCATCATTTGCAGACCGCAGGTGAAAGGTACTGAGGGAGATAGAAAATGGGTGACCAAAAGACAGAGCAAGAGTAGGAAGGCAGTGCAGGTGTCCTCTGCGGTCATCTGCTTGCAAAACAGATATACCGCTTTGGATACTGTTGAGGGAGAAGACTCACCAGGGGAAGGCAGCAGCAGCCAGGTTCATGGCACCGTGGCTGGCTCTGCTGCGCAGCTGAGCAGGAAGAAGAATGGCAGGGTTATAGTGATAGGGGACTCAATTGTAAGGGGAATAGACAGGCGGTTCTGCGGACGCAATCGAGACTCCAGGACGGTATGTTGCCTCCCTGGTGCAAGGGTCAAGGATGTCTCGGAGCGGCTGCAGGACATTCTGGGGGGGGGAGGGTGAACAGCCAGCTGTCATGTTGCACATAGGCACCAACGATACAGGTAAAAAACGGGACGAGGTCCTACATCTGAATTTAGGGAGCTAGGAGTTAAATTAAAAAGTAGGACCTCAAAAGTAGTAATCTCAGGATTGCTACCAGTGCCACGAGCTAGTCAGAGTAGGAAAGTCAGGATAGAGAGGATGAATACGTGGCTCGAGAGATGGTGCAAGAGGGAGGGATTCAAATTCCTGGGGCATTGGAACCGGTTCTTGGGGAGGTGGGACCAGTACAAACCGGACGGTCTGCACCTGGGCAGGACTGGAACCGATGTCCTGGGGGGGGGGGGTGTATGCTAGAGCTGTTGGGGAGAGTTTAAACTAATGTGGCAGGGGGATGGGAACCGATGCAGGAAGTTGGAAGGTAGTAAAACAGGGACAGAAATAAAAGGCAATAAGGGAGAAAGTGTAAGGCAGAGAAGCCATAGTCAAAAATCAAAAAGGGCGACAGTACATGGTACAGTGACTGAGGGGAGCGCAGTGAATAGGACCAGGAATACTTAAAGAAATAAAACGGGAAGTGAAAACATTTATGGTAAGCGACGCGGCAGGTTGTTACATGAAGATATGGGTTCAACGACAAGGAAAATTAGGAGAAAGGTTACGAGGAAATATAACTTAGGAGAGGTTACTGATCGAGGTGTTATGATTCAGAACAGAAGTAAAAAAGCCAACATAAGTGTACTTTACCTGAATGCTCGTAGTATTCGGAATAAGGTAAATGAGTTGATGGCGCAAATCATCGTGAATGACTCTGATTTAGTGGCCATTACTGAAACATGGTTAAAGGATGGTCACGACTGAGCGTTAAATATCCGAGGGTATCAAACTATTCGGAAGGACAGAGTGGATTGTAAGGGAGGTGGTGTAGCTCTGTTATTTCAGGATGACATCTGGGCAACAGTAAGGGATGACATCGGTGCTATGGAGGATAAGGTTGAATCCATTTGGGTGGAAATCAGGAATAGTAAGGCGAAAAGGTCACTGATAGGAGTAATCTATAGGCCACCAAATAGTAACATTATGGTGGGGCAGGCAATAAACAAAGAAATAAATGATGCATTTAGAAATGGTACAGCAGTTATCATGGGGGATTTTAATCTACATGTCGATTGGTTTAACCAGGTCGGTCAAGGCAGCCTTGAGGAGGAGTTTATAGAATGTATCCACGATAGTTTCCTAGCAGAGTATGTAATGGAACCTACGAAGGAACAAGCGGTCCTAGATCTGGTCCTGTGTAATGAGACAGGATTGATTCAGGATCTCATAGTTAGGGATCCTCTCGGAAAGAGCGATCACAATATGGTGGAATTTAAAATACAGATGGAGGGTGAGAAGGTAAAATCAAACACTAGTGTTTTGTGCTGAAACAAAGGAGATTAAAATGGGATGAGAGAAGAACTAACTATGATAGACTGGGAGCAAAGACTTTATGGTGAAACAGTTGAGGAACAGTGGAGAACCTTCCAAGTGATTTTTCACAGTGTTCAGCAAAGGTTTATACCAACAAAAAGAAAGGACGGTAAAAAGAGGGAAAATCAACCGTGGCTATCTAAGGAAATAAGGGAGAGTATCAAATTGAAGGAAAAACATACAAAGTAGCAAAGATCCGTGGGAGACTAGAGGACTGGGAAATCTTTAGGGGGGCAACAGAAAGCTACTAAAAAAAGCTATAAAGGAGAGTAAAATAGATTATGAGAGTAAACTTGCTCAGAATATAAAAACAGATAGTAAAGGTTTCTACAAATACATAAAACAAAAAAGAGGGACTGAGGTAAATATTGGTCCTTTAGAGGATGAGAAGGGAGATTTAATAATGGGAGATGAGGAAATGGCTGAGGAACTGAACAGGTTTTTTGGGTCGGTCTTCACAGTGGAAGACACAAATAACATGCCAGTGACTGATGGAAATGATGCTATGACAGGTGAGGACCTTGAGAGGATTGTTATCACCAAGGAGGTCGTGATGGGCAAGCTAATGGGGCTAAAGGTAGACAAGTCTCCTGGACCTGATGGAATGCATCCCAGAGCGCTAAAAGAGATGGCTAGGGAAATTGCAAATGCACTAGTGATAATTTATCAAAATTCACTAGACTCTGGGGTGGTCCCGGCGGATTGGAAATTAGCAAACGTAACACCACTGTTTAAAAAAGGAGGTCGGCAGAAAGCGGGTAATTATAGGCCGGTGAGCTTAACTTCGGTAGTAGGGAAGATGCTGGAATCTATCATAGAACATAGAACATAGAACAATACAGCGCAGTACAGGCCCTTCGGCCCACGATGTTGCACCGAAACAAAAGCCATCTAACCTACACTATACCATTATCATCCATATGTTTATCCAATAAACTTTTAAATGCCCTTAATGTTGGCGAGTTCACTACTGTAGCAGGTAGGGCATTCCACGGCCTCACTACTCTTTGCGTAAAGAACCTACCCCTGACGTCTGTCCTATATCTATTACCCCTCAGTTTAAGGCTATGTCCCCTCGTGCTAGCCATTTCCATCCGCGGGAGAAGGCTCTCACTGTCCACCCTATCCAACCCCCTGATCATTTTGTATGCCTCTATTAAGTCTCCTCTTAACCTTCTTCTCTCCAACGAAAACAACCTCAAGTCCATCAGCCTTTCCTCATAAGATTTTCCCTCCATACCAGGCAACATCCTGGTAAATCTCCTCTGCACCCGTTCCAAAGCCTCCACGTCCTTCCTATAATGCGGTGACCAGAACTGTACGCAATACTCCAAATGCGGCCGTACCAGAGTTCTGTACAGCTGCAACATGACCTCCTGACTCCGGAACTCAATCCCTCTACCAATAAAGGCCAACACTCCATAGGCCTTCTTCACCACCCTATCAACCTGGGTGGCAACTTTCAGGGATCTATGTACATGGACACCTAGATCCCTCTGCTCATCCACACTTTCAAGAACTTTTCCATTAGCCACATATTCCACATTCCTGTTTTTCCTTCCAAAGTGAATCACCTCACACTTCTCTACATTAAACTCCATTTGCCACCTCTCAGCCCAGCACTGCAGCTTATCTATATCCCTCTGTAACCTGCTACTTCCTTCCTCACTATCGACAACACCACCGACTTTAGTATCGTCTGCAAATTTACTCACCCACCCTTCTGCGCCTTCCTCTAGGTCATTGATAAAAATGACAAACAGCAACGGCCCCAGAACAGATCCTTGTGGTACTCCACTTGTGACAGAACTCCATTCTGAACATTTCCCATCAACCACCACCCTCTGTCTTCTTTCAGCTAGCCAATTTCTGATCCACATCTCTAAATCACCCTCAATCCCCAGCCTCCGTATTTTCTGCAATAGCCTACCGTGGGGAACCTTATCAAACGCTTTGCTGAAATCCATATACACCACATCAACTGCTCTACCCTCGTCTACCTGTTCAGTCACCTTCTCAAAGAACTCGATAAGGTTTGTGAGGCATGACCTACCCTTCACAAAGCCATGCTGACTATCCCTGATCATATTATTCCTATCTAGATGATTATAAATCTTGTCTCTTATAATGCCCTCCAAGACTTTACCCACTACAGACGTGAGGCTCACCGGTCTATAGTTGCCGGGGTTGTCTCTGCTCCCCTTTTTGAACAAAGGGACCACATTTGCTATCCTCCAGTCCTCTGGCACTATTCCTGTATCCAATGATGACATAAAAATCAAAGCCAATGGTCCAGCAATCTCTTCCCTGGCCTCCCAGAGAATCCTAGGATAAATCCCATCAGGCCCCGGGGACTTATCTATTTTCAGCCTGTCCAGAATTGCCAACACCTCTTCCCTACTTAGCTCAATGCCATCTAATCTATTTACCTGGAGCTCAGCATTCTCCTCCACAACATTATCTTTTTCCTGAGTGAATACTGACGAAAAATATTCATTTAGTATCTCGCCTATCTCTTCAGACTCTACACACAACTTCCCATCCCTGTCCTTGACTGGTCCTACTCTGTCCCTAGTCATTCGCTTATTCCTGACATACCTATAGAAAGCTTTTGGGTTTTCCTTGATCCTTCCTGCCAAATACTTCTCATGTCCCCTCCTTGCTCGTCTTAGCTCTCTCTTTAGATCCTTCCTCGCTACCTTGTAACTATCCATCGCCCCAACTGAAACTTCACACCTCATCTTCACATAGGCCTCCTTCTTCCTCTTAACAAGAGATTCCACTTCTTTGGTAAACCACGGTTCCCTCGCTCGGCACCTTCCTCCCTGCCTGACCGGTACATACTTATCAAGAACACGCAATAGCTGATCCTTGAACAAGCTCCACTTATCCAGTGTGTCCAAAACTTGCAGCCTACTTCTCCACCTTATCCCCCCCAAGTCACGTCTAATGGCATCATAATTTCCCTTCCCCCAGCTATAACTCTTGCCCTGCGGTGTATACTTATCCCTTTCCATCCTTAACGTAAACGTCACCGAATTGTGGTCACTGTCCCCAAAGTGCTCACCTACCTCCAAATCCAACACCTGGCCTGGTTCATTACCCAAAACCAAATCCAACGTGGCCTCACCTCTTGTTGGCCTGTCAACAAACTGTGTCAGGAAACCCTCCTGCACACACTGAACAAAAAACGACCCATCTAATGTACTCGAACTATATCTTTTCCAGTCAATATTTGGAAAGTTAAAGTCTCCCATAATAACTACCCTGTTACTTTCGCTCATATCCAGGATCATCTTCGCCATCCTTTCCTCTACATCCCTTGAACTATTTGGAGGCCTATAGAAAACTCCCAACAGGGTGACCTCTCCTTTCCTGTTTCTAACCTCAGCCCATACTACCTCGGAAGATGAGTCCCCATCTAGCATCCTCTCCGCCACCGTAATACTGCTCTTGACTAGCAGCGCCACACCTCCCCCTCTTTTGCCTCCTTCCCTGAGCTTACTAAAACACCTAAACCCCGGAACCTGCAACATCCATTCCTGTCCCTGCTCTATCCACGTCTCCGAAATGGCCACAACATCGAAGTCCCAGGTACCAACCCATGCTGCCAGTTCCCCTACCTTATTTCGTATACTCCTGGCATTGAAGCAGACACACTTCAAACCACCTACCTGAACACTGGCCCCCTCCTCCGACGTCAAATCTGAGCTCCTGACCTCTATACTCTCATTCTCCCTTACCCTAAAACTACAATCCAGGTTCCCATGCCCCTGCTGCATTAGTTTAAACCCCCCCAAAGAGCACTAACAAATCTCCCCCCCAGGATATTTGTGCCCCGCAGGTTCAGATGTAGACCATCCTGTCTGTAGAGGTCCCACCTTCCCCAGAAAGCGCCCCAGTTATCCAGAAATCTGAATCCCTCCCGCCTGCACCATCCCTGTAGCCACGTGTTTAATTGCTCTCTCTCCCTATTCCTCATCTCACTATCACGTGGCACGGGCAACAACCCAGAGATAACAACTCTGTTTGTTCTAGTTCTGAGCTTCCATCCTAGCTCCCTGAAAGCCTGCCTGACATCCTTATCCCCTTTCCTACCTATGTCGTTAGTGCCAATGTGGACCACGACTTGGGGCTGCTCCCCCTCCCCCTTAAGGACCCGGAAAACACGATCCGAGACATCACGTACCCTTGCACCTGGGAGGCAACATACCAAACGTGAGTCTCTCACGCTCCCACAAAATCTCCTATCTGTGCCCCTGACTATAGAGTCCCCAATTACTAATGCTCTGCTCCTCTCCCCCCTTCCCTTCTGAGCAACAGGGACAGAATCTGTGCCAGAGGTCTGTACCCCATGGCTTACCCCTGGTAAGTCGTCCCCCCCACAAGTATCCAAAGCGGTATACTTGTTTCTCAGGGGAACGACCGCAGGGGATCCCTGCACTGACTGTTTTTTCCCCGTCCCTCTTACAGTTACCCATCTATCTCCAATCTTTGGTGTAACTAATTCCCTGAAGCTGCTATCTATGACCCCCTCTGCCTCCCGAATGATCCGAAGTTCTTCCAACTCCAGCTCCAGTTCCCTAACTCGGTCTTGGAGGAGCTGGAGATGGCAGCACTTCCTGCAGGTAAAATCAGCAGGGACACTAACGGCATCCCTCACCTCAAACATCCTGCAGGAGGAACATTGCACTCCCTTCCCTGCCATTCCTCTAACTTTCTACCAAGATCTGGCTAACAACTAAATTTAAAAAAAAAATTTTATATATAAAAAAAAAATAAAGAATAAAAATTATTAATAACAATAATAAAATATGGTACTTACCTCACACCAAAGGGTTTTATTATTAGGTTAGAGGAGGAGGGCGGGTGGGAGACACTACACGTGTAGTGTCTCGGGTTTCCTCTCCACCAGAATTTATTGGTGAGGGTCTTCCCAGACGTCCGCGGGTTGACTTCCTGTTCCCACCTTCAACACGAGAATTTTTTTTAAAAAAATGTATTTAAAGGAGAAACTTACCTCCCAGAAATCACTTCCGCACTGCCCCCGCAGAAATGGACTAACCTGCTCCGCTCCTGCTGAAATCGACTTGGCCTGCAAGGTAAGCAAGTTGTTAATCTGTACTCACCTCACCACAGACAGCAACCTTTTAAATGGTCCCCTCTGTCTCGCAGCCCCCGCGCTTTTCAAAATTCCCGCGCTGATTCTAAGGTCCCAGCTCTCACTCCCGAACTCAACAGCTGACCTGCAAGGCAAGTAAATTAATCTGTACTCACCTCACCACAGACAGCAACCTTTTAAATGGTCCCCTCTGTCTCGCAGCCCCCGCGCTTTTCAAAATTCCCGCGCTGATTCTAAGGTCCCAGCTCTCACTCCCGAACTCAACAGCTGACCTGCAAGGCAAGTAAGTTAATCTGTACTCACCTCACCACAGACAGCAACCTTTTAAATGGTCCCCTCTGTCTCGCAGCCCCCGCGCTTTTCAAAATTCCCGCGCTGATTCTAAGGTCCCAGCTCTCACTCCCGAACTCAACAGCTGACCTGCAAGGCAAGTAAATTAATCTGTACTCACCTCACCACAGACAGCAACCTTTTAAATGGTCCCCTCTGTCTCGCAGCCCCCGCGCTTTTCAAAATTCCCGCGCTGATTCTAAGGTCCCAGCTCTCACTCCCGAACTCAACAAAGAACAAAGAACAAAGAACAAAGAAATGTACAGCACAGGAACAGGCCCTTCGGCCCTCCAAGCCCGTGCCGACCATACTGCCCGACTAAACTACAATCTTCTACACTTCCTGGGTCCGTATCCTTCTATTCCCATCCTATTCATATATTTGTCAAGATGCCCCTTAAATGTCCCTATCGTCCCTGCCTCCACTACCTCCTCCGGTAGTGAGTTCCAGGCACCCACTACCCTCTGCGTAAAAAACTTGCCTCGTACATCTACTCTAAACTTTGCCCCTCTCACCTTAAACCTATGCCCCCTAGTAATTGACCCCTCTACCCTGGGGAAAAGCCTCTGACTATCCACTCTGTCTATGCCCCTCATAATTTTGTATACCTCTATCAGGTCGCCCCTCAACCTCCTTCGTTCCAGTGAGAACAAACCGAGTTTATTCAATCGCTCCTCATAGCTTATGCCCTCCATACCAGGCAACATTCTGGTAAATCTCTTCTGCACCCTCTCTAAAGCCTCCACATCCTTCTGGTAGTGTGGCGACCAGAATTGAACACTATACTCCAAGTGTGGCCTAACTAAAGTTCTATACAGCTGCAACATGACTTGCCAATTCTTATACTCAATGCCCCGGCCAATGAAGGCAAGCATGCCGTGTGCCTTCTTGACTACCTTCTCCACCTGTGTAGCCCCTTTCAGTGATCTGTGGACCTGTACTCCTAGATCTCTTTGACTTTCAATACTCTTGAGGGTTCTGCCATTCACTGTATATTCCCTACCTGCATTAGCCCTTCCAAAATGCATTACCTCACATTTGTCCAGGTTAAACTCCATCTGCCATCTCTCCGCCCAAGTCTCCAGACAATCTAAATCCTGCTGTATCCTCAGACAGTCCTCATCGCTATCCGCAATTCCACCAACCTTTGTGTCGTCTGCAAACTTACTAATCAGACCAGTTACATTTTCCTCCAAATCATTTATATATACTACAAAGAGCAAAGGTCCCAGCACTGATCCCTGTGGAACACCACTGGTCACAGCCCTCCAATTAGAAAAGCATCCCTCCATTGCTACCCTCTGCCTTCTATGGCCTAGCCAGTTCTGTATCCACCTTGCCAGTTCACCCCTGATCAAGGAGGAATCTATCATTAAGGAAGGCAGCACGGTAGCCTTGTCGATAGCACAATTGCTTCACAGCTCCAGGGTCCCAGCTTAACTTCGGTAGTAGGGAAGATGCTGGAATCTATCGTCAAGGAAGAAATAGAGAGGCATCTGGATGGAAATTGTCCCATTGGGCAGATGCAGCATGGGTTCATAAAGGGCAGGTCGTGCGTAACTAATTTAGTGGAATTTTTTGAGGACATTAACAGTGCGGTAGATATGGATGTGGTATATCTGGATTTCCAGAAAGCCTTTGACAAGGTGCCACACATAAGATAAAGATGCATGGCATTAAGGGGAAAGTAGTAGCATGGATAGAGGATTGGTTAATTAATAGAAAGCAAAGAGTGGGGATTAATGGGTGTTTCTCTGGTTGGCAATCAGTAGCTAGTGGTGTCCCTCAGGGATCAGTGTTGGGCCCACAACTGTTCACAATTTACATAGATGATTTGAAGTTGGGGACCAAGGGCAATGTGTCCAAGTTTGCAGACGACACTAAGATAAGTGGTAAAGCAAAAAGTGCAGAGGATACTGGAAGTCTGCAGAGGGATTTGGACAGGCTAAGTGAATGGGCCAGGGTCTGGCAGGTGGGATACAATGTTGACAAATGTGAGGTTATCCATTTTGGTAGGAATAACAGCAAAAGGGATTATTATTTAAATGATAAAATATTAAAACATGCTGCTGTGCAGAGAAACCTGGGTGTGCTAGTGCATGAGTCGCAAAAAGTTGGTTTTCAGGTGCAACAGGTGATTAAGAAGGCAAATGGAATTTTGTCCTTCATTGCTAGAGGGATGGAGTTTAAGACTAGGGATGTTCTGCTGCAATTGTATAAGGTTTTAGTGAGGCCACACCTGGAGTATTGTGTTCAGTTTTGGTCTCCTTACTTGAGAAAGGACGTACTGGCACTGGAGGGTGTGCAGAGGAGATTCACTAGGTTAATCCCAGAGCGGAAGGGGTTGGATTACGAGGAGAGGTTGAGTAGACTGGGACTGTACTCGTTGGAATTTAGAAGGATGAGGGGGGATCTTATAGAAACATATAAAATTATGAAGGGAATAGATAGGATAGATGTGGGCAGGTTGTTTCCACTGGCGGGTGAAAGCAGAACTAGGGGGCATAGCCTCAAAATAAGGGGAAGTAGATTTAGGACTGAGTTTAGGAGGAACTTCTTCACCCAAAGGGTTGTCAATCTATGGAATCCCTTGCCCAGCGAAGCAGTAGAGGCTCCTTCATTAAATGTTTTTAAGATAAAGATAGATCGTTTTTTGAAGAATAAAGGGATTAAGGGTTTCTGGTGTTCGGGCCGGAAAGTGGAGCTGAGTCCACAGAAGATCAGCCATGATCTCATTGAATGGTGGAGCAGGCTCGGGGGGGGGGGGGGGGGGGGGGCAGTTGGCCTACTCCTGCTCCTAGTTCTTATGTTCTTATGATTCATGTGGACAGACTCATTTCTGTAATGCCACGTGACTTGAGCATTGTAACTGCCTTCCATTCTTCGTATGCAAAATGCATCGATGGGCTGAATAGGCTCCCCGTGTTTCTGCTTAATAGGGCTGAATGGCCTCGTACAATTCCTATGTAATAGGCTTGTACGGCACAATGCGGGTCTTCTCCTGCTCCGATGGTAGATCTTTGCTCGGTTACTTAGCCTGCTGCTCTCACTGTGCAACACCTTTGAAGGAATTGACGAACTTCAGTCTAAGTTCCGCACTGAACAGGTAGAATTCCGAACAGACTACAGAAGATACAAAATGGACGATATAAAATGTACTCTGTCAATGTTCTTGACCCTATGTCTTCTGCTGAAGTAGGAAAGCTTTGTGCAAAACAAGCGACCCACAACGAGAGGCATCTGGAGAGACAATGAGCCGTTGGCAACCTTTGCCCAATGTCTGTATTCTTAGCTATATGTAACTGACAAATGGGCCCCAAATTAAGGAACTAGCTAGGAATAAGGAAGGGCATGTTTCAACGTGGCTGGACTATTAACTCCATGACTTTGTGTAACCGTTATCCATGTAATGAATTGATCGGGTAAGGCAAACTGCCAGTTAGAGGCTACGCGACCTAACTTGTAGCCATTTATGGCATCGAAGATGCATGTTATGAATTGTGACGCGAACAGAATTGATTGGGTATATGTAAATGCGAATGCAAACTAATTCCGCTTTCCTTCTGTATATTAACCCAGTGCGACATCAGCTCAGGCGAGAACAGGTGCTGCACAGACCGTTGGGGGGTCAAAGGCCTTTTCCTCCCAGAGCTCTGAAAATTAATAATTTGCTTCTTTACTCACTCAGAGGTCTATTGGTGAATATTTTCACCTACAACACACACCTGATCTGATGAAAGATCTGCAGCCTTCCGGCTGCCAGCGGTAAATGGTGGTGCAAAATTAAAGAACCTATAAGAGGAGGGATTTTCCGTCACATCATCATCGTCAATGATGGTGGCGCCAAGCATGTCAATGCAAAAGATAAGGATGAAGTACCGAGGTGCTGATTCCTCTCAGCATCCTCTTCAGGTCTCTATCCAACATATGCATGTTTCCAGCCAGTTCGATGAAATGCAGGTGATGTGAAAGAATAATTGATCACTCAGAGTGGTGTAAGTCTCGGGACTCTGAAAGGAGCGGAGCTGCAGCTGTAATGAAGAACTAGCTGCTCCCATTGCATCAGGTTAATGTCATAGAATCATAGAACCCATACAATGCAGAAGGAAGCCATTCGGCCCATCAAGGCCGATGCCTACCCAAGACCATGCCTCCACCCTACGTCTGTAACCCAGTAACCCCATCGAACCTTTTGGGCACTAAGGGACATTTACCATTGCAATCCACCTAACCTGCACATGGTTGGACTGTGGGAGGAAACCGGAGCACCCGGTATAAACCCACGTAGGCACGGGGAGAAAGTGAAAACTCCACACAGACAGTGACCCAAGGCCAGAATTAAACCCATATCCTTGGAGCTGTGAATCAGCAGTGCTAACCACCGTGTGCCGCCCCCTGCCTGTTCCTTCAGCTTTTATATTGAAATGGACCCGAGAGGCGAATGAAGACATCAAACTTTTACTGCACATGTGGATGTTTGCCTCTGCTAATATGTAAACGTCAGATCCATTGTAACCCCATTTTGGCAAAATCAAATGCCAAAATTCCAGTTATCCGGTGACTGGGTCGCTCAACACTCCAGCTGTTCACTAACGTGTGATTTCCCAGCTGTTCACTAACGTGTGATTTCTATAGTTCGAATATCGGGACGATTTTCTAATCTGATATGCATCAGCTAATAAATTAATGATTCGACATTGTGAGGAGGATGCGATATTTCACGGCAACAACAGGGGAGGGGGCAGACCACGGGAACGTTTATCATTGCACGTCAGCATGACCCTTATTCCTCATCCTTTTCCAATTTAGGAAAGGGATGTGATTGCTCGAAGATCAGTAACTTCTTGAAAACGAATATCTCTCTTGAGTCCCAGTATCCCATCTCAATTTGTACCAATTCAGTGAACACAGCAACCCAATGTGATCAGCAGACTCGACAACTCCATTCGCGACGGTATTCTGAGCAACACGTTGATACTGATCAAGGAGATCAGGGCCTATTGTATCCAGGACAATTAGGACAATTAGGAAAATTAGATTCACAATTGTCTTAGTGGCAGAAGGATCCGTGCTGGGTCCTTTGTTTTTTTGCCTACATTAAGAACCTTTACGTGAATCTGGGAGGTATCATCAGTAATTTCGCGGACATTGGTTGTGTTGTTAATCAAAAGGATTATTTTACCAGATGATAGAGCAGGGGGCTCAGATGGGCAAAACAACAGCAAATGTAATTTAGACCTGAAAGCGGCGAGGTGTTGCATTTTGGGATGATGAACAAGGCAAGGGAATACACAATATAAGTTGGGATGCTGGGACGTACAGAGGGCCAAAGGTACCTTGAGATGTTTGTCCAAATGTCCCTGAGTGCAGCAGGATAGGTAAATGAGAAGACATGGGGCACTTGCCTTTATTAGGTGGTGGATATAATACAAGTGAGGGGAAGTTATGACGGAGCTGCCGAAACACTTGTTAGACCATCACGAGAGTATTGTGCACAGTTCTATTCGCAACACGACAGCGCACGAGAGAGGCTGCAAACGAGATTCACCGGATTGTTGCCTGGGCTGGAACATTTCAGCGATTAATAGAATCAGGGGCGTCATTCTCCGACCCCCCGCCGGGTCGGAGAATGGCCGTTGGCCGCCGTGAATCCCGCCCCCGCCCCCGCCGAAGTCTCCGGTACCGGAGATTGGGCGGGGGCGGGAATCGGGCCGCGCCGGTTGGCGGGACCCCCCGCTGGATTCTCCGGCCCGGATGGGCCGAAGTCCCGCCCAGGAATTGCCTGTCCCGCCGGCGTAAATCAAACCTGGTATTTACCGGCGGGACCAGGCGGCGTGGGCGGGCTCCGGGGTCCTGGGGGGGGGCGCGGGGCGATCTGATCCCGGGGGGTGCCCCCACGGTGGCCTGGCCTGCGATCGGGGCCCACCGATCCACTGGCGGGCCTGTGCCGTGGGGGCACTCTTTCCCTTCCGCCTCCGCCACGGCCTCCACCATGGCGGAGGCGGAAGTGACTCTCCCCACTGCGCATGCGCGGGAATCTGACAGCGGCCGCTGACGCTCCCGCGCATGCGCCGCATTTCCGCGCCAGCTGGCGGGGCAACAAACGCCATTTCCGCCAGCTGGCGGGGCGGAAATCCCTCCGGCGTCGGCCTAGCCCCTCAATGTAGGGGCTAGGCCGCCAAAGATGCGGAGACTTCCGCACCTTTTTGTCGGTGCGATGCCCGTCTGATTTGCGCCGGCTTTGGCGCCAGTCGGCGGGCATCCCGCCGTTGGGGGAGAATTTCGCCCCTGGTTCGGCTGTATTGTTTCCTTCGAGCACAAAAGGCTGAGAGGGGCCGGAATTGATGTGTACAACGTTATGGAGGACATTGATGGGGTACGTAGGACTAAATCTGTCCCCTAGGTAGAGGGTCAACAAAAAAGGTGCTCATATTTTAGGTCAGGGACTGGAGATTTGGAGGGGATTTCAGGAAAATCTTTTCCACCAATAGGGTGGTGGGAATGTGGAACTTATTGCCTGAAAAGCTGGTATAGGCGTGGGCCCTGGAACATTTGGATGAACACTTGAAACTCCATAAAGAACATGTCGATGAACGCTGTACATCGAACAACGACCATAGAACAGTACAGCACAGCACAGGCCCTTCGGCCCACCATGTTGTGCCGAACTAGTCTGAAACTAAGATCAAATCAACCTACTCCCAATCATTCTAGTACAGTCCATATGCCTATCCAATAACCGATTGAAAGTTCCTAAAGTGTCCGACTCCACTACCATAGCTGGGAGTGTGTTCCACGCCCCAACCATTCTCTGAGTAAAGAGCCTACCTCTGACATCCCTTCTATATCTTCCACCATGAAACATATAGTTGTGCCCCCTTGTAACAGCTACATCCACCCGAGGAAAAAGTCACTGAACGTCCACTCTATCTATCCCTCTCATCACCTTATACACCTCAATTAAGTCTCCTCTCATCCTCCTTCGCTCCAATGAGAAAAGCCCTCGCTCCCTCAACCTTTACTCATAAGACCCACCCACCAATTGAGGCAGCATCCTGGTAAATCTCCTTTGCACCCTTTCCGATGCTTCCACATCCTTCCTATAATGAGATGACCAGCACTTCACACAATACTCCAAATGTGGTCTGACCAAGGTCTTGTACAGTTGCAGCATAAACTCACGGCTCTTAAACTCAGTTCCCCTGTTCATAAATGCTAACACACTATAGGCTTTCTTCACGACTCTATCCACTTGGGTGGCAACTTTCAGAGATCTATCGATATGAATTCCGACATCTCTCTGCTCCTCCACATTCTTCAGAACCCTGCCGTTAGCCATGTAATCCCAAATATTGAGTGGAAACTCTTTAGATCAAATAGTTTGGATGGGGTGGTGTTTGTGCAGTGTGTCCAGGAAGCTTTTCTAACACAGTATGTAGATTGTCCGACCAGAGGAGGGGCAATATTGGATTTAGTACTTGGTAATGGACCAGGGCAAGTGATAGATTTGTTAGTGGGGGAGCATTTTGGAGATAGTGACCACAATTCTGTGACTTTCACTTTAGTAATGGAGAGGGATAGGTGCGTGCAACAGGGCAAGGTTTACAATTGGGGGAAGGGTAAATACGATGTTGTCAGACAAGAATTGAAGTGCATAAGTAGGGAACATAGGCTGTCAGGGAAGGACACAAGTGAAATGTGGAACTTGTTCAAGGAACAGGTGCTACGTGTCCTTGATATGTATGTCCCTGTCAGGCAGGGAAGAGATGGTCGAGTGAAGGAACCATTATTGACAAGAGAGGTCTTGTTAAGAGGAAAAAGGAGACTTATGTAAGGCTGAGGAAACAAGGTTCAGACAGGGCATTGGAGGGATACAAGATAGCCAGGAGGGAACTGAAGAAAGGGATTAGGAGAGCGAAGAGAGGGCATGAACAATCTTTGGCGGGTAGGATCAAGGAAAACCCCAAGGCCTTTTACACATATGTGAGAAATATGGGAATGACTAGAGCGAGGGTAGGTCCGATCAAGGACAGTAGCGGGAGATTGTGTATTGAGTCTGAAGAGATAGGAGAGGTCTTGAATGAGTACTTTTCTTCTGTATTTACAAATGAGAGGGGCGATATTGTTGGAGAGGACAGCGTGGAACAGATGTGTAAGCTCGAGGAAATACTTGTTAGGAAGGAAGATGTGTTGGGCATTTTGAAAAACTTGAGGATAGACAAGTCCCCCGGGCCTGACGGGATATATCCAAGGATTCTATGGGAAGCAAGAGATGAAATTGCAGAGCCGTTGGCAATGATCTTTTCGTCCTCACTGCTTGATTAGAGATAGTCAGCACGGATTTGTGAGGGGTAGGTCTTGCCTTACAAGTCTTATTGAATTCTTTGAGGAGGTGACCAAGCATGTGGATGAAGGTAAAGCAGTGGATGTAGTGGACATGGATTTTAGTAAGGCATTTGATAAGGTTCCCCATGGTAGGCTTCTGCAGAAAGTAAGGAGGCATGGGGTAGTGGGAAATTTGGCCAGTTGGATAACGAACTGGCTAACCGATAGAAGTCAGAGAGTGGTGGTGGATGGCAAATATTCAGCCTGGATCCCAGTGACCAGTGGCGTACCGCAGGGATCAGTTCTGGTTCCTCTGTTGTTTGTGATTTTCATTAATGACTTGGATGAGGGAGTTGAAGGGTGGGTCAGTAAATTTGCAGACGATACGAAGATTGGTGGAGTTGTGGATAGTAAGGAGGGCTGTTGTCGGCTGCAAAGAGACATAGATAGGATGCAGAGCTGGGCTGAGAAGTGGCAGATGGAGTTTAACCCTGAAAAGTGTGAGGTTGTCCATTTTGGAAGGACACATATGAATGCGGAATACAGGGTTAACGGTAGAGTTCTTGGCAATGTGGAGGAGCAGAGAGATCTTGGGGTATATGTTCATACATCTTTGAAAGTTGCCACTCAAGTGGATAGAGCTGTGAAGAAGGCCTATGGTGTGCTAGCGTTCATTAACAGAGGGATTGCATTTAAGAGCCGTGCGGTGATGATGCAGCTGTACAAAACTTTGGTAAGGCCACATTTGGAGTACTGTGTACAGTTCTGGTCGCCTCATTTTAGGAAGGATGTGGAAGCTTTGGAAAAGGTGCAAAGAAGATTTACCAGGATGTTGCCTGGAATGGAGAGTAGGTCTTACGAGGAAAGGTTGAGGGTGCTAGGCCTTTTCTCATTAGAACGGAGCAGGATGAGGGGCGACTTGATAGAGGTTTATAAGATGACCAGGTTCGATTTCGGCTTGGGTCATTGTCTGTGCGGAGTCTGCACGTCCTCCCCGTGTCTGCGTGGGTTTCCTCCGGGTGCTCCGGTTTCCTCCCACAGTCCAAAGATGTGCGGGTTAGGTGAATTGGCCAATGATAAATTGCCCTTAATGTCCAAATTGCCCTTGGTGTTGGGTGGAGGTGTTGAGTTTGGGTAGGGTGCTCTTTCCAAGAGCTGGTGCAGACTCAGTGGGGCCGAATGGCCTCCTTCTGCACTGTAGATTCAATGATAATCTATGATTAATCTAGGACAAAGGTTCGGCACAACATCGTGGGCCGAAGGGCCTGTTCTGTGCTGTATTTTCTATGTTCTATGTTCTATGAATAGATAGAGTAGACAGTCAGAGACTTTTTCCCCGGGTGGAACAAACCATTACAAGGGGACATAAATTTAAGGTGAAAGGTGGAAGATATAGGAGGGATATCAGAGGTAGTTTCTTAGCCAGAGAGTAGTGGGGGCATGGATTGCACTGCCTGTGGAAGTAGTTGAGTCGGAAACATTAGGGACCTTCAAGCAGCTATTGGATAGGTACATGGATTACGGTAAAATGATATAGTGTAGATTTATTTGTTCTTGAGGGCAGCACGGTAGCATTGTGGATAGCACAATTGCTTCACAGCTCCAGGGTCCCAGGTTCGATTCCGGCTTGGGTCACTGTCTGTGCGGAGTCTGCACGTCCTCCCCGTGTCTGCGTGGGTTTCCTCTGGATGCTCCGGTTTCCTCCCACAGTCCAAAGATGTGCAGGTTAGGTGAATTGGCCAATGATAAATTGCCCTTAATGTCCAAAATTGCCCTTGGTGTTGGGTGGAGGTGTTGAGTTTGGGTAGGGTGCTCTTTCCAAGAGGCGGTGCAGACTCAAAGGGCCGAATAACCGCCTTCTGCACTGTAAATTCAATGATAATCTATGATTAATCTAGGAGAAAGGTTCGGCACAACATCGTGGGCCGAAGGGCCTGTTCTGTGCTGTATTTTCTATGTTCTATGTTAATCCGCACTCAAATTTGTCCTACCAAAATGAATCACCTCGCACTTATCAGGGTTAAACCCCATCTGCCACTTTTCAGCCAAGCTCTGCATCCGATCAATGTCTGATACAGTACAGTGACATGGGAATAGAACATAGAACATAGAACATTACAGCACAGTACAGGCCCTTCGGCCCTCGATATTGCACCGACCTGTGAAACCACTCTAAAGCCCATCTACACTATTCCCTTATTGTCCATATGTCTATCCAATGACCATTTGAATGTCCTTAGTGTTGGCGAGTCCACTACTGTTGCAGGCTGGGTATTCCACGCCCTTACTACTCTCTGAGTAAAGAACCTACCTCTGACATCTGTCTTATATCTATCCCCCCTCAATTTAAAGGTATATCCCCTCGTGCCATCACCATCCGAGGAAAAGGGCTCTCACTGTCCACCCTATCCAATCCTCTGATCATCTTGTACGCCTCAATTAAGTCACCTCATAACCTTCTTCTTTCTAATGAAAACAGCCTCAAGTCCCTCAGCCTTTCCTCATAAGATCTTCCCTCCATACCAGGCAACATTCTGGTAAATCTCCTCTGCACCCTTTCCAATGCTTCCACATCCTTCCTATAATGCGGCGACCAGAATTGCACGCAATACTCCAAATGCGGCCGCACTAGAGTTTTGTACAGCTGCAACATGACCTCATGGCTCCGAAACTCAATCCCTCTACCAATAAAAGCTAACACACCGTACGCCTTCTTAACAACCCTCTCAACCTGGGTGGCAACTTTCAGGGATCTACGTACATGGACACCGAGATCTCTCTGCTCATCCACACTGCCAAGAATCTTACCATTAGCCCAGTACTCAGTCTTCCTGTTATTCCTTCCAAAATGAATCACCTCACACTTTTCTGCATTAAACTCCATTTGCCACCTCTCAGCCCAGCGCTGCAGCTTATCTATGTCCCTCTGTAACTTGTAACATCCTTCCGCACTGTCCACAACTCCACCAAATTTAGTGTCATCTGCAAATTTACTCACCCATCCTCCATCGCCCTCCTCCAGGTCATTTATAAAAATCAGGTTAAAGTCCAACAGGTTTGTTTCGATGTCACTAGCTTTCGGAGCGCAGCTCCTTCCTCAGGTGAATGAAGAGGTATGTTCCAGAAACACATATATAGACAAATTCAAAGATGCCAAACAATGCTTGGAATGCGACCATTAGCAGGTGATTAAATCTTTACAGATCCAGAGATGGGGTAACCCCAAGTTAAAGAGGTGTGAATTGTCTCAAGCCAGGACAGTTGGTAGGATTTCGCAGGCCAGATGGTGGGGGATGAATGTAATGTGACATGAATCCCAGGTCCCGGCTGAGGCCGCACTCATGTGTGCGGAACTTGGCTATAAGTTTCTGCTCGGCGATTCTCCGCTCCGGGGAAGTACTGGACGACGAAGGGTATTCTGTCGGTTGTGTCCCATGTTTGTCTTCTGAGGAGGTTGGTGCGGTTTTTCGCTGTGGCGCGTTGGAACTGTCGATCGATGAGTCGAGTGCCATATCCCGTTCGTACGAGGGCATCTTTCAACGTCTTTAGATGTCTGTTACGCTCCTCCTCGTCTGAGCAGATCCTGTGTATACGGAGTGCTTGTCCATAGGGGATGGCTTCTTTAATGTGTTTAGGGTGGAAGCTGGAGAAGTGGAGCATCATGAGGTTATCCGTGGGTTTGCGGTAAAGCGAAGTGCTGAGGTGACCGTCCTTGATGGAGACGAGTGTGTCCAAGAATGCAACTGATTTGGGAGAGTAGTCCATGGTGAGTCTGATGGTTGGATGGAACTTATTAATGTCATTGTGTAGTCGGAGCGGAGAAACTACGTCATCTTCTTCACAGCCTTCAACACGTCATTGATGACGATGAACATCTTGCCAAGGTCATCCCCACACCCCCACTACTTGCCTTCAAACAACCGAGCAACCTCAAACGAACCATTGTTTGCAGCAAACTACCCAGTCTTCAGAACAGTGACCACGACACCACACAACCCTGCCATGGCAATCTCTGCAAGACGTGCCCGATCATTCACATGGATACCACTATTACACGTGAGAACACCACCCACCAGGTACGCGGTACGTACTCGTGCGACTCGGCCAACGTTGTCTACCTCATACGCTGCAGGAAAGGATGTCCCGAAGCGTGGTACATTGGCGAGACCATGCAGACGCTGCGACAACGAATGAATGGACATCGCGCAACAATCACCAGGCAGGAATGTTCCCTTCCAGTCGGAGAACACTTCAGCAGTCAAGGGCATTCAGCCTCTGATCTCCGGGTAAGCGTTCTCCAAGGCGGCCTTCAGGACGCGCGACAACGCAGAATCGTCGAGCAGAAACTTATAGCCAAGTTCCGCACACATGAGTGCGGCCTCAACCGGGACCTGGGATTCATGTCACATTACATTCATCCCCCACCATCTGGCCTGCGAAATCCTACCGTGGGCAGCACGGTAGCATTGTGGATAGCACAATTGCTTCACAGATCCATGGTCCCAGGTTCGATTCCGGCTTGGGTCATTGTCTGTGCGGAGTCTGCACGTCCTCCCCGTGTCTGCGTGGGTTTCCTCCGGGTGCTCCGGTTTCCTCCCACAGTCCAAAGATGTGCGGGTTAGGTGAATTGGCCAATGATAAATTGCCCTTAATGTCCAAATTGCCCTTGGTGTTGGGTGGAGGTGTTGAGTTTGGGTAGGGTGCTCTTTCCAAGAGCTGGTGCAGACTCAAAGGGCCGAATGGCCTCCTTCTGCACTGTAAATTCAATGATAATCTATGATTAATCTAGGACAAAGGTTCGGCACAACATCGTGGGCCGAAGGGCCTGTTCTGTGCTGTATTTTCTATAACTGTCCTGGCTTGATGTAATTCACACCTCTTTAACCTGGGGTTACCCCATCTCTGGATCTGTAAAGTTTTAATCACCTGCTAATGGTCGCATTCCAAGCATTGTTTGGCATCTTTGAATTTGTCTATATGTGTTTCTGGAACAGACCTCTTCATTCACCTGAGGAAGGAGCAGCGCTCCGAAAGCTAGTGACATCGAAACAAACCTGTTGGACTTTAACCTGGTGTTGTAAGACTTCGTACTGTGCTCACCCCAGTCGAACGCCGGCATCTCCACATCATTTATAAAAATGACAAACAGCAGTGGCCCCAAAACAGATCCTTGTCGTACACCACTAGTAACTGGACTCCAGTCTGAACATTTCCCATCAACCACCACCCTTTGTCTTCTTCCAGCTAGCCAATTTCTGATCCAAACTGCTAAATCTCCCTGAATCCCATGCCTCCGTATTTTGAAATGAAATGAAATGAAAATCACTTATTGTCACGAGTAGGCTTCAATGAAGTTACTGTGAAAAGCCCCGAGTCGCTACATTCCGGCGCCTGTTCAGGGAGGCTGGTACGGGAATCGAACCGTGCTGCTCGCCTGCTTTGGTCTGCTTTAAAAGCCAGCTATTTAGCCCAGTGTGCTAAACCAGCCCCAAGTGCAGCCCCGAGCACATCTACACTATTCCGTTATTGTCCATATGTCCATCCAATGACCATTTGAATGTCCTTAGTGTTGGCGAGTCCACTACTGTTGCAGGCTGGGTATTCCACACCCTTACTACTCCCTGAGTAAAGAACCTTAGTGTTCTGCAGTAGCCTACCATGGGGAACCTTATCAAACGCTTTACTGAAATCCATATACACCACATCAACTGCTTTACCCTCATCCACCTGTTTGGTCACCTTCTCAAAGAACTCTATAAGGTTTGTGAGGCACTCTTGCCCTGTGGTATATACCTATCCCTTTTCATCACTAAAGTAAACGTACCCTTCACAAAACCGTGTTGACTATCTCTAATCAAATTATTCCTTTCCAGATGATTATACATCCTATCTCTTATAAACCTTTCCAAGATTTTGCCCACAACAGAAGTAAGGCTCACTGGTCTTTAGTTACCGGGGTTATCTCTACTCCCCTTCTTGAACAAGGGGGCAACATTTGCTATCCTCCAGTCTCCTGGCACTATTCCTGTAGACAAAGATGGCTTAAAGATCAAGGCCAAAGGCTCAGCAATCTAGCTTCCCAGAGAATCCTGGGATAAATCCCATCCGGCCCAGGTGACATATCTATTTTCACACTTTCCAGAATTGCAAACACCTCCTCCTTATGAACCTCAAGCCCTTCTAGTCTAGTAGCCTGAATCTCAGTATTCTCATCGACAACATTGTCTTTTTCCTGTGTGAATACTGATGGAAAATATTCATTTAGCGCCTCTCCTATCTCCTCGGACTCCAAGCACAACTTCCCACTACTGTCCTTGACTGATCCCGGGGCGATCTGATCCCGGGGGGTGCCCCCACGGTGGCCTGGCCTGCGATCGGGGCCCACCGATCCACTGGCGGGCCTGTGCCGTGGGGGCACTCTTTCCCTTCCGCCTCCGCCACGGCCTCCACCATGGCGGAGGCGGAAGTGACTCTCCCCACTGCGCATGCGCGGGAATCTGACAGCGGCCGCTGACGCTCCCGCGCATGCGCCGCATTTCCGCGCCAGCTGGCGGGGCAACAAACGCCATTTCCGCCAGCTGGCGGGGCGGAAATCCCTCCGGCGTCGGCCTAGCCCCTCAATGTAGGGGCTAGGCCGCCAAAGATGCGGAGACTTCCGCACCTTTTTGTCGGTGCGATGCCCGTCTGATTTGCGCCGGCTTTGGCGCCAGTCGGCGGGCATCCCGCCGTTGGGGGAGAATTTCGCCCCTGGTTCGGCTGTATTGTTTCCTTCGAGCACAAAAGGCTGAGAGGGGCCGGAATTGATGTGTACAACGTTATGGAGGACATTGATGGGGTACGTAGGACTAAATCTGTCCCCTAGGTAGAGGGTCAACAAAAAAGGTGCTCATATTTTAGGTCAGGGACTGGAGATTTGGAGGGGATTTCAGGAAAATCTTTTCCACCAATAGGGTGGTGGGAATGTGGAACTTATTGCCTGAAAAGCTGGTATAGGCGTGGGCCCTGGAACATTTGGATGAACACTTGAAACTCCATAAAGAACATGTCGATGAACGCTGTACATCGAACAACGACCATAGAACAGTACAGCACAGCACAGGCCCTTCGGCCCACCATGTTGTGCCGAACTAGTCTGAAACTAAGATCAAATCAACCTACTCCCAATCATTCTAGTACAGTCCATATGCCTATCCAATAACCGATTGAAAGTTCCTAAAGTGTCCGACTCCACTACCATAGCTGGGAGTGTGTTCCACGCCCCAACCATTCTCTGAGTAAAGAGCCTACCTCTGACATCCCTTCTATATCTTCCACCATGAAACATATAGTTGTGCCCCCTTGTAACAGCTACATCCACCCGAGGAAAAAGTCACTGAACGTCCACTCTATCTATCCCTCTCATCACCTTATACACCTCAATTAAGTCTCCTCTCATCCTCCTTCGCTCCAATGAGAAAAGCCCTCGCTCCCTCAACCTTTACTCATAAGACCCACCCACCAATTGAGGCAGCATCCTGGTAAATCTCCTTTGCACCCTTTCCGATGCTTCCACATCCTTCCTATAATGAGATGACCAGCACTTCACACAATACTCCAAATGTGGTCTGACCAAGGTCTTGTACAGTTGCAGCATAAACTCACGGCTCTTAAACTCAGTTCCCCTGTTCATAAATGCTAACACACTATAGGCTTTCTTCACGACTCTATCCACTTGGGTGGCAACTTTCAGAGATCTATCGATATGAATTCCGACATCTCTCTGCTCCTCCACATTCTTCAGAACCCTGCCGTTAGCCATGTAATCCCAAATATTGAGTGGAAACTCTTTAGATCAAATAGTTTGGATGGGGTGGTGTTTGTGCAGTGTGTCCAGGAAGCTTTTCTAACACAGTATGTAGATTGTCCGACCAGAGGAGGGGCAATATTGGATTTAGTACTTGGTAATGGACCAGGGCAAGTGATAGATTTGTTAGTGGGGGAGCATTTTGGAGATAGTGACCACAATTCTGTGACTTTCACTTTAGTAATGGAGAGGGATAGGTGCGTGCAACAGGGCAAGGTTTACAATTGGGGGAAGGGTAAATACGATGTTGTCAGACAAGAATTGAAGTGCATAAGTAGGGAACATAGGCTGTCAGGGAAGGACACAAGTGAAATGTGGAACTTGTTCAAGGAACAGGTGCTACGTGTCCTTGATATGTATGTCCCTGTCAGGCAGGGAAGAGATGGTCGAGTGAAGGAACCATTATTGACAAGAGAGGTCTTGTTAAGAGGAAAAAGGAGACTTATGTAAGGCTGAGGAAACAAGGTTCAGACAGGGCATTGGAGGGATACAAGATAGCCAGGAGGGAACTGAAGAAAGGGATTAGGAGAGCGAAGAGAGGGCATGAACAATCTTTGGCGGGTAGGATCAAGGAAAACCCCAAGGCCTTTTACACATATGTGAGAAATATGGGAATGACTAGAGCGAGGGTAGGTCCGATCAAGGACAGTAGCGGGAGATTGTGTATTGAGTCTGAAGAGATAGGAGAGGTCTTGAATGAGTACTTTTCTTCTGTATTTACAAATGAGAGGGGCGATATTGTTGGAGAGGACAGCGTGGAACAGATGTGTAAGCTCGAGGAAATACTTGTTAGGAAGGAAGATGTGTTGGGCATTTTGAAAAACTTGAGGATAGACAAGTCCCCCGGGCCTGACGGGATATATCCAAGGATTCTATGGGAAGCAAGAGATGAAATTGCAGAGCCGTTGGCAATGATCTTTTCGTCCTCACTGCTTGATTAGAGATAGTCAGCACGGATTTGTGAGGGGTAGGTCTTGCCTTACAAGTCTTATTGAATTCTTTGAGGAGGTGACCAAGCATGTGGATGAAGGTAAAGCAGTGGATGTAGTGGACATGGATTTTAGTAAGGCATTTGATAAGGTTCCCCATGGTAGGCTTCTGCAGAAAGTAAGGAGGCATGGGGTAGTGGGAAATTTGGCCAGTTGGATAACGAACTGGCTAACCGATAGAAGTCAGAGAGTGGTGGTGGATGGCAAATATTCAGCCTGGATCCCAGTGACCAGTGGCGTACCGCAGGGATCAGTTCTGGTTCCTCTGTTGTTTGTGATTTTCATTAATGACTTGGATGAGGGAGTTGAAGGGTGGGTCAGTAAATTTGCAGACGATACGAAGATTGGTGGAGTTGTGGATAGTAAGGAGGGCTGTTGTCGGCTGCAAAGAGACATAGATAGGATGCAGAGCTGGGCTGAGAAGTGGCAGATGGAGTTTAACCCTGAAAAGTGTGAGGTTGTCCATTTTGGAAGGACACATATGAATGCGGAATACAGGGTTAACGGTAGAGTTCTTGGCAATGTGGAGGAGCAGAGAGATCTTGGGGTATATGTTCATACATCTTTGAAAGTTGCCACTCAAGTGGATAGAGCTGTGAAGAAGGCCTATGGTGTGCTAGCGTTCATTAACAGAGGGATTGCATTTAAGAGCCGTGCGGTGATGATGCAGCTGTACAAA
The DNA here is from genome assembly GCF_047496885.1 of Scyliorhinus torazame. NCBI lineage: Eukaryota > Metazoa > Chordata > Chondrichthyes > Carcharhiniformes > Scyliorhinidae > Scyliorhinus > Scyliorhinus torazame. The sequence goes on from NC_092731.1 coordinate 47,869,599, forward strand.
ACTTTGGTAAGGCCACATTTGGAGTACTGTGTACAGTTCTGGTCGCCTCATTTTAGGAAGGATGTGGAAGCTTTGGAAAAGGTGCAAAGAAGATTTACCAGGATGTTGCCTGGAATGGAGAGTAGGTCTTACGAGGAAAGGTTGAGGGTGCTAGGCCTTTTCTCATTAGAACGGAGCAGGATGAGGGGCGACTTGATAGAGGTTTATAAGATGACCAGGTTCGATTTCGGCTTGGGTCATTGTCTGTGCGGAGTCTGCACGTCCTCCCCGTGTCTGCGTGGGTTTCCTCCGGGTGCTCCGGTTTCCTCCCACAGTCCAAAGATGTGCGGGTTAGGTGAATTGGCCAATGATAAATTGCCCTTAATGTCCAAATTGCCCTTGGTGTTGGGTGGAGGTGTTGAGTTTGGGTAGGGTGCTCTTTCCAAGAGCTGGTGCAGACTCAGTGGGGCCGAATGGCCTCCTTCTGCACTGTAGATTCAATGATAATCTATGATTAATCTAGGACAAAGGTTCGGCACAACATCGTGGGCCGAAGGGCCTGTTCTGTGCTGTATTTTCTATGTTCTATGTTCTATGAATAGATAGAGTAGACAGTCAGAGACTTTTTCCCCGGGTGGAACAAACCATTACAAGGGGACATAAATTTAAGGTGAAAGGTGGAAGATATAGGAGGGATATCAGAGGTAGTTTCTTAGCCAGAGAGTAGTGGGGGCATGGATTGCACTGCCTGTGGAAGTAGTTGAGTCGGAAACATTAGGGACCTTCAAGCAGCTATTGGATAGGTACATGGATTACGGTAAAATGATATAGTGTAGATTTATTTGTTCTTGAGGGCAGCACGGTAGCATTGTGGATAGCACAATTGCTTCACAGCTCCAGGGTCCCAGGTTCGATTCCGGCTTGGGTCACTGTCTGTGCGGAGTCTGCACGTCCTCCCCGTGTCTGCGTGGGTTTCCTCTGGATGCTCCGGTTTCCTCCCACAGTCCAAAGATGTGCAGGTTAGGTGAATTGGCCAATGATAAATTGCCCTTAATGTCCAAAATTGCCCTTGGTGTTGGGTGGAGGTGTTGAGTTTGGGTAGGGTGCTCTTTCCAAGAGGCGGTGCAGACTCAAAGGGCCGAATAACCGCCTTCTGCACTGTAAATTCAATGATAATCTATGATTAATCTAGGAGAAAGGTTCGGCACAACATCGTGGGCCGAAGGGCCTGTTCTGTGCTGTATTTTCTATGTTCTATGTTAATCCGCACTCAAATTTGTCCTACCAAAATGAATCACCTCGCACTTATCAGGGTTAAACCCCATCTGCCACTTTTCAGCCAAGCTCTGCATCCGATCAATGTCTGATACAGTACAGTGACATGGGAATAGAACATAGAACATAGAACATTACAGCACAGTACAGGCCCTTCGGCCCTCGATATTGCACCGACCTGTGAAACCACTCTAAAGCCCATCTACACTATTCCCTTATTGTCCATATGTCTATCCAATGACCATTTGAATGTCCTTAGTGTTGGCGAGTCCACTACTGTTGCAGGCTGGGTATTCCACGCCCTTACTACTCTCTGAGTAAAGAACCTACCTCTGACATCTGTCTTATATCTATCCCCCCTCAATTTAAAGGTATATCCCCTCGTGCCATCACCATCCGAGGAAAAGGGCTCTCACTGTCCACCCTATCCAATCCTCTGATCATCTTGTACGCCTCAATTAAGTCACCTCATAACCTTCTTCTTTCTAATGAAAACAGCCTCAAGTCCCTCAGCCTTTCCTCATAAGATCTTCCCTCCATACCAGGCAACATTCTGGTAAATCTCCTCTGCACCCTTTCCAATGCTTCCACATCCTTCCTATAATGCGGCGACCAGAATTGCACGCAATACTCCAAATGCGGCCGCACTAGAGTTTTGTACAGCTGCAACATGACCTCATGGCTCCGAAACTCAATCCCTCTACCAATAAAAGCTAACACACCGTACGCCTTCTTAACAACCCTCTCAACCTGGGTGGCAACTTTCAGGGATCTACGTACATGGACACCGAGATCTCTCTGCTCATCCACACTGCCAAGAATCTTACCATTAGCCCAGTACTCAGTCTTCCTGTTATTCCTTCCAAAATGAATCACCTCACACTTTTCTGCATTAAACTCCATTTGCCACCTCTCAGCCCAGCGCTGCAGCTTATCTATGTCCCTCTGTAACTTGTAACATCCTTCCGCACTGTCCACAACTCCACCAAATTTAGTGTCATCTGCAAATTTACTCACCCATCCTCCATCGCCCTCCTCCAGGTCATTTATAAAAATCAGGTTAAAGTCCAACAGGTTTGTTTCGATGTCACTAGCTTTCGGAGCGCAGCTCCTTCCTCAGGTGAATGAAGAGGTATGTTCCAGAAACACATATATAGACAAATTCAAAGATGCCAAACAATGCTTGGAATGCGACCATTAGCAGGTGATTAAATCTTTACAGATCCAGAGATGGGGTAACCCCAAGTTAAAGAGGTGTGAATTGTCTCAAGCCAGGACAGTTGGTAGGATTTCGCAGGCCAGATGGTGGGGGATGAATGTAATGTGACATGAATCCCAGGTCCCGGCTGAGGCCGCACTCATGTGTGCGGAACTTGGCTATAAGTTTCTGCTCGGCGATTCTCCGCTCCGGGGAAGTACTGGACGACGAAGGGTATTCTGTCGGTTGTGTCCCATGTTTGTCTTCTGAGGAGGTTGGTGCGGTTTTTCGCTGTGGCGCGTTGGAACTGTCGATCGATGAGTCGAGTGCCATATCCCGTTCGTACGAGGGCATCTTTCAACGTCTTTAGATGTCTGTTACGCTCCTCCTCGTCTGAGCAGATCCTGTGTATACGGAGTGCTTGTCCATAGGGGATGGCTTCTTTAATGTGTTTAGGGTGGAAGCTGGAGAAGTGGAGCATCATGAGGTTATCCGTGGGTTTGCGGTAAAGCGAAGTGCTGAGGTGACCGTCCTTGATGGAGACGAGTGTGTCCAAGAATGCAACTGATTTGGGAGAGTAGTCCATGGTGAGTCTGATGGTTGGATGGAACTTATTAATGTCATTGTGTAGTCGGAGCGGAGAAACTACGTCATCTTCTTCACAGCCTTCAACACGTCATTGATGACGATGAACATCTTGCCAAGGTCATCCCCACACCCCCACTACTTGCCTTCAAACAACCGAGCAACCTCAAACGAACCATTGTTTGCAGCAAACTACCCAGTCTTCAGAACAGTGACCACGACACCACACAACCCTGCCATGGCAATCTCTGCAAGACGTGCCCGATCATTCACATGGATACCACTATTACACGTGAGAACACCACCCACCAGGTACGCGGTACGTACTCGTGCGACTCGGCCAACGTTGTCTACCTCATACGCTGCAGGAAAGGATGTCCCGAAGCGTGGTACATTGGCGAGACCATGCAGACGCTGCGACAACGAATGAATGGACATCGCGCAACAATCACCAGGCAGGAATGTTCCCTTCCAGTCGGAGAACACTTCAGCAGTCAAGGGCATTCAGCCTCTGATCTCCGGGTAAGCGTTCTCCAAGGCGGCCTTCAGGACGCGCGACAACGCAGAATCGTCGAGCAGAAACTTATAGCCAAGTTCCGCACACATGAGTGCGGCCTCAACCGGGACCTGGGATTCATGTCACATTACATTCATCCCCCACCATCTGGCCTGCGAAATCCTACCGTGGGCAGCACGGTAGCATTGTGGATAGCACAATTGCTTCACAGATCCATGGTCCCAGGTTCGATTCCGGCTTGGGTCATTGTCTGTGCGGAGTCTGCACGTCCTCCCCGTGTCTGCGTGGGTTTCCTCCGGGTGCTCCGGTTTCCTCCCACAGTCCAAAGATGTGCGGGTTAGGTGAATTGGCCAATGATAAATTGCCCTTAATGTCCAAATTGCCCTTGGTGTTGGGTGGAGGTGTTGAGTTTGGGTAGGGTGCTCTTTCCAAGAGCTGGTGCAGACTCAAAGGGCCGAATGGCCTCCTTCTGCACTGTAAATTCAATGATAATCTATGATTAATCTAGGACAAAGGTTCGGCACAACATCGTGGGCCGAAGGGCCTGTTCTGTGCTGTATTTTCTATAACTGTCCTGGCTTGATGTAATTCACACCTCTTTAACCTGGGGTTACCCCATCTCTGGATCTGTAAAGTTTTAATCACCTGCTAATGGTCGCATTCCAAGCATTGTTTGGCATCTTTGAATTTGTCTATATGTGTTTCTGGAACAGACCTCTTCATTCACCTGAGGAAGGAGCAGCGCTCCGAAAGCTAGTGACATCGAAACAAACCTGTTGGACTTTAACCTGGTGTTGTAAGACTTCGTACTGTGCTCACCCCAGTCGAACGCCGGCATCTCCACATCATTTATAAAAATGACAAACAGCAGTGGCCCCAAAACAGATCCTTGTCGTACACCACTAGTAACTGGACTCCAGTCTGAACATTTCCCATCAACCACCACCCTTTGTCTTCTTCCAGCTAGCCAATTTCTGATCCAAACTGCTAAATCTCCCTGAATCCCATGCCTCCGTATTTTGAAATGAAATGAAATGAAAATCACTTATTGTCACGAGTAGGCTTCAATGAAGTTACTGTGAAAAGCCCCGAGTCGCTACATTCCGGCGCCTGTTCAGGGAGGCTGGTACGGGAATCGAACCGTGCTGCTCGCCTGCTTTGGTCTGCTTTAAAAGCCAGCTATTTAGCCCAGTGTGCTAAACCAGCCCCAAGTGCAGCCCCGAGCACATCTACACTATTCCGTTATTGTCCATATGTCCATCCAATGACCATTTGAATGTCCTTAGTGTTGGCGAGTCCACTACTGTTGCAGGCTGGGTATTCCACACCCTTACTACTCCCTGAGTAAAGAACCTTAGTGTTCTGCAGTAGCCTACCATGGGGAACCTTATCAAACGCTTTACTGAAATCCATATACACCACATCAACTGCTTTACCCTCATCCACCTGTTTGGTCACCTTCTCAAAGAACTCTATAAGGTTTGTGAGGCACTCTTGCCCTGTGGTATATACCTATCCCTTTTCATCACTAAAGTAAACGTACCCTTCACAAAACCGTGTTGACTATCTCTAATCAAATTATTCCTTTCCAGATGATTATACATCCTATCTCTTATAAACCTTTCCAAGATTTTGCCCACAACAGAAGTAAGGCTCACTGGTCTTTAGTTACCGGGGTTATCTCTACTCCCCTTCTTGAACAAGGGGGCAACATTTGCTATCCTCCAGTCTCCTGGCACTATTCCTGTAGACAAAGATGGCTTAAAGATCAAGGCCAAAGGCTCAGCAATCTAGCTTCCCAGAGAATCCTGGGATAAATCCCATCCGGCCCAGGTGACATATCTATTTTCACACTTTCCAGAATTGCAAACACCTCCTCCTTATGAACCTCAAGCCCTTCTAGTCTAGTAGCCTGAATCTCAGTATTCTCATCGACAACATTGTCTTTTTCCTGTGTGAATACTGATGGAAAATATTCATTTAGCACCTCTCCTATCTCCTCGGACTCCAAGCACAACTTCCCACTACTGTCCTTGACTGGCCCTACTCTTACCCTAGTCATTCTTTTATTCCTGACATATCTATAGAAAGCTTCAGGGTTATCCTTGATCCTACCTGGCAAAGACTTCTCAGGTCCCTTCCTGGCTCCTCTTAGCTCTCATTAGGTCCTTCCTAGCTAACTTGTAAGTCTCGAGCGCCCTAACTGAACCTTCATGTCTCATCTTTAGATAAGTCTCCTTCTTCCTCTTGACAAGTGTTTTGTTTGCTTTAGTAAACCACGGTTCCCTCACTCGGCCACTTCCTCCCTGCCTGACAGGTACATACTTATCAAGGACACGCAGTAGCTGTTCCTTGAACAAGCTCCACATTTCCATTGTGCCCATCCCCTGCAGTTTTCCTCTCCATCCGATATATCCTGAGTCTTGCCTTGTTGCATCATAATTGCCTTTCCCCCAGATATAACTCTTGCCCTGCGGTAAATACCTATCCCTTTCCATCACTCAAGTAAACGTAATCGAATTGTGGTCACTATCACCAAAGTGCTCACCTACCTCCAAATCTAACACCTGTCCTGGTTCATTACCCAGTACCAAATCCAATATGGCCTCGCCTCTCGTTGGCCTATCTACATACTGTGTCAGGAAACCCTCCTGCACACATTGGACAAAAACGGACCCATCTAACGTACTCTAACTATAGCGTTTCCAGTCAATATTTGCAAAGTTAAAGTCCCCCATAACAACTACCCTGTTGCTTTCGCTCCTATCCAGAATCATCTTTTCAATCCTCTCCTCTACATCTCTGGAACTTTTCGGACAAAGAACAAAAGAACAAAGAAACGTACAACACAGGAACAGGCCCTTCGGCCCTCCAAGCCCGTGCCGACCATGCTGCCCGAATAAACTACAATCTTCTACACTTCCTGGGTCGGTACGCCTCTATTCCCATCCTATTCATATATTTGTCAAGATGCCTCTTAAATGTCACTATCGTCCCTGATTCCACCACCTCCTCCGGGAGCGAGTTCCAGGCACCCACTACCCTCTGTGTAAAAAAACTTGCCTCGTACATCTACTCTAAACCTTGCCCCTCTCATCTTAAACCTATGCCCCCTAGTAATTGACCCCTCTACCCCAGGGAAAAGCCTCTGACTATCCACTCTGTCTATGCCCCTCATCATTTTGTATACCTCTATCAGGTCTCCCCTCAACCTCCTTCATTCCAATGAGAACAAACCGAGTTTATTCAACCGCTCCTCATAGCTAATGCCCTCCATACCATGCAACATCCTGGTAAATCTCTTCTGCACCCTCTCTAAAGCCTCCACATCCTTCTGGTAGTGTGGCGGCCAGAATTGAACACTATACTCCAAGTGTGGCCTAACTAAGGTTCTATACAGCTGCAACATGACTTGCCAATTCTTATACTCAATGCCCCGGCCAATGAAGGCAAGCATGCCGTATGCCTTCTTGACTACCTTCTCCACCTGTGTTGCCCCTTTCAGTGACCTGTGGACTCCTAGATCTCTCTGACTTTCAATGCTCTTGAGGGTTCTACCATTCACTGTATATTCCCGACCTGCATTTGACCCTCCAAAATGCATTACCTCACATTTGTCTGGATTAAACTCCATCTGCCATCTCTCCGCCCAAGTCTCCAAACAAACTAAATCCTGCTGTATCCTCTGACAGTCCTCATCGCTATCCGCAATTCCACCAACCTTTGTGTCGTCTGCAAACTTACTAATCAGACCAGTTACATTTTCCTCCAAATCATTTATATATACTACAAAGAGCAAAGGTCCCAGCACTGATCCCTGTGGAACACCACTGGTCACAGCCCTCCAATTAGAAAAGCATCCTTCAATTGCTACTCTCTGCCTTCTATGACCTAGCCAGTTCTGTATCCACCTTGCCAGCTCACCCCTGATCCCGTGTGACTTCACCTTTTGTACTAGTCTACCATGAGGGACCTTGTCAAAGGCCTTACTGAAGTCCATATAGACAACATCCACTGCCCTACCTGCATCAATCATCTTTGTGACCTCCTTGAAAAACTCTATCAAGTTAGTGAGACACGACCTCCCCTTCACAAAAGCATGCTGCCTCTTACTAATACGCCCGTTTGCTTCCAAATGGGAGTAGATCCTGTCTCGAAGAATTCTCTCCAGTAATTTCCCTACCACTGAAGTAAGGCTCGCCGGCCTGTAGTTCCCTGGATTATCCTTGCTACCCTTCTTAAACAGAGGAACAACATTGGCAATTCTCCAGTCCTCCGGGACATCACCTGAAGACAGTGAGGATCCAAAGATTTCTGTCAAGGCCTCAGCAATTTCCTCTCCAGACTCCTTCAATATTCTGGGGTAGATCCCATCAGGCCCTGGGGACATATCTACCTTAATATTTTTAAGACGACCAACACCTCGTCTTTTTGGATCTCAATGTGACCCAGGCTTTCTACACACCCTTCTCCAGACTCAACATCTACCAATTCCTTCTCTTTTGTGAATACTGATGCAAAGTATTACATTGGGATGTGAATCGCACTTCCGAACAAACGAACGAGGAGCAGAACTCAGCCAGACGACCCTTGGAGCCTTCTCCTCCGTTCAATAACATTATGGGTCCCACTTCTACCTGAGCTGGGTACAGTTAACTGGAAACACTGTTTTCAAAGTATCCCCTCAAATACAGAGCTGGCCAGGAGGCAGGCAGAACTCGAATACTGTACCCCACTGGTTCCTTTATTGGCCCCAAAAGTCCGCACAAATGGACAGACAGCTTGGGGTGAGGGGGTGGGGGTGGTGAGGGGGGTTATGCATGCAGAATATTAATCCCCGCATATTAAACTGGACTATTTGAACATTTGGAAAGATAAATTCTGATCTAAGGTATTGTGTGCGGAAGAAATTGCTATATTTGTCAGGATTGGTATAATAAAGATGTCTCAAACTATTGTAATAGCACAGGTCAAGGGCAAACCAGCAGGCAAGGTGTTAAACATATACAAAGGGAAAACCAGCAAGCAAGGGGTTAAAGTCAACCACATTGGGAATTATTTAGTCATCTCACAGAGCATATGAATATGAAAAGGGAAACACAGGAGGCCCCAGTAAGTCTAAGGGATCCATTGTCCAACACATTCGCACCTCTTGTAGAAGTTAAATATGTTAAGCACAAACCCATGAGATTGGAAGTATACTTCAATCGTTTTCCCATTACGCGGACCAGAAAATGTGCATAATGATCCCTTTGTTTTGTTCCGAATGATTCTGTGACGACAATACCTGCTTGTGACTGCGAAGAACTTGAAATTTATGCATGTAATTCTTATTTTTTTCTTTTTTTGAAATAAACTTAGAGTACCCAATTCATTTTTTCCAATTAAGGGGCAATTTAGCGTGGCCAATCCACCTAGCCTGCAGATTTTTAGGTTGTGGGTGCGAATTCCACGCAAACATTGGGAGAATGAGCAAACTCCACACGGACAGTGACCCACAGCCAGGATCGAACCTGGGGCGTCGGTGCCGTGAGGCAGCAGGGCTAACCCACTGTGCCACCGTGCTGCCCTTACATGTAATTCTGAGGACAGGCAGAGCTGACTTTTGCGAGCTACAAGATAGTCGCAGAATCTATCTCTCCTGTGTGCACACAGTGTTTCCAAATTAAACGGAGTTTTACAAACACCACGCTGTTAAGAACAGATTTTGAGGTTTTTCTTCCCTCCAACAGGTATTACAAAACATTCGGGTCAATCTCACTTGTTCGTACAAAATGCACAAAACGACAAATAATATTAAACACAGTGATTTACTATATATTCAATGCGATAATTAAGCGGTATTTTAAACCTGCAGGAAAGAGGTACAGGCTAAAGACCAAAGCCTGTAATCTACAAGCTTACTGTGAAGAATGTGTGCGGAGAACCATCATCTGTGACAAACACTCTTTTCCCTTTCACTCATGTTTTTTTGTACCCCTTTCCACTCCTCTGTGTCTGTCTGTTTTGTATGTACAGAGGGTGGGATGGGGACAGCTAAAGTGTGGGTTCGGTTGCTAAGTAGCTAACCAATTGTATTTGCTGTGGATTTCATTATGAATTTTGTTATAAATAATTATCAATTGTGTTTAAACTTATAAACCAGGTGACTGTAATTATTTGGCATCGAAGGGGCCGACGACGTCTGGTATGTTTATAAGATTTATTGGTTAATTCATAAGAACATAAGAACTAGGAACAGGAGTTGGCCATCTGACCCCTCGAGCCTGCTCCGCCATTTAATGAGATCATGGTTGATCTTTGTGGACTCAGCTCCACTCTCCGGCCCGTACACCATATCCCCGAATCCCTTTATTCTTTAGAAAGGCATCTACCCCAGTCTACTCAACCTCTCGTCATAATCTAATCCCCTCAACTCTGGGATCAACCTAGTGAATCTCCTCTGCACTCCCTCCAGTGCCAATATGTCCTTTCTCAGGTCAGGAGGCCAAAACTGAACATAATACTCCAGATGCGGCCTCACCAACACCTTATACAATTGCAGCATAACCTCATTAGTCTTGAACTCCATCCCACTAGCAATGAAAGACAAAACTCGATTAGCCTTCTTAATCACCTGTTGCACCTGCACACCAACTTTTTACGACTCGTGCACCAGCACACCCAGGTCCCGCTGCACAGCAGCATGTTTTAACATCTTACCGTTTAAATAATAATCCATTCTGCTGTTGTTCCTCCCAAAATGGATAGCCTCACACTTGGCAACATTGATTTTCCATCTGCCAGACCCTAGCCCATTCACCTAACCTATCCAAATCCTTCTGCAGACTACCGGTATCCTCTGCACTTTTTGCTTTACCGCTCATCTTAGTGTTGTCTGCAAACTTTGACACATTGCACTTGGTCCCCAACTCCAAATCGTCTATGTAAATTGTGAACAACTGCGGGCCCAACACTGATCCTTGAGGTAACACTAGTTACAGGTTACCAACCAGAGAAACACCTATTTACCCCCACTCTCTGCTTTCTGTTAGTTAACCAATCCTCTACCCATAGAACATAGAACATAGAACGATACAGCGCAGTACAGGCCCTTCGGCCCACGATGTTGCACCGAAACAAAAGCCATCTAACCTACACTATGCCATTATCATCCATATGTTTATCCAATAAACTTTTAAATGCCCTCAATGTTGGCGAGTTCACTACTGTTGCAGGTAGGGCATTCCACGGCCTCACTACTCTTTGCGTAAAGAACCTACCTCTGACCTCTGTCCTATATCTATTACCCCTCAGTTTAAAGCTATGTCCCCTCGTGCCAGCCATTTCCATCCACGGGAGAAGGCTCTCACTGTCCACCCTATCTAACCCCCTGATCATTTTGTATGCCTCTATTAAGTCTCCTCTTAACCTTCTTCTCTCCAACGAAAACAACCTCAAGTCCATCAGCCTTTCCTCAATGCCATGCATCTTTAGTTCATGCAGCAACCTTTTGTGTGGCGCCTTGTCAAAAGCTTTCTGGAAATCCAGATCCATTGGATCCCCGTTATCTACTGCACTGGTAACGGCCTCAAAAAATTCTACCAAATTAGTCAGACACGACCTACCCCTTGTGAACCCATGCTGCGTCTGCCCAATGGGACAATTTCCCTCCAGGTGCCCACTATTTCATAGAATTTACAGTGCAGAAGGAGGCCATTCGGCCCATCGAGTCTGCACCGGCTCTTGGAAAGAGCACCCTACCCAAGTTCAGCACCTCCACCCTATCCCCATAACCCAGTAACCCCACCCAACACTAAGGGCAATTTTGGACACTAAGGGCAATTTATCATGACCAATCCACCTAACCCGCACATCTTTGGACTGTGGGAGGAAACCGGAGCACCCGGAGGAAACCCACGCACACACGGGGAGGATGTGCAGACTCCGCACAGACAGTGACCCAAGCCGGGAATCGAACCTGGGACCCTGGAGCTGTGAAGCAATTGTGCTATCCACAAGGCTACCGTGCTGCCCCCCTTAATGATAGATTCCTCCTTAATGATAGATTCCAGCATTTTCCCTACAACCGAAGTTAAGCTCACTGGCCTATAATTACCCGCTTTCTGCCAACCTCCTTTTTTAAACAGTGGTGTCACGTTTGCTACTTTCCAATCCTCTGGGACCACCCCAGAGTCGAGTGAATTTTGATAAATTATCACTAGTGCATTTACAATTTCCCTAGCCATCTCATTTAACACTCTGGGGTGCATCCCATCAGGGCCAGGAGACTTGTCTACCTTTAGCCCCATTAGCTTGCCCAATACTGCCTCCTTAGTGATTGAAATCATCTCAAGGTCCTCACCTATCATATCCTTATTTCCATCAGTCACTGGCATGTTATTTGTGTCCTCCACTGTGAAGACTGACCCAAAAAACCTGTTCAGCTCCTCAGCCATTTCCCCGTCTCCTATTATTAAATCTCCCTTCTCATCTTCCAAAGGACCAATATTTACCTTAGCCACTCTTTTTTGTCTTATATATTTGTAGAAGCTTTTACTATCTGCTTTTATGTTCTGAGCCAGTTTACTTTCATAGTCTACCTTACTCTTCTTTATGGCTTTTTTTAGTAGCTTTCTGTTGTCCCCTAAAGACTTCCCAGTCCTCTAGTCTCCCACTAATTTTTGCCACTTTGTATGTTTTTTCCTTCAATTTGATACTCTCCCTCACCTCCTTAGATATCCACGGTCGATTTTTCCCCTTTCTACCGTCTTTCTTTTTTGTCGGTATGAACCTTTTCTGAACACTGTGAAAGATCGCTCGGAAGGTTCTCCACTGTTCCTCAACTGCTTCACCATGAAGTCTTTGCTCCCAGTCTACCTTAGCTAGTTCTCCTCTCATCCCATTATAATCGCCTTTGTTTAAGCACAAATCACTAGTGTTTGATTTTACCTTGTCATTCTCCAACTGTATTGTGGTCGCTCCTTCAAAGACGATCCCAAACTATGAGATCATTAATCAATCCTGCCTCATTACACAGGACCAGATCTAGGACCACTTGTTCCCTTATGTTGTGACTCTGGGATAAGTCGGGCTAAGATTGGCCATCCACTTGTATACGGTGTCGGAATATAATTTGGGGGCTCGTCCGGAAACTTTTGAATGCTTCACATTGAAGTTTGGGTTAGAATGTAAACTGAAATGGGGCACCAGGTTTGTAGTTACAGGCTATAGTGTTGTTCCATTGTTTAATAAGGGCAGCAGGGATAATCCAGGAAATCTTAGGCCGGTGAGCTTTACATCAGTGGTAGGGAAATTATTGGAAAAGATTCTTAGAGATAGGATTTACTCACATTTGGAAACATAGAACATGGAACGATACAGCGCAGTACAGGCCCTTTGGCCCACGATGTTGCACCAAAACAAAAGCCATCTAACCTGCACTATGCCATTATCATCCATATGTTTATCCAATAAACTTTTAAATGCCCTCAATGTTGGCGAGTTCACTACTGTAGCAGGTCGGGCATTCCACGGCCTCACTACTCTTTGCGTAAAGAACCTACCTCTGACCTCTGTCCTATATCTATTACCCCTCAGTTTAAAGCTATGTCCCCACGGGCCAGCCATTTCCATCCACGGGAGAAGGCTCTCACTGTCCAGTTCTGTACAGCTGCAACATGACCTCCTGACTCCGGAACTCAATCCCTCTACCAATAAAGGCCAACACTCCATAGGCCTTCTTCACAACCCTATCAACCTGGGTGGCAACTTTCAGGGATCTATGTACATGGACACCTAGATCCCTCTGCTCAGCCACACTTCCAAGAACTTTACCATTAGCCAAATATCCCGCATTCCTGTTATTCCTAAACAAATGAACTTATTCATGAAGGACAGCATGGTTAGGGTTAGGGGAGGTCGTAGCTCACTAATTTAATCGAGTTTTTCGAGTAATTGACACAGATGAAAGATGAGGGAAAGGCAGTAAATGCTATAAAAATGGACTTTAGTAAATCCTTTGACATGGTACCTCATAGAACATAGAACATAGAACATAGAACAATACAGCGCAGTACAGGCCCTTCGGCCCACGATGTTGCACCGAAACAAAAGCCATCTAACCTACACTATACCATTATCATCCATATGTTTATCCAATAAACTTTTAAATGCCCTTAATGTTGGCGAGTTCACTACTGTAGCAGGTAGGGCATTCCACGGCCTCACTACTCTTTGCGTAAAGAACCTACCCCTGACCTCTGTCCTATATCTATTACCCCTCAGTTTAAGGCTATGTCCCCTCGTGCTAGCCATTTCCATCCGCGGGAGAAGGCTCTCACTGTCCACCCTATCTAACCCTCTGATCATTTTGTATGCCTCTATTAAGTCTCCTCTTAACCTTCTTCTCTCTAACGAAAACAACCTCAAGTCCATCAGCCTTTCCTCATAAGATTTTCCCTCCATACCAGGCAACATCCTGGTAAATCTCCTCTGCACCCGTTCCAAAGCCTCCACGTCCTTCCTATAATGCGGTGACCAGAACTGTACGCAATACTCCAAATGCGGCCGTACCAGAGTTCTGTACAGCTGCAACATGACCTCCCGACTCCGGAACTCAATCCCTCTACCAATAAAGGCCAACACTCCATAGGCCTTCTTCACCACCCTATCAACCTGGGTGGCAACTTTCAGGGATCTATGTACATGGACACCTAGATCCCTCTGCTCATCCACACTTTCAAGAACTTTTCCATTAGCCACATATTCCACATTCCTGTTTTTCCTTCCAAAGTGAATCACCTCACACTTCTCTACATTAAACTCCATTTGCCACCTCTCAGCCCAGCACTGCAGCTTATCTATATCCCTCTGTAACCTGCTACTTCCTTCCTCACTATCGACAACACCACCGACTTTAGTATCGTCTGCAAATTTACTCACCCACCCTTCTGCGCCTTCCTCTAGGTCATTGATAAAAATGACAAACAGCAACGGCCCCAGAACAGATCCTTGTGGTACTCCACTTGTGACAGAACTCCATTCTGAACATTTCCCATCAACCACCACCCTCTGTCTTCTTTCAGCTAGCCAATTTCTGATCCACATCTCTAAATCACCCTCAATCCCCAGCCTCCGTATTTTCTGCAATAGCCTACCGTGGGGAACCTTATCAAACGCTTTGCTGAAATCCATATACACCACATCAACTGCTCTACCCTCGTCTACCTGTTCAGTCACCTTCTCAAAGAACTCGATAAGGTTTGTGAGGCATGACCTACCCTTCACAAAGCCATGCTGACTATCCCTGATCATATTATTCCTATCTAGATGATTATAAATCTTGTCTCTTATAATGCCCTCCAAGACTTTACCCACTACAGACGTGAGGCTCACCGGTCTATAGTTGCCGGGGTTGTCTCTGCTCCCCTTTTTGAACAAAGGGACCACATTTGCTATCCTCCAGTCCTCTGGCACTATTCCTGTATCCAATGATGACATAAAAATCAAAGCCAATGGTCCAGCAATCTCTTCCCTGGCCTCCCAGAGAATCCTAGGATAAATCCCATCAGGCCCCGGGGACTTATCTATTTTCAGCCTGTCCAGAATTGCCAACACCTCTTCCCTACTTACCTCAATGCCATCTAATCTATTTACCTGGAGCTCAGCATTCTCCTCCACAACATTATCTTTTTCCTGAGTGAATACTGACGAAAAATATTCATTTAGTATCTCGCCTATCTCTTCAGACTCCACACACAACTTCCCATCCCTGTCCTTGACTGGTCCTACTCTGTCCCTAGTCATTCGCTTATTCCTGACATACCTATAGAAAGCTTTTGGGTTTTCCTTGATCCTTCCTGCCAAATACTTCTCATGTCCCCTCCTTGCTCGTCTTAGCTCTCTCTTTAGATCCTTCCTCGCTACCTTGTAACTATCCATCGCCCCAACTGAAACTTCACACCTCATCTTCACATAGGCCTCCTTCTTCCTCTTAACAAGAGATTCCACTTCTTTGGTAAACCACGGTTCCCTCGCTCGGCACCTTCCTCCCTGCCTGACCGGTACATACTTATCAAGAACACGCAATAGCTGATCCTTGAACAAGCTCCACTTATCCAGTGTGTCCAAAACTTGCAGCCTACTTCTCCACCTTATCCCCCCCAAGTCACGTCTAATGGCATCATAATTTCCCTTCCCCCAGCTATAACTCTTGCCCTGCGGTGTATACTTATCCCTTTCCATCCTTAACGTAAACGTCACCGAATTGTGGTCACTGTCCCCAAAGTGCTCACCTACCTCCAAATCCAACACCTGGCCTGGTTCATTACCCAAAACCAAATCCAATGTGGCCTCACCTCTTGTTGGCCTGTCAACAAACTGTGTCAGGAAACCCTCCTGCACACACTGAACAAAAAACGACCCATCTAATGTACTCGAACTATATCTTTTCCAGTCAATATTTGGAAAGTTAAAGTCTCCCATAATAACTACCCTGTTACTTTCGCTCATATCCAGGATCATCTTCGCCATCCTTTCCTCTACATCCCTAGAACTATTTGGAGGCCTATAGAAAACTCCCAACAGGGTGACCTCTCCTTTCCTGTTTCTAACCTCAGCCCATACTACCTCGGAAGATGAGTCCCCATCTAGCATCCTCTCCGCCACCGTAATACTGCTCTTGACTAGCAGCGCCACACCTCCCCCTCTTTTGCCTCCTTCCCTGAGTTTACTAAAACACCTAAACCCCGGAACCTGCAACATCCATTCCTGTCCCTGCTCTATCCACGTCTCCGAAATGGCCACAACATCGAAGTCCCAGGTACCAACCCATGCTGCCAGTTCCCCTACCTTATTTCGTATACTCCTGGCATTGAAGTAGACACACTTCAAACCACCTACCTGAACACTGGCCCCCTCCTCCGACGTCAAATCTGAGCTCCTGACCTCTATACTCTCATTCTCCCTTACCCTAAAACTACAATCCAGGTTCCCATGCCCCTGCTGCATTAGTTTAAACCCCCCCAAAGAGCACTAACAAATCTCCCCCCCAGGATATTTGTGCCCCGCAGGTTCAAATGTAGACCATCCTGTCTGTAGAGGTCCCACCTTCCCCAGAAAGCGCCCCAGTTATCCAGAAATCTGAATCCCTCCCGCCTGCACCATCCCTGTAGCCACGTGTTTAATTGCTCTCTCTCCCTATTCCTCATCTCACTATCACGTGGCACGGGCAACAACCCAGAGATAACAACTCTGTTTGTTCTAGTTCTGAGCTTCCATCCTAGCTCCCTGAAAGCCTGCCTGACATCCTTATCCCCTTTCCTACCTATGTCGTTAGTGCCAATGTGGACCACGACTTGGGGCTGCTCCCCCTCCCCCTTAAGGACCCGGAAAACACGATCCGAGACATCACGTACCCTTGCACCTGGGAGGCAACATACCAAACGTGAGTCTCTCACGCTCCCACAAAATCTCCTATCTGTGCCCCTGACTATAGAGTCCCCAATTACTAATGCTCTGCTCCTCTCCCCCCTTCCCTTCTGAGCAACAGGGACAGACTCTGTGCCAGAGGTCTGTACCCCATGGCTTACCCCTGGTAAGTCGTCCCCCCCACAAGTATCCAAAACGGTATACTTGTTTCTCAGGGGAACGACCGCAGGGGATCCCTGCACTGACTGTTTTTTCCCCGTCCCTCTTACAGTTACCCATCTATCTCCAATCTTTGGTGTAACTAATTCCCTGAAGCTGCTATCTATGACCCCCTCTGCCTCCCGAATGATCCGAAGTTCTTCCAACTCCAGCTCCAGTTCCCTAACTCGGTCTTGGAGGAGCTGGAGATGGCAGCACTTCCTGCAGGTAAAATCAGCAGGGACACTAACGGCATCCCTCACCTCAAACATCCTGCAGGAGGAACATTGCACTCCCTTCCCTGCCATTCCTCATAGTAGACTGGTACAAAATCTGAAGTAACATGGGATCAGAGGAGAGCTGGCATGTTGGAATCAGAACTGCCATGGGAACAGAAGACAGAGGGTAGCAGTAGAAGGGTGTTTTTCTGAATGGAAGGCTGTGACTAGCGACGTTTCACAGGGATCAGTTCTGGGACCTTAGTTGTTCGTGGAGGAGATAAATGATTTGGAAGAAAATGTAGCTGGATAAGTACATTCACAGATGACACAAACATTGGTGGAGTTGTGGATAGTGAAGAGGATTGTCAGAAGATACCTCAGGATATAAACTTGGTGGAGTCTTGGGTGGAACAATGGCAGATGGCGGTTAATCCGGACAAGTGTGAGGTAATGTGCTTTGGAAGGTCGAATGCATGTAGGAATTAAAAAATAAATGGTAGAACTCTTGCGAGTACTGACAGGCTGAGAGATCTGGGCATGCATGTCCATCGATCACTAAAAGTGGCAATTCATGTGGTTAAGGTGGTCGAGAGGGCATACGGCATGCTGACCTTCATCGGTCTGAGCATTGTACATAAAAATTGCAAGTCATGTTGCAGCTGTGCAGCACCTGAGTTAGGCTTCATTTGGAATGTTGTGTACAATGCTGGTCGCGACACTCCCTGAAGGATGTGGATGCGTTGGGAAGGATACAAAAGCGGTTTACTGGGATGTTGCCTGGTATGGAGGGCATTCAATATGGGGAGAGGTTAGGTAAACTCGGTCTGTTCTTACTGGAACGACGGAGGTTGAGAGGAGACCTGACAGAGGTCCACAAGATTAAGAGTGGCATGGACAGAGTGGACAGTTCGATGCTCTTTCCTATGGTAAGAGAGTCAAGTACAGGGGACATAGGTTTAAAGTGCGTGGGGAAAAGTCGAGAACAGATATGCGAGGCACGTTTGTTACACAGTCGGTGGTAAATATATGGAACGCGCTGCCTGGGGAGGGCCTGTGAACAGGTACGATAGCAGCATTTAAGGGGCATCTAGACAAATATATTAATAGGGTGGGAATGGGAGGATAGAGAATCCCTAAGTGCATACAGTTTTACTATAGGCAGGTAACACGGTCGGCGGAGACTTGGAGGGCCGAATGTCCTGTTCCTGTATTATTCTTTGTTCTTTGATCTTGATGTCTCTGGAAGCTGCTAAGTGTTTTATTAAGATGGACGACTTATCTCTGGTTTATTTCAAAGAAATTCCGGTAGCTAACCTGGTAGAACTGGTGGGTGAATTAAAAGTAGAGCTAGAGCTACGTGGAGAGAATTGACGCTATTCTCAGCATTTAAATTATAAAGAAATGCCAAGAAACACAGCCTGGTAGAATTTACTAAAATCCAGCTACAAATAAAACAATTTGTGATGCAGCAGGAAGAAAAATAAATGCAGCTGAAGCAAAAGGAAGGGGGATGAAACAAAAAGAAAGACAAAGAGAAATGGAGGGGAAGCTTCATTTCTTCATTTCTATGAGTAGCACCTGTGTCCCTTAAGATAGGTAAGGTTATGGTTACCTCAGTTGACGGAAATGGGATGATCTTCCCCTTGGGAACCAAACCAGGATATCTCTCATCTATTCATTCCTCACACCTGCTCCCACAGCAGTGTTTACCTCACTTTTGCGGAAAAGGAAAAAGAAGAAGATACTGAGATGGAAATGAGGAACTTGGAATTATGGAAAGATCGCCAGCTTAAGGCACTAGGAATGAGTGGGAGCTGCCAAAAGGTAGAGGGACGCTTCATCCTCGAACAATCCCAGAGGCAATATGTTTCAATGTATACAGGCCTCCCAAAATCCGATGACAACGAGATACACACCTTTTTTATAGTGCTTTTGAGAAAATACCAATCGAAGTGAGTGGCAAGAGAAAACTGGGCATTACGCATGCAGAGTAAATTGACGGTGCAGGCACATGATGGTTGTGCTTCCCTGTCAGAGCCGGTGTCTAAGAATTATGACAAGTTAAACAGGCTATTCTATATGCATATGTACTGGTTCCCGAGGCATACTGGCAAACGTCTTGGAATTTCAGGAGGCAGCTGGGATAGTCTAACGTAAAATTTGTAAGGGTTAAGCAGAACAATTTTGATTGGTGGGTGCGAGCATTGGCAGTTGAAACTGCCTTCGAGGCAACTATAAAATAGGTCTTTCTCTCAGAAGAATTTCGAAATTTCCTGTCTCCTATAGTAAGAACACATGTTGAGCACCAGAAAGTGAAGACTACTAGGTAGGCAGAAATTACGTTTCACGATTATGTGCAAATCCATAAATTTTATCTTTCGTTCCGTCAGCCCCATATTTTTGAAAATAATAGGAAGTAGAAGACTCAAAGGAAGGCAGGTAGATAAAGTGAAGAAAGGACAGTTGGGAATGCTCAACGACCTTCTCCCCACACCAGGAATAAATGTACTGAAGGCGAACGTGAAAGTCGGAAACCGAGACGTTCCCATGGCATTAAGGCGGGTCACGTTCGTTCAGCTTGTTGGAAATTGAAAGAAATGAGGTGGGAGTTTGTGGGAGTTCCTGAGGAGCATTCTGAAAATGCAACACACTTGGATAATACTACAGAATAGATTACAGCTTCAACTGGACATTGGAGACCTGAGGTAAACACTGCTGTGGGAGCAGGTGTGAGGAATGAATAGATTTACGCAAAGAGTAGTGAGGCCGTGGAATGCCCTACCTGCTACAGTAGTGAACTCTCCAACATTGAGGGCATTTAAAAGTTTATTGGATAAACATATGGATGATAATGGCATAGTGTAGGTTAGATGGCTTTTGTTTCGGTGCAACATCGTGGGCCGAAGGGCCTGTACTGCGCTGTATTGTTCTATGTTCTATGTTCTATGAGAGATATGCTGGTTTGGTTCCCAAGGGGAAGATCATCCCATTTCCGTCAACTGAGGTAACCATAACCTTACCTATCTTAAGGGACACAGGTGCTACTCATAGAACATAGAACATAGAAATTACAGCACAGAACAGGCCCTTCGGCCCACAATGTTGTGCCGAACATTTGTCCTAGATTAAGAACAAATTAATCTACACCCCATCATTCTACCGTAACCCTTGTACCTATCCAGTAGCCGCTTCATGGTCCCTAATGTTTCCGACTCAACTACTTCCACAAGCAGTGCATTCCATGCCCCCACTACTCTCTGGGTAAATAACCTACCTCTGACATCCCCCCTATATTCACCTTAAATCGATGTCCCCTTGTAATGGTTTGTTCTACCCGGGGGGGAATGTCTCTGACTGTCTACTGTATCTATTCCCCTGATCATCTTATAAACCTCTATCAAGTCTCCCCTCATCCTTCTCCGTTCTAATGAGAATAGGCCGAGCACCCTCAACCTTTCCTCGTAAGACCTACTCTCCATTCCAGGCAACATCCTGGTAAATCTTCTTTGCACCTTTTCCAAAGCTTCCACATCCTTCCTAAAACGAGGCGACGAGAGCTACACACAGTACTCCAAATGTGGCCTTACTGAGGTTTTGTACAGCTGCATCATCAATTTAGGGTTCTTAAATTCAATCCCTCTGCTAATGAACGCGAGCACACCATAGGCCTTCTTCACAGCTCTCTCCACTTGAGTGGCAACTTTCAAAGATCTATGTACGTAGACCCCAAGATCTCTCTGCTCCTCCACATTGCCAAGAACCCTACCATTTACCCTGTATACCGCATTCATATTTGTCCTTCCAAAATGGACAACCTCACACTTTTCAGGGTTAAACATCATCTGCCACTTCTCAGCTCAGCTCTGCATCCTCTATATGTCTCTTTGCAGCCGTCAACAGCCTTCATCACGACCCACAACTCCACCAACCTTCGTATCGTCTGCAAATTTACAGACACACCCTTCAACTTCCTCATCCAAGTCATTAATGAAAATCACAAACAGCAGAGGACTCAGAACTGATCCCTGCGGTATGCCACTGGTAACTGGGCTCCAGGCTGAATATTTGCCATCCACTACCACTCTCTGACTTCTATCGGTTCACCAGTTCGTTATCCAACTGGCCACATTTCCCACTATCCCATGCCTCCTTACTTTATGCAGAAGCCTACCATGGGGATGCTTATCAAATGCCTTACTAAAATCCATGTACACTACATCCACTGCTTTACCTTCGTCCACGTGATTGGTCACCTCCTGAAAGAATACAATAAGACTTCTGAGGCAAGACCTACCCCTCAGAAATCCGTGCTGACTATCCCTAATCAAGCAGTATCTTTCCAGATGCTCCGAAATCCTATACCTCAGTACCCTTTCCATTACTTTGCCTGCCACCTAAATAAGACTAACTGGCCTGTAATTCCCAGGGTTATCCCTATTCCCTTTTTTGAACAGGGGCACGACATTCGCCACTCTCCAATCCCCTGGTACCACCCCTGTTGACAGTGAGGATGAAAAGATCATTGCCAACGGCTCTGCAATTTCATCTCTTGCTTCCCATAGAATCCTTGGCTATATCCCGTCAGGCCCGGGGGACTTGTCTATCCTCAAGTTTTTCAAAATGCCCAACACATCTTCCTTCCTAACAAGTATTTCCTGGAACTTACCAATCTGTTTCACACTGTCCTCTCCAACAATATGGCCCCTCTCATTCGTAAATACGGATGAAAAGTACTCGTTCAAGACCTCTCCTATCTCTTCAGACTCAATACACAATCTCCCGCTACTGTCCTTGATCAGGCCCAACCTCGCTCGAGTCATTCTCATATTTCTCACATATGTGTAAAAGGCCTTGGGGTCTTGTATCCCTCCAGCGCCCTGTCTGAACCTTGGTTTCCTCAGCCTTACATAAGTCTCCTTCCACTTAACAAGACATTCAACCTCTCTTGTCAACCATGGTCCCTCACTCGACCATCTCTTCCCTGCCTGACAGGGACATGCATGTCAAGGACACGTAGTATCTATTCATTGAACAAGTTCCACATTTCAATTGTGTCCTTCCCTGACAGCCTATGTTCCCAACTTATGCACTTCAGTTCTTGTCTGACAACATCGTATTTACCCTTCCCCCAATTGTAAACCTTGCCCTGTTGCACGCACCTATCCCTCTCCATTACTGAATTGTAAGTCACAGAATTGTGGTGACTATCTCCAAAATGCTCCCCCACTAACAAATCTATCACTTGCCCTGGTTCTTTCCCAAGTACCGAACCCAATACGGCCTCCCGTCTGTTTGGACAATCTACATACTGTGTTAGAAAAGTTTCCTGGACACACTGTACAAACACCACCCCATCCAAACTATTTGATCTAAAGAGTTTCGACTCAATATTTGGGAAGTTGCAGTCACCCATAACTAGTACCCTGTGACTTCTGCACCTTCCCAAAATATTTTTCCCAATCTGTTCCTCCGCGTCTCTGCTGCTATTGGTGGCCTATAGAAAACTTCCAACAAGGTGACTACTCCTTTCCTATTTCTGACTTCTACCCATACTACCTCAGTAGGCAGATCCTCCTCGAACTTCCTTTCTGCAGCTGTCATACTGTCTCTAATTAACACCTCTTTTACCCCCTTCCCTAATCTTATTGAAACAGCTATAATCAGGAACCTCCAACAACCATTTCTGCCCCTCTTCTAGATGGCCACCACAGGTCACAGTTCCAAGTACCGATCCATGCCTTAAGTTCACCCGCCTTATTCCTGATGCTTCTTGCTTTGAGGTATACATACTTCAAATCATCTCCGTGCCTGCAAGTACTCTCCTTTGTCAGTGTTACCTTGCCTACTGCCTCGCTACACGCTATGACTCAAACCCTCTTACGGGAGAATGATTTAGTTTACCTTCCAGAGAGCTCAATGAGAGCTGGGGTGCTAGTGAATTGGATAGGCGGAGATTATATCCCATCGATCCAGCAGAGGGCAGGAGAGCGGAGCTGCTGATTGGCTGTTGCAAGGGAAATCTGCATAGCTCCGTTGTGGTCACCCTAACTTGAAAATGTACCTGAGCTAGAGACCCTAGCTGTTCAAGTGGAGTCAAGCATCCAGCAGAGGGCAGTAGAGAGGAGCTGCTGATTGGCTGTTGCAAGGGAAATATGCATACCTCCGTTGTGGTCACCCTAACTTGAAGGTGGTTTGTGGAGGAGCTTGGCTGATGACTGGTCAGTAGTTTTTCTTTTATTTTCCTTCAGATGTTATCGTGCAGGGCGCAGACGTTGCTGAGTGAGTGCTTGCTGAGAACAAAGAACAAAGAACAAAGAACAAAGAAATGCGAGTTCCAGGCACCCACTACCCTCTGCGTAAAAAACTTGCCTCGTACATCTACTCTAAACCTTGCCCCTCTCACCTTAAACCTATGCCCCCTAGTAATTGACCCCTCTACCCTGGGGAAAAGCCTCTGACTATCCACTCTGTCTATGCCCCTCATAATTTTGTATACCTCTATCAGGTCGCCCCTCAACCTCCTTCGTTCCAGTGAGAACAAACCAAGTTTATTCAATCGCTCCTCATAGCTTATGCCCTCCATACCAGGCAACATTCTGGTAAATCTCTTCTGCACCCTCTCTAAAGCCTCCACATCCTTCTGGTAGTGTGGCGACCAGAATTGAACACTATACTCCAAGTGTGGCCTAACTTAGGTTCTATACAGAAGGGGAGTGAATAACAGGTAAGCTCTTTTCTTTCTTTCTTATTTTTTCTTATCTAGAGGGGATGGCAGGGAAGGTAGTGCAATGTTCCTCCTGCGGAATGTTTGAGGTGAGGGACGCCGACAGTGTCCCTACTGATTTCATCTGTGGGAAGTGCACCCATCTCCAGCTCCTCAGAAACCGCGTTAGGGAACTGGAGCTGGAGCTGGATGAACTTCGGATCATTCGGGCGGCAGAGGTGGTCATAGATAGAAGCTTTAAGGATGTAGTTACTCCAAAGAAAAAAGATAGATGGGTGACGGTGAGAGAGGCTGGGAGGAAGCAGTCAGTGCAGGGATCCCATGTGATCGTTCCCCTTAGTAACAAGTATACCGCTTTGGATACTGTTGGGAGGGGGGCTTACGAGGGGTAAGCCATGGGGTGCAGGTCTCTGCCACAGAGTCTGTCCCTGTTGCTCAGAAGGGAAGGGGGAGAGGAGTAGAGCATTAGTCATTGCAGACTCCATAGTTAGGGGGATAGATAGGAGATTCTGTGGGAACGAGAGAGACTCGCGTTGGTGTGTTGCCTCCCAGGTGCCATAGTGCGTGATGTCTCGGATCGTGTTTTCGGGATCCTTAAGGGGGAGGGGGGGGCGGGGCAGCCCCAAGTCATGGTCCACATAGGTACCAACGACATAGGTAGGAAAACGGATAGAGATGTAAGGCAGGAATTCAAGGAGCTAGGGTGGAAACTTAGATCGAGGACAAACAGAGTTATTATCTCTGGGTTGTTGCCCATGCCACGTGATAGCGAGATGAGGAATAGGGAAAGAGAGGGGTTGAAAAAGTGGCTACAGGGATGGTGCAGGAGGGAGGGTTTCAGATTTCTGGATAATTGGGGCTCATTCTGGGGTCGGTGGGACCTCTACAAATGGGATGGTCGACACCTGGGCCAGAGGGGTACCAATATCCTGGGGGGGGGGTAAATTTGCTAATGCTCTTCGGGAGGGTTTAAACTAGTTCAGCAGGGGCTTGGGAACCTGAATTGTAGCTCCAGTATTCAGGAGGTTGAGAGTAGTGAGGTCATGAGTAATGTTTTAAAGTTGCAGGAGTGTATCGGCAGGCAGGAAGGTGGTTTAAAGTGTGTCTTCTTCAATGCCAGGAGCATCCGGAATAAGGTGGGTGAACTTGCGGCATGGGTTGGTACCTGGGACTTCGATGTTGTGGCCATTTCGGAGACATGGATAGAGCGGGGACAGGAATGGTTGTTGCAGGTGCCGGGGTTTAGATATTTCAGTAAGCTCACGGAAGGTGGTAAAAGAGGGGGAGGGGTGGCATTGTTAGTCAAGGACAGTATTACGGTGGCAGAAAGGACGTTTAATGAGGACTCATGTACTGAGGTAGTATGGGTTGAGATTAGAAACAGGAAAGGAGAGGTCACCCTGTTAGGGGTTTTCTATAGGCCTCCGGAAAGTACGAGAGGTGTAGAGGAAAGGCTTGCAAAGATGATTCTGGATAGGAGCGAAAGCAACATGGTAGTTGTTAATGGGGACTTTAACTTTCCAAATATTGACTGGAAACACTATAGTTCGAGTACTTTAGATGGATCTGTTTTTGTCCAATGTGTGCAGGAGGGTTTTCTGACACAGTATGTAGATAGGCCAACGAGAGGCGAGGCCGTATTGGATTTGGTACTGGGTAATGAACCAGGACAGGTGTTAGATTTGGAGGTAGGTGAGCACTTTGGTGATAGTGACCACAATTCGATTACGTTTACTTTAGTGATGGAAAGGGATAGGAATATACCGCAGGGCAAGAGTTATATCTGGGAGAAAGGCAATTATGATGCGATGAGGCAAGACTTAGGATGCATCGGATGGAGAGGAAAACTGCAGGGGATGGGCACAATGGAAATGTGGAGCTTGTTCAAGGAACAGCTACTGCGTGTCCTTGATAAGTGTATACCTGTCAGGCAGTGACGAAGTGGGCGAGCAAGTGAACCGTGGTTTACTAAGGCAGTCGAAACACTTGTCAAGAGGAAGAAGGAGGCTTATGTAAAGATGAGACATGAAGGTTCAGTTAGGGCGCTCGAGTGTTACAAGGACCTAAAGAGAGAGCTAAGAAGAGCCAGGAAGGGACATGAGAATTCTTTGGCAGGTAGGATCAAGGATAATGCTAAAGCTTTCTATAGATACGTCAGGAATAAAAGAATGACTAGGGTAAGAGTAGGGCCAGTGAAGGACTGTAGTGGGAAGTTGTGCGTGGTGTCCGAGGAGATAGGAGAGGTGCTAAATGAATATTTTTCGTCAGTATTCACACAGGAAAAAGAAAATGTTGTCGAGGAGAATACTGAAATTCAGGCTATTCGACTAGAAGGGCTTGAGGTTCATAAGGAGGAGGTGTTAACAATTCTGGAAAGGGTGAAAATAGATAACTCCCCTGGACCGGATGGGGTTTATCCTAGGATTCTCTGGGAAGCTAGGAAGGAGATTGCTGAGCCTTTGGCTTTGATCTTTAAGTCATCTTTGTCTACAGGAATAGTGCCAGAAGACTGGAGGATAGCAAATGTTGTCCCCTTGTTCAAGAAGGGGAGTAGAGACAACCCCGGTAACTATAGACCAGTGAGCCTTACCTCTGTTGTGGGCAAAGTCTTGGAAAGGTTTATAAGAGATAGTGTGTATAATCACCTGGAAAGGAATACTTTGATTAGACATAGTCAACACGGTTTTGTGAAGGGTGGGTCGTGCCTCACAAATCTTATTGAGTTCTTTGAGAATGTGGCCAAACAGGTGGATGAGGGTAAAGTAGTTGATGTGCTGTATATGGATTTCAGTAAAACGTTTGAGAAGGTTCCCCACGGTAGGCTACTGCAGAAAATACGAAAGCATGGGATTCAGGGAGATTTAGCAGTTTGGATCAGAAATTGGCTAGCTGGAAGAAGACAAAGAGTGGTGGTTCAATGGAAGTGTTCAGACTGGAGTCCAGTTACTAGCGGTGTGCCAGAAGGATCTGTTTTAGGGGCACTGCTGTTTGTCATTTTTATAAATGACCTGGAGGAGGTCGTAGAAGGATCAGTGAGTAAATTTGCAGATGACACTAAAGTCGGTGGAGTTGTGGACAGTGCGGAAGGATGTTACAAGTTACAGAGGGACATAGATAAGCTGCAGCGCTGGGCTGAGAGGTGGCAAATGGAGTTTAATGCAGAAAAGTGTGAGGTGATTCATTTTGGAAGGAATAACAGGAAGACAGAGTACTGGGCTAATGGTAAGATTCTTGGCAGTGTGGATGAGCAGAGAGGTCTCGGTGTCCATGTACATAGATCCCTGAAAGTTGCCACTCAGGTTGAGAGGTTTGTTAAGAAGGCATACGGTGTGTTAGCTTTTATTGGTGGAGGGATTACGTTTCGGAGCCATGAGGTCATGTTGCGGCTGTACAAAACTCTGGTGCGGCCGCATTTGGAGTATTGCGTGCAATTCTGGTCGCTGCATTATATGAAGGATGTGGAAGCATCGGAAAGTGTGCCGAGGAGACTTACCAGAATGTTGCCTGGTATGGAGGGAAGGTCTTATGAGGAAAGGCTGAGGGACTTGAGGCTGTTTTCGTTAGAGAGAAGAAGGTTAAGAGGTGACTTAATTGAGGCATACAAGATGATTAGAGGATTGGATAGTGTGGACAGTGAGAGCCTTTTACCTCGGATGGTGATGTCTAGCACGAGGGGACATTGCTTTAAATTGAGGGGAGATAGATATAAGACAGACGTCAGAGGTAGGTTCTTTACTCAGAGAGTAGCAAGGGTGAGGAATGCCCTGCCTGCAACAGTAGTGGACTCGCCAACACTAAGGGTATTCAAATGGTCATTGGATAGACATATGGACGATAAGGGAATAGTGTAAATGGGCTTTAGAGTGGTTTCACAGGTCGGCGCAACATCGAGGGCCGAAGGGCCTGTACTGAGCTGTAATGTTCTATGTTCTACGGGGAGAACGTACAAACTCTCCTCAGACCCTAGGCCTGAATTGAACCCGGGTCACAGGCAGCAGGGCTGACCACTGTGCCACCTTGCAACTCCAAAGTGTTACAGACATATTGTCGATATCGATTCTGTCTTTTTCAAATTGTCTTTCCTGAAACCACTTTGTTATATTTGTCATGACCATTGAAGTACTAACCGCTATTGTCATTTAAAGTGACATGCCATGTGAAAATCCGCTCTGTTATTTGGAACAATATTTCACTGTGACATTTTATAATTGATATGACCGAAGACCATTTTAATTCATATGCACTTTTTAGTTTCAATATCTGGTCTGTGGAACTTTTAAGATGCGTTTTCATTGCCAAATTAAAGTGATATCCGCATTGACTGATTTAAAGCCGGTGATTAGGGCAGCACGGTAGCCTTGTGGATAGCACAATTGCTTCACAGCTCCAGGGTCCCAGGTTCGATTCCGGCTTGGGTCACTGTCTGTGCGGAGTCTGCACATCCTCCCCGTGTCTGCGTGGGTTTCCTCCGGGTGCTCCGGTTTCCTCCCACAGTCCAAAGATGTGCAGGTTAGGTGGAGTGGCCATGATAAATTGCCCTTAGTGTTGGGTGGGGTTACAGGGTTATGGGGATAGGGTGCTCTTTCCAAGAGCCGGTGCAGACTCGATGGGCCGAATGACCTCCTTATGCACTGTAAATTCTATGATAATTTTAAGAATAATGTCCACAGTGGTCAGCACTGCTGTCTCACAGCGCTATGGACCAGGGTTCAATTCCAGCTTTGGATGACTGTCTGTGTGGAGTTTGCATTTTGTTCCCGAGTCGGCCTGGGTTTCCTCCTGCAGTCCAAAATTGTGCAAGTTTGGTGGATTTCCATGCTAAATTGTCCCTCAGTGTCCAAAGACGTGCATCTGAGGTGGGGTTATGTGGGAATGGGCCTAGGGTCTCTTTCAGAGCGTCAGTGCTGACTCGATGGACCAAATGGTCTCTTTCAGCACTGTAAACACGTCATGGTGGTAACTGTAAGATATTTTGCTTGCAGATATTTTACCTGATTAACTATTTACTTACCTTGCAGGTCAGCTGTTTAGTTCGGGAGTGAGAGCCGGGACCTTAGAAACAGCGCGGGAATTTGAAAAAGCGCGGGAGCTGCGAGGCAGAGGGGACCGTTTAAAAGATCGCTGCCTGGGTGAGGTAAGTACTGATTAACAGCTTACTTACCTTGCAGCCCAAGTCGATTTCAGCAGGAGCGGAGCAGGCTAGTCCATTTCAGAGGGGGCAGTGCGGAAGTGATTTCTGGGAGGTAAGTCTCTCCTTTAATTTTTTTTTTAAATTTTAGTGTTTAAGGTGGGAACAGGAAGTCGACCCGCGGACTTATGGGAAGACCCTCACCAATAAATTCTGGTGGCAAGGAAACCCGAGACACTACACGTGTAGTGTCTCCCACCCGCCCTCCTCCTCTAACCTAATAATAAAACCCATTGGTGTGAGGTAAGTACCATATTGTATTATTATTATTATTTTTTTAAAAAAGTTAGTTGTTAGCCAGATCTTGGTAGAAAGTTAGAGGGATGTCAGGGAAGGGAGTGCAATGTTCCTCCTGCAGGATGTTTGAGGTGAGGGATGCAGTTAGTGTCCCTGCTGATTTTACCTGCAGGAAGTGCTGCCATCTCCAGCTCCTCCAAGTCCGAGTTAGGGAACTGGAGCTGGAGTTGGAAGAACTTTGGATCATTCGGGAGGCAGAGGGGGTCATAGATAGCAGCTTCAGGGAATTAGTTACACCAAAGATTGGAGATAGATGGGTAACTGTAAGAGGGACTGGGAAGAAGCAGTCAGTGCAGGGATCCCCTGCGGTCGTTCCCCTGAGAAACAAGTATACCGCTTTGGATACTTGTGGGGGGGGGGACGTACCAGGGGTAAGCCATGGGGTACGGGCCTCTGGCACGGAGTCTGGCCCTGTTGCTCAGAAGGGAAGGGGGGAGAGGAGCAGAGCATTAGTAATTGGGGACTCGATAGTCAGGGGCACAGATAGGAGATTTTGTGGGAGCGTGAGAGACTCACGTTTGGTATGTTGCCTCCCAGGTGCAAGGGCACGTGATGTCTCGGATCGTGTTTTCCGGGTCCTTAAGGGGGAGGGGGAGCAGCCCCAAGTCGTGGTCCACATTGGCACTAACGACATAGGTAGGAAAGGGGATAAGGATGTCAGGCAGGCTTTCAGGGAGCTAGGATGGAAGCTCAGAACTAGTTGTTATCTCTGGGTTGTTGCCCGTCCCACGTGATAGTGAGATGAGGAATAGGGAGAGAGAGCAATTAAACACGTGGCTACACGGATGGTGCAAGCGGGAGGGATTCAGATTTCTGGATAACTGGGGCTCTTTCTGGGGAAGGTGGGACCTCTACAGACAGGATGGTCTACATCTGAACCTGCGGGGCACAAATATCCTGGGGGGGAGATTTGTTAGTGCTCTTTGGGGGGGGTTTAAACTAATGCAGCAGGGGCATGGGAACCTGGATTGTAGTTTTAGGGTAAGGGAGATTGAGAGTATAGAGGTCAGGAGCTCAGATTTGACGTCGCAGGAGGGGGCCAGTGTTCAGGTAGGTGGTTTGAAGTGTGTCTACTTCAATGCCAGGAGTATACGAAATAAGGTAGGGGAACTGGCAGCATGGGTTGGTACCTGGGACTTCGATGTTGTGGCCATTTCGGAGACATGGATAGAGCAGGGACAGGAATGGATGTTGCAGGTTCCGGGGTTTAGGTGTTTTAGTAAGCTCAGAGAAGGAGGCAAAAGAGGGGGAGGTGTGGCGCTGCTAGTCAAGAGCAGTATTACGGTGGCGGAGAGGATGCTAGATGGGGACTCATCTTCCGAGGTAGTATGGGCTGAGGTTAGAAACAGGAAAGGAGAGGTCACCCTGTTGGGAGTTTTCTATAGGCCTCCAAATAGTTCTAGGAATGTAGAGGAAAGGATGGCGAAGATGATCCTGGATAAGAGCGAATGTAACAGGGTAGTTATTATGGGAGACTTTAACTTTCCAAATATTGACTGGAAAAGATATAGTTCGAGTACATTAGATGGGTCGTTTTTTGTACAGTGTGTGCAGGAGGGTTTCCTGACACAGTTTGTTGACAGGCCAACAAGAGGCGAGGCCACATTGGATTTGGTTTTGGGTAATGAACCAGGCCAGGTGTTGGATTTGGAGGTAGGTGAGCACTTTGGGGACAGTCACCACAATTCGGTGACGTTTACGTTAAGGATGGAAAGGGATAAGTATACACCGCAGGGCAAGAGTTATAGCTGGGGGAAGGGAAATTATGATGCCATTAGACGTGACTTGGGGGGGATAAGGTGGAGAAGTAGGCTGCAAGTGTTGGACACACTGGATAAGTGGAGCTTGTTCAAGGATCAGCTACTGCGTGTTCTTGATAAGTATGTACCGGTCAGGCAGGGAGGAAGGTGCCGAGCGAGGGAACCGTGGTTTACCAAAGAAGTGGAATCTCTTGTTAAGAGGAAGAAGGAGGCCTATGTGAAGATGAGGTGTGAAGTTTCAGTTGGGGCGATGGATAGTTACAAGGTAGCGAGGAAGGATCTAAAGAGAGAGCTAAGACGAGCAAGGAGGGGACATGAGAAGTATTTGGCAGGAAGGATCAAGGAAAACCCAAAACTTTCTATAGGTATGTCAGGAATAAGCGAATGACTAGGGATAGAGTAGGACCAGTCAAGGACAGGGATGGGAAGTTGTGTGTAGAGTCTGAAGAGATAGGCGAGATACTAAATGAATATTTTTCGTCAGTATTCACTCAGGAAAAAGATACTGTTGTGGAGGAGAATGCTGAGCTCCAGGTAAATAGATTAGATGGCATTGAGGTACGTAGGGAAGAGGTGTTGGCAATTCTGGACAGGCTGAAAATAGATAAGTCCCCGGGACCTGATGGGATTTATCCTAGGATTCTCTGGGAGGCCAGGGAAGAGATTGCTGGACCATTGGCTTTGATTTTTATGTCATCATTGGCTACAGGAATAGTGCCAGAGGACTGGAGGATAGCAATTGTGGTCCCTTTGTTCAAAAAGGGGAGCAGAGACAACCCCGGCAACTATAGACCGGTGAGCCTCACGTCTGTAGTGGGTAGTCTTGGAGGGGATTATAAGGGACATGATTGATAATCATCTAGATAGGAATAATACGATCAGGGATAGTCAGCATGGCTTTGTGAAGGGTAGGTCATGCCTCACAAACCTTATCGAGTTCTTTGAGAAGGTGACTGAACAGGTAGACGAGGGTAGAGCAGTTGATGTGGTGTATATGGATTTCAGCAAAGCGTTTGATAAGGTTCCCCACGGTAGGCTATTGCAGAAAATACAGAGGCTGGGGATTGAGGGTGATTTAGAGATGTGGATCAGAAATTGGCTAGCTGAAAGAAGACAGAGGGTGGTGCTTGATGGGAAATGTTCAGAATGGAGTTCAGTCACAAGTTGCTGTTTGTCATTTTTATCAATGACCTAGAGGAAGGCGCAGAAGGGTGGGTGAGTAAATTTGCAGACGATACTAAAGTCGGTGGTGTTGTCGTTAGTGTGGAAGGAAGTAGCAGGTTACAGAGGGATATAGATAAGCTGCAGAGCTGGGCTGAGAGGTGGCAAATGGAGTTTAATGTAGAGAAGTGTGAGGTGATTCACTTTGGAAGGAATAACAGGAATGCGGAATATTTGGCTAATGGTAAAGTTCTTGGAAGTGTGGATGAGCAGAGGGATCTAGGTGTCCATGTACATAGATCCCTGAAAGTTGCCACCCAGGTTGATAGGGTGGTGAAGAAGGCCTATGGAGTGTTGGCCTTTATTGGTAGAGGGATTGAGTTCCGGAGTCAGGAGGTCATGTTGCAGCTGTACAGAACTCTTGTACGGCCGAATTTGGAGTATTGCGTACAGTTCTGGTCACCGCATTATAGGAAGGACGTGGAGGCTTTGGAGCGGGTGCAGAGGAGATTTACCAGGATGTTGCCTGGTATGGAGGGAAAATCTTATGAGGAAAGGCTGATGGACTTGAGGTTGTTTTCGTTGGAGAGAAGAAGGATAAGAGGAGACTTAATAGAGGCATACAAAATGATCAGGGGGTTGGATAGGGTGGACAGTGAGAGCCTTCTCCCGCAGATGGAAATGGCTGGCACGAGGGGACATAACTTTAAACTGAGGGGTAATAGATATAGGACAGAGGTGAGAGGTAGGTTCTTTACGCAAAGAGTAGTGAGGCCGTGGAATGCCCTACCTGCTACAGTAGTGAACTCGCCAACATTGAGGGCATTTAAAAGTTTATTGGATAAACATATGGATGATAATGGTATAGTGTAGGTTAGATGGCTTTTGTTTCGGTGCAACATCGTGGGCCGAAGGGCCTGTACTGCGCTGTATTGTTCTATGTTCTATGTTCTATGAGGACACTTGTTGAATGTAATGCTTCAGAAGTCAGGAAGGCAAGAAATGAACATAGAGACCGGTTCAAATTTTATTTAATCTCATATCCAAGTGGATAGAATAGTGGTTAGAATACTGTGAGCAATTTTGGGCCCCACACCTCAGGAAGGACATACTGGCACTGGAGCGGGTCCAGCGGAGATTCACACAGATGATCCCAGGAATGGTAGGCCTATCATATGATGAACGTCTGAGGATCCTGGGATTATATTCATTGGAGTTTAGGAGGTTGAGGGGAGATCTAATAGAAACTTACAAGATAATGAATGGCTTCGATAGGGTGGACGTAGGGAAGTTGTTTCCATTAGCAGGGGAGACTAGGACCCGGGGGCACAGCCTTAGAATTAAAGGGAGTCACTTTAGAACAGAGATGAGGAGAAATTTCTTCAGCCAGAGAGTGGTGGGTCTGTGTAATTCATTGCCACAGAGGGCGGTTGAGGCCGGGACGTTGAGTGTCTTCAAGACAGAAGTTGATAAATTCTTGATTTCTCGAGGAATTAAGGGCTATGGAGAGAGAGCGGGTAAATGGAGTTGAAATCAGCCATGATTGAATGGTGGAGTGGACTCGATGGGCCGAATGGCCTTACTTCCGCTCCTATGTTTTATGGTCTTATGGTCTTATGGATAACAGGCCAGCAGTATTTTGCCTTCATAACTGATCCCAGAAGAAGAGCGAATCATTCCACATTGCCTGCACCACATGACCCTGGGTCAAACAGTCTGTCACACTTTCTCGGCATCACAGTGTTAGGATAGCGCAGACCACTCCACGGTGTCTGAAGGCACAACCCCTTGGGAAAAGATCCCAGGGAGAGTAGGCCAAGCCCACTGACCTTATCTCTGACTCCAATGTCAACAGTTTAATTCCACTGTGTCTTTATCACTGAAAAGCAGTCTGCCCCACTGTGCCTGTATGATAGACGACTGGAGAGACAAGACTGTCCCTTATATGTAGGGTATCGCTAATCCCAGTGAAATAATGTTTACCCCACCATGTTTTCAACATTAGCCCCAAAAGCGATTAGCCTGCCCACATATATGTATGTGTCAGAGATGCAGGCTGTCTGAAAAAATGAAAGGATATATGTCAGCATGTTCTTCAGTTCCACTGATCATTTAATGAACTTAACAGTTACAAGAAACGGATATTTCACGAAATTGTTCAACTGATCCCGGAATTTTGTTTGTGTCACGGCATAAATGCCAGTGTTTGTGCAGCAACTCAGGATCTGAAGCATGAATCCTATATCTTGCACAAACTTATGCAGATACATAGATCTATTCCCCAACCACGACATTCGGTACCATATAGAATACAGCATTAACATTGCCCATAACACAATGAAATTCGCCGAGATAACAAAAAGTAAAATCATAGATTTTCTTCGGTTTTCGATTTCTTGGTCTCTGCTACTTTCGCCACTGTTGTGATCCAGGAGCCTGCGGCGGGATCTGCTGGCCACGACAATGTGCCTGACAGTGAACACATTGAGCAGCAGAATCAGAAGGAATGGCACACATGGATTTAAAATGTAATGGAGGGACTCGATTGTTATCCAGAACCGAGATAACAAAGCAGCGATTGTAACAGCACAAAACCAGGGACTGTGCCCAAGCAAGTACCTGTCTGTTAACATAAAGTACCAGAAAATGTTACTTAAACAGCTCAGCACAGTCACTGTTGTTATAACCACAGCCGCAGTCCTCTCGGTGCAATATTTACTGTTCAACTTCTGCCAACAAATGGCCACAAATCTATCAAAAGTGAAAGCGACAGTGAACCAGACAGAACAGTCTGTGACTGCATAAAGCAGAATGCTATGGATATTACAGAGCGGGATGGAATACAGGAAACTAAAATAATCACGATAAACAATTGGAATGTGCCTAAATATCAAGTCTATGATAACGACCAGTAGATCCGCTGCGGCCATGGCTACGAGATAGTTAGTGACACAATTGGACAGACCGCATTTACGCCGAGATAGGATGATTATCGTCACTGAGTTGACTGCAAGTGAGAACAATAGGGAATAAAATATTAGACGTCCATAAAAGTTGTAAGTTTGATAAAGTACTTTCTTGAGATAAACAAATCTATTATTTTATCATGTAATGATTTTACCCGCTGGCGACATTCACCGTATTAACACATTAAATTACACTCTGATCTTTCAAATGACGCATGTAGACATAGCAATTGGTAAGGGATGAGATAAAATTCACCTAACTTCCATTTGTGGAAGTAGAGCAAAGCCTGATGGTTCTGGAAAGAATCAGACCAGTTTCCTGCTCATCTTCATTCCACGGTGACCCTTACTACTCGTGAAGAATCAGTGCAGATTGCAATTCCTGATGTTCACTTAAAAATCTATGCACGGGTCAGGTCAATTTCATAATCATTATGCAGTGACTCTCTTTAACACAAGCCCAAACTGAATAACATTGTTGTACCATTCACTGTTCAATTTCTCCTTTTGAAAATGCGTGTGAAGAACAGTTTTGTTCCCAGTCTTCATACGCTTTACTTAGACAGAAAAACATGTCAATCGACCTCTAATCATCACATGTCAGTTACAATTAGTAGGAAATTATACGATAGAAGTGAAGGACATTACATTCAAAGCTGTTGCAAATAACATTCGGGTACATCTCAGCTGTACTGGCAAAGTTTCTGCAGAACGAAAGTATTCACATTTCAAGGCCCTGGTACGTTATAGAAGTAAAGACACGTTTACGTTTTACAGTCCTTTTAAGAGGGGATTGACGGGAAAGGGAGTAATCAGCTCTTCGGCAGTATGTAATACTGAGACGGGTGGTGGTGGTTTGAGTGGGTTAGTATTGCTGTCTCACGGCGCCTTAGACCTGGGTTTATTTCTAGCCTTGGGTGACTGTGGAGTGTGTACGTTCGTCCCGTATCTGCGCTGGTTTCCTCCGGGTCTGTTTTCCCCCAAAGTCCTAAGGTTGTGCATGTTATGTGGATTAGCCATGATCAATTGTCCCTTAGTGTCCTAGTATTTGCAGGTTAGGCGGGCTTATGGGGGTAGAAACAGGGAGTGGGCCGAGAGTTAGCTGGTTCATTCAGATGATCGGTACAGACTCTGTGGGCCGAATGTTTTCCTGCTGCGCTGTCGGGACGCTATGGATTCTCTGTGGGGGTGGGTATCTGTGGAAATAGTTACGGGGGAGACATGAATGTGTAACCGTGTAGTTAATGAGGGTTATAAGTTGAGCTATAATATACCAAGGTATATAAATAAATGCCAAGCATTTGGAAATAATTTGTCAGACTATAACATGTCCACTTTTCAGCACGAGAAATTGACCCACGTGCCAAAGATCGTCAAAACCTTGTGGAATTTCGATAGCATGATAAAACAAAACTGTTTGAAGTGTGGGACCGTTGGTCTGAAGAGGACAACGTTTCAAATAACTGGCAATGAACCGAGGCAAAAGAAACATGTCTTTCTTATACATAAATTTACTCGGTGCAAACGTGGTGGACGTGGATTTAAATGTATTGTGCTCTTCATGATGGAAAGAGAAAGAGGGAAAAAGTGGGAGACCGAGCGAAAGAAGGAGAGAGTGAGTGAGATAGTGAATGAACCAAATAAATAGAGGTAGTGGCAAACTAGAACAGAGAGAGAGAGAGCGTCAGAGAAAGAAAGGGAAAGAGCGACGGGAGATGGTGCGGTAGACAAGAAGCAAAACAAGCGAGGAGATACAAAGGGACACACCAATGAAAATGGGATTGGGAAATATCTGAACTGGAAACGGCAGGGTTGGCTGTGAATAATGAGCAGAGGATGTGTCTAACTATAACTTAAAGAAACTGAACACTGCTGAAAATTTCAGACGGCAGCTCTGTGTGATCGCGAGCCGATGTGCACCAGTAAGCATGGGGGCGAGCGGGAATGGAACTCGGGGCGAGTTAAGATTTCACAGCCAAGTTTTGGATACGTCCGAGTTGATGGAGATCTTGGCGATCAGAGGGACTGGTCGGGGAAATAGTGGAATAGACAAGTTTGGATTAAGCAAAGGCACAGAGGAGGTTTTATTCAGCAGTTGGGCTAACGGAGATGTGGGAGAGGATTGCAAACGGCAAGGATATCGAGTCGGAACTCACACCGCGTTTGAGGGATGGCCAACGGTTTGGAAAATTCTCATTCAGCCCCAGATATTGACCAGAGAGGAAAGTAGAGGCGATGTGTAATCATTGGAGTGTCCGACGAAGAGAGAAGCGATTTTCTTTTGTCGTTCCAAGATTTAGATGACAAGAGTATTATTGGAGTGCACATTTTACACAAACGCACAACTGAATTAGCTGCGAAATCGAAGCAAAGGCGAGAATAATGACAAGAACAGCCCTGCAGCCTCACAAAACATTTAAAACAATAACTGCTTAATGGACAATCTTACCAGGGACGCCAACAATGGCCAGTACGGGGTAATAAATGTATTGAATAATCCGAAGTGCCCAATAGATTCGTGACGCTAACGACAGCACAGCAGAATTGGCAATAAGATAGTCTAACTCCGACGACAAACTCTTGCCATTGGTTGTATCATTCCAATCTACTTTTCTAATATCCCGATCCATTGCTGTAGCATGCAAATCGATTACTGTCGATGTTTCACCAATTCTTGTCACTTGCAGTCTAATGTTCTCAGATACCAAACTACTGGATCTCTTCTCTCTGAAACTGCTGACTCTTATAAGCACTTAATGTAATGCTCCCATTGACACAGTGTGATGCCGCGTTGCAAACGTCCTATTAATAGACCAGGGAAAACCTCCAGCGACACAATTAGGGTCCATGGAAACTCTTATTGCTTACGGTCACTGATCAACTAGATTGTGTTAACCCCCATCAATCCTTCAAGCTGTGTACGAACATAATATGCAGTATGTAATGAGTGTTCCTGAGGGAGGGAAAGGTGAAAAGTATCGGAGTAAGGAGCCAGCATATATTACAGCAGGCAGTGAAGTCGCGGCAATGTCTTTGGATTAGTAGTCAATGTTCTGGGTGCACGTGTTAAAATCTCAGCAAGGGAAATTGTGAGATTCAATTTCAAATAAAAGACCAGGAGTTAAAAGTTTGGGAGCAGACCTGCCTTGCCTGGTCTAGCTTACATGTGACTGCAGATCTACAGCAATGTTGTTGATTCTAAAATGGTCTCAGTTATAGCAAATCGCTGCGAAAACAAAAGGCAATTAATTCCCATCGAGCACCCGCTGTGACCCTCGGCACAAGGAACTATGACGATGCATCCAGCCTGTCAACCCCGCAAAGTCATTCCTCCTTTTTGGCCAGAATTGAGAGTGCTTTCCCACAGACTAGCCAGAAAACTGCTGATTTGGTAAACCTACGGCAATGATACCCTACAGAAAATGTACCTGCCACGGCCATTACCAACCCTGGGAATGTGCTGTCCTACATTTGGACAGAGCCACCGGATTTAACGGCACCGTGGCAAAAACCACTTGTTTTTGCACTTATAGTTTTCCACATTGACTCCAGCACTCACGAATCCTGATGTCGTCACAACAGACATAGGAATTCAATACTCCTGATGATTTGGACGTATTTCCCTTTCATTTGATAGATAACTGCTCCTTCATGTTGACCGCACATAGCCATTGAGATCTGCAGCATAGGAACGGCCCACGGCCCATTCCATCTGCGCCGGTGTGAAATAACGACCTCAGTTCTAAGCACATTTTGCAGCACCTGGCCCATAGCCGTATATGCATTGCCTTCGCAAGTGCGGAACTACATTCTTCTTAACTGTTGTGGTGGTCTCTGCCTCCATTACCTTTTCAGGCAGTGAATTCCACAAGAGTGAAATGGTTTTCCCTAGCACGCGGTGCAAACCTGGCAAACCTTTCCTGAAACCCTTGCTACCTGGTCCCTCCAGCAAGGTGAAAGGATTCTTCCTGTCCACTCTATCTGTGCCCCAAAACGTTTTTATATCTCACTCATGACGCCCTCATGACCCCCTCTGCTCTACGGCAAACAGCTCAAGTCTATCTTATCACTCTTCATATCTAAAATTCCACAGCCCAAGCAAATCTCCACTGCACCTTTCCAGTGCTTTTGCATTGCTCTTGTAAAAGGGCAGCACTGTGGCTCAATGGTTAGCACTGCTGGCTTACGGCGCCGAGGACTCCGGTACGATCCCGGCCCCAGATCACTGTCCGTGTGGAGTTTGCACATTCTCCCCGTGTCTGCGTGGGCCTCACCCCCACAACCCTAAAACATGCGTAAGGTAGGTGCATTGGCCAGGCTAAAATTGCCCATTAACTGAAAAAAAAAAGAATTGCGTACTCTAATTTTATTTATAAAAAACATTCCTCCTGTAACGTCGAGTCCAGAACAGCACTAGCTGCCGTTAAACTATATGCCTCGGGTTAGAAAAGGCAAATGCACCACATGAAAACTTAATCACATCATTCTTCCTTGCTAACTTAAGGGACCCGTGTACATGTACATAAAAGTCCACTGTTCCTCGGTGCTTCCTAGGGTCTGCTGGTCATCGTGTGTTGATAAGATGACTTATGACTGAAGAGCGGCCATTTGACACATAGAAACTGCTCCGCCATTCGATCATGGCTGATCTCATCCTGACCTTAATTCCATCGTCCAGCAAGTTCTCCATAACCCTTCACGCCATTACCAATTAAAAATCTGTCTTATTCCTCCTGAAATTTACTCACTGTAACAACATACACCGAACTCTGGGGTAGCGACTTCCACAGAGTCATAACTCTTTGGGATAAAAATAGTTTCTCCTCAATTCGTTTTCAATTTGCTGCTCCTTATTCTAATACAATGACCTTTCGTTCCACAATATCCACTAAAGCAGTGTTTTTCAAACCTTATTTCTGGCAACCCATTTTTGCAAAATAGCTGCTTCACACGGCCCACGCCATGTTGTGGGTTAGAATCATAGAATCATGGAAGTTTACAGCATGGAAACAGGCCCTTCGGCCCAACCAGTCCATGCCGCCCAGTTTTTACCATCAAGCTAGTCCCAGTTGCCCGCACTTGGCCCATAACCCTCTATACCCCTCTTACCCATGTAACTATCTAAATGCTGTTTAAAAGACACAATTGTACCCGCCTCTACTACTACCTCTGGCAGCCCATTCCAGACACTCACTACCCTCTGAGTGAAGAAATTGCCCCTCTGGGCCCTTCTGAATCTCTCCCCTCTCGCCTTAAACCTATGCCCTCTAGTTTTAGACTTCCCTACCTTTGGGAAAATATGTTGACTATCTACCTTATCTATGCCCCTCATTATTTTATAGGCCTCTATAAGATCACCCCTAAGCCTCCTACGCTCCAGGGAAAAAAGTCCCAGTCTATCCAGCCCCTCCTTATAACTCAAACCACCAAGTCCCGGCAACATCCTAGTAAATCTTTTCTGCACTCTTTCTAGTTTAATAATATCCTTTCTATAATAGGGTGACCAGAACTGCACACAGTATTCCAAGTGTGGCCGTACCAATGTCTTGTACAACTTCAACAAGACGTCCCAACTCCTGTATTCAATGTTCTGACCAATGAAACCAAGCATGCCGAATGCCTTCTTCACCACCCTGTCCACCTGCGACTCCACCTTCAAGGAGCTATGAACCTGTACTCTTAGATCTCTTTGTTCTATAACTCTCCCCAACGCCATACCATCAACTGAGTAGGTCCTGGCCTGATTCGATCTGCCAAAATGCATCACCTCACATTTATCTAAATTAAACTCCATCTGCCATTCGTCAGCCCACTGGCCTAATTGATCAAGATCCCGTTGCAATCCTAGATAACCTTCTTCACTATCCACTGTGCCACCAATCTTGGTGTCATCTGCAAACTTACTAACCATGCCTCCTAAATTCTCATCCAAATCATTAATATAAATCACAAATAACAGTAGACCCAGCACCGATCCCTGAGGCACACCACTGGTCACAGGCCTCCAGTTTGAAAAACAACCCTCTACAACCACCCTCTGTCTTCTGTTGTTCAATAGATTCTTTTTAAAACATCGTTGGCACTCCTGTATTATTAAATGTAGTAAATTGAAATGAAAACGTATTTTCTATTTTTGTCGTTATTTGGAGATCTAAATAACTTGTAATAAAAGTGTCTGTACAGATCAGTGCGCGAAACATTTGATCGCAGACTCCTGAGATGTCTGAAGGGGGAATGAGGCAATTGTTGGAAACATGCCTGGATTTTGGGCTGATGGGGAAGAACGGAGACTCACCATTGATCGCAAAGTCAGTCTCACTGAGAAGAGACTGATCTCAGAAAGTGAGCGGAGAGCGGCTCCACATTTAAAAAATACATCAAACCCCTTATGCACACAAAGCACAACATTAAACATAGATCTGATTAATAAGGCTAAGTGTAGCAGAAACTTGACAGACAAAAGCAAAGTTAAATGTCGCTGAAATTGAACCAACACTGACAACGTTAATGGGAACAGAAATTCAAGATTAATGGACAATGTTAACAATGGCAGACATTAATCATGCATTCGATTCAGAACGTTCACCCTGAAGTCTGTCTCTTTGTGTGTGATTATTGACTCTGTGCTTCCTATGATCTGCACTTGAACAGATGTATCCCCCGACTGGGATGGGTGGAGTTCAGAATGGAGCAAATATAAATCAACTTTGTGAAAAGGGACCAATGAAAATGTGGGGAGAAACCCACAGTAGCCACATAAATTATCTGCCAGAGCTAAATCCTGTATAAGGGAGTACTTTGGCTGTGAGTTACTGACTGTCGTACTTGTGGATAGATATTCCAGTCGGCAGTCACTTGATTTTGGGTGGTTTGCTGGCCTGGAAGAAAAAGTGCGAAGCACTGCTGGAAATTAACGTTGTGCAGAAGGAGTATCTGCAGGAAATAAATGTAAAGATAATTGATTTTTTTCTTTTAAACTCTCCAGTTGTATTTGCAGGTGCTGACTAACATGGCTGATCAGCTGCTGCAGAAACGACAGTGGCTGCTGGAGGCTCTATCAGTGGCGGTGACTATAAGCGT
Source organism: Scyliorhinus torazame (assembly GCF_047496885.1). Lineage (NCBI taxonomy): Eukaryota > Metazoa > Chordata > Chondrichthyes > Carcharhiniformes > Scyliorhinidae > Scyliorhinus > Scyliorhinus torazame. Next base: position 47,912,158 of record NC_092731.1, read on the forward strand.
GACCCAGGGAGGCAGAAAGTTCACGGCACCGGCATCTACCTCAGCCTAATCTGACCACTCGCTGCACTGTAACCAGAATTCATCCACAAAGAAAATGGGGGAAAAGGTCGGCGATCCGCGGAGATCATTTTTGGAGACCATTTGGCGATCCGTTTTGCATCCTCCCGCGACCCACCCGCGGGTCGTGACCTCCACTTTGAAAAACACTAGAGGAAGCATCCGCTATATGTCCCCTTTATCCCTACCTTTTATCATCTTGTAGATATCAATGTGGTAAACTCTCATTCTTCTAAACTCAATAGAGTGTCGGAATCTCTCTTCATATGACAACCCCCTAATCTCTGGGATCAACCTGAGAACCTCTGAACTTTCTGAACATCTTTACTCAAATAGGGGTACCAAAACGGCGCACAATGGCCCAGGTGAGGTCATTATATAGTTGCAACAATATTTCGTTATCTTTATACTCTATTCCTTTAGCTATAAAGGACATTCCATACGCTTTTGGTATTATCTGCTGTACCTACTTGCTAATTTTCTGTGACTCAGGCACGAGAACACCCATATCCCTCTTCATGCTTTGCACTGCAAAGTCTCTCCCCATTTAGGGCAGCACGGTAGCATTGTGGATAGCACAATTGCTTCACAGCTCCAGGGTCCCAGGTTCGATTCCGGCTTGGGTCACTGTCTGTGCGGAGTCTGCACATCCTCCCCATGTGTGCGTGGGTTTCCTCTGGGTGCTCCGGTTTCCTCCCACAGTCCAATGATGTGCAGGTTAGGTGGAGTGGCCATGATAAATTGCCCTTAGTGTCCAAAATTGCCCTTAGTGTTGGGTGGGGTTACTGGGTTATGGGGATAGAATGGAGATGTTGACCTTGGGTAGGGTGCTCTTTCCAAGAGCTGGTGCAGACTCGGTGGGCCGAATGGCCTCCTTCTGCCTGTAAATTCTATGATAATCTATGATTTACATAATACGTTGTCTTTTCTTTTTTCCGATTAAGTTATTTAACTTATCCACATTAAACACCATCTGCCACATTTGGCCCAATCTCCTATCCTAGCATAGCCTAGAAAGGTTCGTATTTCTCCATTGCAACTCATTATCCCACCTATTTTTGTGTTGTCTACAAATTTGTCTATGCAACCTTATATCCCTGTATCCAAGCCGTTACATAGATTGCAACTAGCTGGGCCCTAAGACCCGAACCCTGTGGCATCGCAGGAATTACATCTTGCATCCAGAAAAAGACAAATTTATCATTTATTCCCCTGCACCTCAAACGTATCTGGATTGAATTTAATTTGCCTCTGATCACTCCTTCTCTTTTCAGGTGAGGCAGAGCTACACGTACACCTCCTCCAATCTGGTCTATTGCAGTCTCTGCTGCAGATGAAATGTACTTTACATTGGAGAGACTAAACACAAACTGGCTGATAGAGGAATCTTCGGTTCCTCTGCAAGCAGACCTCAAACATTCCTGGCGCTTCCCATTTCAACTCGCCCTCCTGCCCTCATGTCCAAGTTAAAGATCAGGACGAAGTATGTGTAAAAGATGTGGTCAAAGACTGATGCGCTAAGCATCAAGAACCACAAAGACAAGTGAGACTTTAACTCAGGCTTTAATATACTACATGGGAGGCTTACCCGACACAGACGACCCCAGACAGAATGGGGCCTGTCCCAGAAGAGGTTCTTATACTGACTCCCGGGGGAGTGGCTAAGGCGGAGCTCTCCGTGGCCAGGTCGGGTTACCTACCAGTGACCGAACCTCGACAGAGCTACAGTACAATACACAGTATTACAGGGCCACGTTACGCACAACTATTATATACTATGTACAATGGTAGGGAGGTACAGTGGTGTATCACCACATTCACCCCTTGTTTAGAAGGAAGTCCGGGGTGAAAATTTGGAGCAGTGAACAGAGTCCATCAGGAGGTTCCGTGTCGTCAAAGGTCGAGACGAACGATGGGTTTGGTCGATCTCTTTGAACGTCGGAGCTGCGGCGCTGAGGTAGTGTCCGGCGGTATCCGTGCGGTCGGTGGTGCTGGGTCGCGAGGCGGCAAGACGTCCCCCACCGCTTCGGCTGGCTCGAGGCGAAACTGCGGGATGACAGCGGCTGGCACGGAGTCGTAACAGACCGAGGGATGGATGGGAGCAGAGAGGGAGTGGGGTGGAGGCTGCGGGGCGGGGGCGGCAGGGGCCCCAGAGGGGGCCAGGTCCTTGATGGAGACGGTCTCCTCACGCCCGTCGGGGTACGCTATGTACGCGTACTGTGGGTTGGCGTGGAGGAGATGGACTCTCTCCACCAGGGGCTCCGCCTTAGAGGTCAGCATGTGCTTGCGGAGCAGGACGTCTCCCGGGGACAGGAGCCAGGATGGAAGCGATGTCACGGATGCCGATCTCCTGGAGAAGAGAAACATCTGCTCATGAGGGGTAGCATTCGTTGCAGTACACAAAAGAGACCGGATGGAGTGGAGTGCGGCCGGGAGGGCCTCCTGCCAACGGGAGACTGGTAGGCCTTTGGACTTGAGGGCTAGCAGCACGGCCTTCCAAACAGTCGCGTTCTCCCTCTCCACCTGTCCGTTCCCCCGGGGGTTGTAGCTGGTCGTCCTGCTCGAGGCAACGCCCCTGGCGAGCAGGTACCGACGCAGCTCCTCGCTCATGAAGGAGGAGCCCCGGTCACTGTGAACGTAATTGGGATAACCGAACAGCATGAAGAGGTCGTGCAACGCTTTGATGACGGTGGCGGAGGTCGTGTCGGGGCAGGGAATGGCGAAGGGGAACCGCGAGTACCCGTCGATGACGTTGAGGAAGTACGTGTTGCAGTTGTGGGTGGGGAGGGGCCCTTTGAAGCCAATGCTGAGACGTTCAAAGGGGCGGGTGGCCTTGATTAGGTGCGCCTTGTCTGGCTTGTAGAATTGCGGCTTGCACTCCGCACAGACTTGGCAGTCCCTAGTCATGGCCTTGACCTCCTCGACTGAGAAGGGTAGGTTGTGGCCCTTGATGTAGTGGTAGAGCCGCCTGACGCCCGGGTGACAGAGGTCATTATGTAGTGCCCACAGCCGGTCATCCTGTGCGTTGGCACAAGTACTACGGGACAGAGCATCAGGAGGATCATTGAGCTTACCTGGCCGGTATAAGATAGTATAATTGTAGGTGGAGAGTTCGATCCTCCACCGTAATATCTTATCATTTTTGATTTTACCTCGTTGTTTGTTGTCGAACATGAACGCAACTGATCGTTGGTCAGTAACGAGGGTAAATGGTTTTCCGGCCAGGTAGTGCCTCCAGTGCCGGACGGCTTCCACTATGGCCTGTGCCTCCTTCTCAACAGAGGAGTGGCTGATCTCGGGGCCTTGGAGTGTGCGGGAAAAGAAGGCGATGGGCCTGCCCGCCTGGTTGAGGGTGGCACCCAGGGCAAAGTCGGAGGCATCGCTCTCGACTTGGAATGGTGCAGACTCGTCTACCGCATGCATGGCGGCTCTGGCGATAGTGGTTTTTAGGAGGTGGAAGGCCTGGCAGGCCTCGGGTGGGAGGGGGAATGAGGGGGAACGGAGGAGGGGTCGGGCCTTGTCAGCGTACTCGGGCACCCACTGGGCATAGTAGGCAAAGAGTCCGAGGCATCGCCTCAGTTCTTTGGGGCAGGTGGGAATTGGGAGTTCGAGAAGGGGGCGCAGACGGTCGGGATCGGGGCCGAGGACACCGTTCTCCACCACGTAGCCGAGTATGGCGAGGCGGGTAGTGCCGAAAACACATTTTGCCTCGTTGTACGTGAGGTTGAGGCGTTTGGCAGTTTGGAGGAATTTAGTGAGGTTGACGTCATGGTCCTGCTGGTTGTGGCCGCAGATGGTGACGTTGTCCAGATACGGGAAGGTAGCCCGCAGTCTGTTCTGGTCCACCATTCGGTCCATCTGCCGTTGGAAGACCGAGACTTCATTGGTGATGCCAAAGGGTACCCTAAGGAAGTGGTAGAGGCGGCCGTCTGCCTCGAAGGCCGTGAAGTTACGGTCCTCCGGGCAGATAGGGAGCTGGTGGTAGGCGGATTTCAAGTCTATGGTGGAGAACACCCGGTACTGTGCAATCTGGTTGACCATGTCAGATATGCGGGGGAGGGGATACGCATCAAGCAGCGTGTACCGGTTGATGGTCTGACTGTAGTCAATGACCATGTGGTGTTTCTCACCAGACTTGACTACCACCACTTGGGCTCGCCAGGGGCTGGTGCTGGGAGCAATGATATTTTCCGAGAGAAGGCGCTTAATCTCCGCTCGAATGAATTGGCGGTCCCCGAAACTGTAACGCCGACTTTTAGTAGCCACGGGCTTGCAGTCGGGGGTGAGATTAGCAAACAGTGAAGGGGGGGGATCCTGAGCATGGAGAGACTACAGGTGGGACCCGGGGGGGAATCAGGGAAGAACTGGGGGTTGGAGACCGTGAGGGGGGGGAGGGGGCCGTTAAAACGCAAGGTGAGGCTGCGCAGGTGGCATTGGAAGTCCAGGCCGAGGAGCGCGGGGGCGCAGAGGTGAGGGAGGACCATGAATTTGAAATCCTGGAACACCACGCCGTTCACTGAGAGGGTGATGACGCAGTAGCCCAAAACCTCGGCCGACTGGGAGTTGGAGGCCATGAAAATATGCCTGCGCGTGGGTAGTACCTTGAGGGAGCAGCGGCGCACGGTGTCCGGGTGGAGGAAGCTCTCCGTGCTGCCGCTGTCGAAGAGGCAGGTGACAGTGAAACGATTTACCTGAACCTCCATGGTGGATCTGGCGAGCTGATGTGGTCGGTCCTGGTCGAGGACGATGGATGCGATGGTGGAGCTGTTGGAGAAGGGTGCCGGATCCGGGGAGCGGCCTGTGGGAGAAGGTGGCGGCACCCAGGCGTCGTAGGCTGCTGCTGGAGGCCAGGTTGCTGTTGGTGGCTGCATCTCCTTTGTTTGCAGCATTTCGGTCCAGTGCGCAGGACCGGAAGTGACGATCGGCGGTGGGCCGGAAGTGACGCAATTCGGTGGCGGGGCGGACCCGGAAGCGACGATCGGCGACGGACCGGAAGCGACGATCGCCGACGGACCGGAAGCGACGATCGGCGAACCGGAAGTGACGATCGGCGAACCGGGAGTGAAGTGAGCCGGGCCGGGGATGATCAAAGATGGCGGCGCCCCTGCGTCGCACATGTTGAACAGCGAGCCGGGAACGGAGGACGGCGGCACCCCGGAGTAGCAGACCGTGGCGTTGGACCCCGAGGCAGCGGTGGAGCGGCAGACGTTTGCAAAGTGGCCTTTCTTGCCACAGGCTGAACAGGTAGCATCTCTAGCAGGGCAGCGTTTCCTGGGGTGTTTTGCCTGGCCACAAAAGTAACACTGGGGCCCAGGCATTTTTACTGCTGGAGTGGCTGGGTGGGCCGTGACTTGCAGGGGTTGTTGCTGGGAGGTAGCGGCCACGTAGGGAGCGTGGGCAGGCGTATAGGAAGTTCGTGCAGGCGTGTAGGATGCATTATTGTCGTAGGCTGCCTGTTGGGCCTCTGCCATAGTGACTGCCGTGTCCAGAGTCAGGGTAGTTTGTGCCAGAAGGAGTTGGCGAATTGGGACGGAAGTGATGCTGGCTACAAAGGCATCAAGCGCCAGGGCCTCAGTGTTCTGCTCAGCGGAGACTGCTGGCGCGTTGCAGGTGAGCGCGAGGGCACGGAGGTCCCAAACAAACATGGATAGGGGTTCACCCGGCTGCTGGTGCCGGGAGGCGAGGCGGTGGCGGGCGTAAATAGAATTAACAGTTCGTGCATACCAGCTTTTGAGCTTCACGATGGCCTCGGCATAGGTCGTTGTTCCCGTGATGAGGTCGAAAAGCCCGTAGTCGAGCCGTGAGCACAGGAGATTGAGTCGGTCGGCGTCCGTTTTGGCGAAGGCGGAGGATGCTTCCAGGTAGGCCTCGAAACACCGGAGCCAGCAGTTGAAAAGGTGGTCCGCGCGTGGAGCGTGGGGGTCGAGCGAGAGCTTGTCGGGTTTCAGAGCAGCCTCCATTATAACTGTAGTATATTAAATTGATGCGCTAAGCGTCAAGAACCACAAAGACAAGTGAGACTTTAACTCAGGCTTTAATATACTACATGGGAGGCTTACCCGACACAGACGACCCCAGACAGAATGGGGCCTGTCCCAGAAGAGGTTCTTATACTGACTCCCGGGGGAGTGGCTAAAGCGGAGCTCTCCGTGGCCAGGTCGGGTTACCTACCAGTGACCGAACCTCTGCAGAGTTACAGTACAATACACAGTATTACAGGGCCACGTTACGCACAACTATTATATACTATGTACAATGGTAGGGAGGTACAGTGGTGTATCACCACAAAGACACAAATTAAGGCAGTGTCCAGAGTTTGGAAAATGTTGTTCCAGATCGAAAGGAACAAAATCACTTTGCTCAGAATTGTTACTCCAAGCTCAACCCCGAATCAGACAGCACAGTGGAAGACACAGTCTCCAGTGATGAAACATCATTATTTATTGGAGTAATAACACATTAGAATAATTATTTGGGAGACATCAAAACATTCTCCAGAACTTAAAAACATGCAAACTGATACTCTATTGAAAATGAAGAGGTTGATGAGGACAAATGGCTGCTACCACTTGAAGTGAACGGTACAGCGGTTCGATTAAAGTTAGACACTGGCGTGAAAACCAACTTAATTAGCATTAAAAACAAATTAAAAATCAGCCGATTAGTAGAAATTACAGAAGATCCCTGAGAGATTGTAATGGTTCTAGCATGTAACGTAGCCCGTGTGTGGTGGTGAAAAACACAGTTTATTCCGTCCCATTTTGTATTGTATCCAAGGTTTGTATTTATTATGAGGTGATCAGTCCTCTGGAGAATTAAAATTAATCAGAAAATGGCAAAATTAGAAGTAATCAGAAAAATAAAAGAACCTATCGACGGGGTAAACTCTAAGGTTTGTGTGAAGAAAAAGAATAGCGATATTCGCATATGCATGGATCCTAAAGATCTTAAAGAGTATATTAAAAGAGAACATGAACAAATACTAATATGTGAGGTAATCACATCTCAGGTGGCTGGTGCACAATTCTTTATGAAACTTGACACATCTCAGGGTTTCTGGAAACTAAAGCTAGAGGAACAACGTACAAAATACTGCGCCTTCAATACGCCATTTGGATGGTATTGCTTTCTGAGAATGCCGTTTGGCATAATTTCGGCCTCAGAAATGTTTCACCATGCCATAGAGCACATAATCAAAGATATGGAAGGTGTGTGTAGGTGGATGATAACATCGCTTGGCGCTCAACCATGGAAGAGCACAATAGTTGGTTAGCACGAGGTTGGTTAAAGTCCTAACGAGCGTCTGGAGAAACGGGCTGAAGCTCAACAAGCAAAAGTGCCAATTTGGAGTAGCTGAGGTCATATTCCTAGGAGACAAGCTCTCATCATATGGTATTGAACCTGACGAGGACAAACTCCAAGCAATTCTCAATATGCCAAAACCACTCGACGAGAAAACCATCTTCAGGGTGATGGATATGATTAATTTTATGTGGAAATTCATTCCAATCCTGACAGCAAAAACAACACATCTACGCCTATGGTGTGCTCGCGTTCATTAACAGAGGGATTGAATTTAAGAGCCGTGAGGTGATGATGCAGCTGTACAAAACTTTGGTAAGGCCACATTTGGAGTACTGTGTACAGTTCTGGTCGCCGCATTTTAGGAAGGATGTGGAAGCTTTGGAAAAGGTGCAAAGAAGATTTACCAGGATGTTGCCTGGAATGGAGAGTAGGTCTTACGAGGAAAGGTTGAGGGTGCTAGGCCTTTTCTCATTAGAACGGAGAAGGATCAGGGGGCGACTTGATAGAGGTTTATAAGATGATCAGGGGAATAGATAGAGTAGACAGTCAGAGACTTTTTCCCCGGGTGGAACAAACCATTACAACGGGACATAAATTTAAGGTGAAAGGTGGAAGATATAGGAGGGATATCAGAGGTAGGTTCTTTACCCAGAGAGTAGTGGGGGCATGGATTGCACTGCCTGTGGAAGTAGTTGAGTCGGAAACATTAGGGACCTTCAAGCAGCTATTGGATAGGTACATGGATTACGGTAAAATGATATAGTGTAGATTTATTTGTTCTTAAGGGCAGCACGGTAGCATTGTGGATAGCACAATTGCTTCACAGCTCCAGGGTCCCAGGTTCGATTCCGGCTTGGGTCACTGTCTGTGCGGAGTCTGCACATCCTCCCCGTGTCTGCGTGGGTTTCCTCCGGGTGCTCCGGTTTCTTCCCACAGTCCAAAGATGTGCAGGTTAGGTGAATTGGCCAATGATAAATTGCCCTTAGTGTCCAAAATTGCCCTTGGTGTTGGGTGGAGGTGTTGAGTTTGGGTAGGGTGCTCTTTCCAAGAGCTGGTGCAGACTCAAAGGGCCGAATGGCCTCCTTCTGCACTGTAAATTCAATGATAATCTATGATTAATCTAGGACAAAGGTTCGGCACAACATCGTGGGCCGAAGGGCCTGTTCTGTGCTGTATTTTCTATGTTCTATGTTCTATGTACGCACAAGACAACGGATTTCACCTGGACTGAGCAACATGAGCAAGAATGGAAGAAGCTCAAGATTTCACGAACAACCTACCAGTTCTCACATTTTCTGACCCATCTAAGCAGATTAGAGTGTCAATGGACGGGTCCAAAGATGGTCCAGGAGCGATTCATCTGCAACTCGAGCATGATGGTTGGAAATCAGTCGTATATGGACCATGATACATGACAACAAACGTGGGGCAGCACAGTAGCATTGTGGATAGCACAATTGCTTCACAGCTCCAGGGTCCCAGGTTCGATTCCGGCTTGGGTCACTGTCTGTGCGGAGTCTGCACATCCTCCCCGTGTCTGCGTGGGTTTCCTCCGGGTGCTCCGGTTTCTTCCCACAGTCCAAAGATGTGCAGGTTAGATGGATTGGCCATGATAAATTGCCCTTAGTGTCCAAAATTGCCCTTAGTGTTGGGTTATGGGGATAGGGTGGAGGTGTTGACCTTGTGTAGGGTGCTCTTTCCAAGAGCCGGTGCAGACTCGATGGGCCGAATGGCCTCCTTCTGCACTCTAAATTCTATGACTATAACAACAGAGCAGAGGTACGCTCAAATAGAAAAAGAATACCTGGGTTTATTTGCAGGCTTGGAGAAATTCCATGGCTATGTCTTTGCGCTTCCAACTTTCACAGCTGAGACAGATCTTTGTCATTTGGTTAACATCATCAAACGAAACACAACCAGATGCCTCGGCACATTCAGAGGTTGGCGATAAAGTTACAACGGTAGGACTTCATCACATCTACACTCTAGGCAAATATTTGTTCTCAGCAGATGAATTATTGAGAGCGCGGATGCAAAGTCTTGCTGGCGAGATTACTGAGGATGTAGGCCTATCTCATTTCCACACTACTACGTGTATGAGATGTGAAACTACGTGAGATCCAAGAAGGGATCAGAAGGATCAAAGCCTTCAAGAGGCAATGAGGGACATCAACTCACACTTGCCCAGATGTCAGTGTATGGAGTACTACAATGTTAGATCTGAACTCAGCATCATTAATGGAGTGGTACTTTGTTTGAACACTACAGTCATACCTCAATCTGTTCGCAAAGATGTGCTAAAGATGATATACGAAAGACATCTAAGGTTGCAAAATGTAAGCATTTGGCTCTGTTTACTGGCCAGGTATAAACCAGGATATTGAAAGGCTGGTCAGTTAGAACATAGAACATAGAACATACAGTGCAGAAGAAGGCCATTCGGTCCATCGAGTCTGAACCGACCCACTTAAGCCCTCACTTCCACCTTATCCCCGAAACACCATAACCCTTCCTAACATTCTTTTGGTCACTAAGGGCAATTTTATCATGGCCAATCCACCTAACCTGCACGTCTTTGGACTGTGGGAGAAAACCGGAGCACCCTGAGGAAACTCATACAGACACGGGGAGAATGTGCAGACTCCGCAAAGACAGTGACCCAGTGGAGAATCGAACCTGGGATCCTGGCGCTGTGAAGCCACAGTGCTATCCACTTGTCCTACCGTGCTGCCCCACTGTTGTGACACAAGCTAGACTCATCGTTGCAAGCAAATAAAAGAACCTATGCAAATGTCTGATTTACATACGGTACCATGGCAGAAAGTAACTGTTGATCTCTTTCACCCACTAGGGAAAGATTATTTAATGTATTTTTTCAAACTATCCCGAAATGGCTCTACAAAGAACAAAGAACAAAGAACAAAGAAATGTACAGCACAGGAACAGGCCCTTCGGCCCTCCAAGCCCGTGCCGACCATACGGCCCGACTAAACTACAATCTTCTACACTTCCTGGGTCCGTATCCTTCTATTCCCATCCTATTCATATATTTGTCAAGATGCCCCTTAAATGTCCCTATCGTCCCTGCTTCCACTACCTCCTCCGGTAGTGAGTTCCAGGCACCCACTACCCTCTGCGTAAAAAATTGCCTCGTACATCTACTCTAAACCTTGCCCCTCTCACCTTAAGCCTATGCCCCCTAGTAATTGACCCCTCTACCCTGGGGAAAAGCCTCTGACTATCCACTCTGTCTATGCCCCTCATAATTTTGTATACCTCTATCAGGTCGCCCCTCAACCTCGTTCGTTCCAGTGAGAACAAACCGAGTTTATTCAATCGCTCCTCATAGCTTATGCCCTCCATACCAGGCAACATTCTGGTAAATCACTTCTGCACCCTCTCTAAAGCCTCCACATCCTTCTGGTAGTGTGGCGACCAGAATTGAACACTATACTCCAAGTGTGGCCTAACTAAGGTTCTATACAGCTGCAACATGACTTGCCAATTCTTATACTCAATGCCCCGGCCAATGAAGGCAAGCATGCCGTATGCCTTTTTGACTACCTTCTCCACCTGTGTTGCCCCTTTCAATGACCTGTGGACCTGTACTCCTAGATCTCTTTGACTTTCAATACTCTTGAGGGTTCTACCATTCACTGTATATTCCCTACCTGCATTAGCCCTTCCAAAATGCATTACCTCACATTTGTCCGGATTAAACTCCATCTGCCATCTCTCCGCCCAAGTCTCCAGACAATCTAAATCCTGCTGTATCCTCAGACAGTCCTCATCGCTATCCGCAATTCCACCAACCTTTGTGTCGTCTGCAAACTTACTAATCAGACCAGTTACATTTTCCTCCAAATCATTTATATATACTACAAAGAGCAAAGGTCCCAACACTGATCCCTGTGGAACACCACTGGTCACAGCCCTCCAATTAGAAAAGCATCCCTCCATTGCTACCCTCTGCCTTCTATGGCCAAGCCAGTTCTGTATCCACCTTGCCAGTTCACCCCTGATCCCGTGTGACTTCACCTTTTGTACTAGTCTACCATGAGGGACCTTGTCAAAGGCCTTACTGAAGTCCATATAGACAACATCTACTGCCCTACCTGCATCAATCATCTTAGTGACCTCCTCGAAAAACTCTATCAAGTTAGTGAGACACGACCTCCCCTTCACAAAACCGTGCTGCCTCTCACTAATACGTCCATTTGCTTCCAAATGGGAGTAGATCCTGTCTCATAGAACATAGAACATAGAACAATACAGCGCAGTACAGGCCCTTCGGCCCACGATGTTGCACCGAAACAAAAGCCATCTAACCTACACTATACCATTATCATCCATATGTTTATCCAATAAACTTTTAAATGCCCTTAATGTTGGCGAGTTCACTACTGTAGCAGGTAGGGCATTCCACGGCCTCACTACTCTTTGCGTAAAGAACCTACCCCTGACCTCTGTCCTATATCTATTACCCCTCAGTTTAAGGCTATGTCCCCTCGTGCTAGCCATTTCCATCCGCGGGAGAAGGCTCTCACTGTCCACCCTATCCAACCCCCTGATCATTTTGTATGCCTCTATTAAGTCTCCTCTTAACCTTCTTCTCTCTAACGAAAACAACCTCAAGTCCATCAGCCTTTCCTCATAAGATTTTCCCTCCATACCAGGCAACATCCTGGTAAATCTCCTCTGCACCCGTTCCAAAGCCTCCACGTCCTTCCTATAATGTGGTGACCAGAACTGTACGCAATACTCCAAATGCGGCCGTACCAGAGTTCTGTACAGCTGCAACATGACCTCCTGACTCCGGAACTCAATCCCTCTACCAATAAAGGCCAACACTCCATAGGCCTTCTTCACCACCCTATCAACCTGGGTGGCAACTTTCAGGGATCTATGTACATGGACACCTAGATCCCTCTGCTCATCCACACTTTCAAGAACTTTTCCATTAGCCACATATTCCACATTCCTGTTTTTCCTTCCAAAGTGAATCACCTCACACTTCTCTACATTAAACTCCATTTGCCACCTCTCAGCCCAGCTCTGCAGCTTATCTATATCCCTCTGTGTGGTAGTATGTATTGGGGGTCATGTGGGACTGGAAGCCCTAATGTCATTGGCTGACAGATCCCGGGTCCTGGTTGGCCGTTGACCTCATACTCCGCCCTGAAGGCGAAGTATAAGAAGCCGGTGCCTTCCCCCGCATGCCAGTTTACTATCGGGCTGCTGGGGAACAGACACGCTTAATAAAGCCTCATCGACTTCACTCTGTTTGTCTCACGGAGTCTTTGTGCGCCACAATTTATTAAGCGTGCCTAAAAAGGACTATGGAGCTCAGGATCATTCCAGAATGCCTGAGGATCAGCCCCCACGCAGTGAATGCAGCAGCAGCCTTCAAACACTGGCAGACTTGCTTTGAGGCCTACATCACATCGACCACAGGTCGAGTCTCAGATGCACAAAAACTGCAGGTCCTGCACTCGAGGGTGAGCACGGAGATTTTCACCCTCATTGAAGACACCCGCGATTTCCAGACGGCGTTCGCAGCACTGAGAAGTCTCTACGTTCGCCCAGTTAACCAAATCTACGCTCGCTACCAGCTCGCGACGAGACGGCAAGCTCCCGGAGAATCGATGGACGAGTTCTACGCCGCGCTGCTGATTTTGGGACGAGCCTGCAGCTGCCCGTCGGTGAATGCAAACGAACACACGGACATGTTAATGCGCGATGCTTTTGTTGCAGGTATACAATCCTCCCAAATCTGCCAAAGACTTCTAGAAAAAGAGTCACTAGGACTCTCAGAGGCACGGGCCCTGGCAGCCTCGCTGGACGTAGCCGCGCGTAATACCCGCGCCTACGGCCCCGACCGCGCGGCAGGCCATTGGGCCCCGTACGTACCCGCCGCGGCAAACCCCCTACCCCCCCCCCCGGACACCCCACAGGCTTGCGCAGTCCAAACGCCGAGTCGCACCGGGGGCGCCCGCTGTTATTTCTGCGGCCAGGCGAAGCACCCCCGACAACGCTGTCCGGCCCGCGCAGCCACCTGCAAAAGCTGCGGGAAAAAGGGCCACTATGCGATGGTGTGCCGGTCCCGCGTGGTCGCCGCCGTCCCGGGAGAACAGGGAGCCCTACAGGCAGTCTATGCCTCCCAACCCCCCCAGCACGCCATGTGCGACCCCCAGGCGCCGCCATTTTGGGTCCCGCGACCCACGCCTGACCCGCCGACCTGGGCCCTCGCCGCCGTCCCGCGCCCCACGCCTGACCCGCCGGAGCCGCCGACCTGGGCCCTCGCCCCCGTCCCGCGCCCCACGCCTGACCCGCCGGAGCCGCCGACCTGGGCCCTCGCCCCCGTCCCGCGCCCCACGCCTGACCCGCCGACCTGGGCCCTCGCCCCCGTCCCGCGCCCCACGCCTGACCCGCCGACCTGGGCCCTCGCCGCCGTCCCGCGCCCCACGCCTGACCCGCCGGCAATACAACTCACCTGGACCCCGACCTCCGTCCCCGGCGAGGGACCTCCTCACTGTCCCAGCGCTTGCACTGACCTGCCGGTCCCCAGCGAGGGAGCTCCGCGCGGTCCTAGCGCCCGCGGCCCTGGCGCTCGCACCAAAGGAACTCCGCGCGGTCCTAGCGCCCGCGGCCCGGGAACTCCGCGCGGTCCTAGCGCCCCCCAGACCCCCCAGCACTCAATGTGCGACCCGCAGACGCCGCCATTTTGGGTCCCGACCACCACGAGGGGAGGAGGGGCCCCGCCATCTTGGACCGCCCCCGATCTGTACGACGCATGGGGGCAGCCATTTTGTCCACCCCCGACGCCATCTTGTGACCCCTCATCTACGGGCGAGGTATGGGGGCGGCCATTTTATCCATCCCCGACGTCCTCTTGGACGGCAACAACGGACCCCACCCCACTACTACAACCACGGCTCGCTTCGGTTACGCTCGATCAGGCTCGGCCCCGGACTCTCCAGACGACGACGACAACGGTCCTAATTAACGGCCACGAGACGCCATGCCTAGTCGACTCCGGGAGCACGGAAAGTTTTATACATCCCGACACGGTAAGACGCTGTTCCTTAACTACCTACCCCAGCGCACAAAAGATTTGCCTAGCCGCAGGATCCCACTCCGTACAGATCCAGGGATTCTGCATAGTTACCCTAACGGTACAGGGGAGGGAATTCAAAAACTACAAACTTAACGTCCTTCCCCAACTCTGTGCCCCCACCTTGCTGGGATTAGATTTCCAATGTAACCTACAGAGCCTAACCTTTAAATTCGGCGGCCCCATACCCCCACTCACTATCTGCGGCCTCGCCACCCTCAAGGTGCAACCCCCGTCCTTGTTTGCGAACCTCACCCCGGATTGCAAACCCGTCGCCACTAGGAGCAGACGGTACAGCGCCCAGGACCGGACCTTCATTCGCTCCGAAGTCCAGCGGCTACTAAAGGAGGGCATAATCCAGGCCAGCAATAGTCCCTGGAGAGCGCAGGTGGTAGTAGTGAAGACAGGGGAGAAACAAAGGATGGTCATTGACTATAGCCAGACCATCAACAGGTACACACAACTAGACGCGTACCCTCTCCCCCGCATATCCGACATGGTCAATCGGATTGCCCAATATAAAGTCTTCTCCACCGTGGACCTCAAGTCCGCCTACCATCAGCTCCCCATCCGCCCAAGTGACCGCAAGTACACAGCCTTCGAGGCAGACGGGCGATTATACCACTTCCTAAGGGTCCCTTTTGGCGTCACAAACGGCGTCTCGGTCTTCCAACGGGAAATGGACCGAATGGTTGATCAACATGGGTTACGGGCCACGTTCCCGTACCTCGACAATGTAACCATCTGCGGCCACGATCAGCAGGACCACGACGCCAACCTCCAAAAATTCCTCCAGACTGCCAAAGCCTTGAACCTCACGTACAATGAGGACAAGTGCGTTTTTAGCACCGATCGGCTAGCCATTCTGGGCTACATAGTGCGCAATGGGATAATAGGCCCCGACCCCGAACGTATGCGCGCACTCATGGAATTTCCCCTCCCGCACTGCCCAAAAGCCCTGAAACGCTGCCTGGGGTTCTTTTCATACTACGCCCAGTGGGTCCCCCAGTACGCAGACAAGGCCCGCCCCCTAATACAGACCACGACTTTCCCGCTGTCGACAGAGGCTTGCCAGGCTTTCAGCCGCATCAAAGCGGACATCGCAAAGGCCACGATGCGCGCCATCGACGAGTCCCTCCCCTTCCAGGTCGAGAGCGACGCCTCTGACGTAGCTCTCGCGGCTACCCTTAACCAAGCGGGCAGACCCGTGGCCTTTTTCTCCCGAACCCTCCACGCCTCAGAAATCCGCCACTCCTCGGTGGAAAAGGAAGCCCAAGCCATAGTGGAGGCTGTGCGACATTGGAGGCATTACCTGGCCGGCAGGAGATTCACTCTCCTCACTGACCAACGGTCGGTTGCCTTCATGTTCGATAATGCACAGCGGGGCAAGATCAAGAACGACAAGATCTTGCGGTGGAGGATCGAACTCTCCACCTTCAACTATGAGATCTTGTACCGGCCCGGAAAGCTGAACGAGCCGTCTGATGCCCTATCCCGCGGGACATGTGCCAACGCACAAATTGACCGCCTCCAAGCCCTCCACGAGGACCTCTGCCACCCGGGGGTCACTCGGTTTTACCACTTCATCAAGTCCCGCAATCTCCCCTACTCCTTAGAGGAGGTCCGTACAGTCACAAGAGACTGCCACATCTGCGCAGAATGCAAACCGCATTTTTTCAGGCCAGATGGAGCGCACCTGATTAAGGCTTCCCGTCCCTTTGAACGCCTCAGTCTCGATTTCAAAGGGCCCCTCCCCTCCACCGACCGCAACGCGTATTTCCTTAATGTAGTGGACGAATACTCCCGCTTCCCTTTTGCCATTCCCTGCTCCGACATGACCGCGGCCACAGTCATTAAAGCCCTGAACAGCATATTCACACTGTTCGGTTACCCCGCATACGTCCACAGCGACAGGGGGTCCTCTTTCATGAGTGACGAGCTGCGCCAGTTCCTGCTCAGCAAGGGTATAGCTTCAAGCAGGACGACCAGCTACAACCCCCGGGGGAACGGGCAAGTAGAAAGGGAGAACGGCACGGTCTGGAAGGCCGTCCTACTGGCCCTACGGTCCAGGGACCTCCCAGTTTCACGGTGGCAGGAGGTCCTCCCGGACGCTCTCCATTCCATCCGGTCGTTATTATGTACGAGCACTAATCAAACGCCGCACGAGCGTCTCCTTGTCTTCCCTAGGAGGTCCTCCTCTGGAACGTCGCTGCCGACCTGGCTGGCAGCCCCAGGACCCATCCTGCTCCGAAAGCACGTGCGGGCACATAAGGCGGACCCGTTGGTCGAAAGGGTTCACCTCCTCCATGCAAACCCCCAGTACGCCTACGTGGAGTACCCCGACGGCCGACAGGACACGGTCTCCCTGCGGGATCTGGCGCCCGCCGGCACCACGCACACCCCCCCGGCACCATCAACCCAACCGCCCCCCTTCCTGCCACCGCCGCACCCCGCGACCGCCCCCTTCCCAGGAGGATCAGTCCCCCTCCCCTTTGCACCGACAGCTGAAACCGTGCGGTTCCCGGAGGCGACAACGCTGGTACAAGCACCACCACCACCGCCGGGGCCGAGGCGATCGACACGGACGACCAGACCGCCCGACCGACTCGTGGCGTCGATGTAAAACAAAGATGGACTGTCCAATGAACATTTTGTTTTTCCTATATCCTCTGTAAATAGTTGTAACAGGACGATACTGTCCAATACTGTACTACCATGTAACTGTTCTCTCCTCCCAGGACCAGTACTGTAAACCCTTACCACCATACAAAGCATCACCCCGCCGGGTTCATTTTTGACAAGGGGTGAATGTGGTAGTATGTATTGGGGGTCATGTGGGACTGGAAGCCCTAATGTCATTGGCTGACAGATCCCGGGTCCTGGTTGGCCGTTGACCTCATACTCCGCCCTGAAGGCGAAGTATAAGAAGCCGGTGCCTTCCCCCGCATGCCAGTTTACTATCGGGCTGCTGGGGAACAGACACGCTTAATAAAGCCTCATCGACTTCACTCTGTTTGTCTCACGGAGTCTTTGTGCGCCACACTCTGTAACCTGCTACTTCCTTCCACACTATCGACAACACCACCGACTTTAGTATCGTCTGCAAATTTACTCACCCACCCTTCTGCGCCTTCCTCTAGGTCATTGATAAAAATGACAAACAGCAACGGCCCCAGAACAGATCCTTGTGGTACTCCACTTGTGACAGAACTCCATTCTGAACATTTCCCATCAACCACCACCCTCTGTCTTCTTTCAGCTAGCCAATTTCTGATCCACATCTCTAAATCACCCTCAATCCCCAGCCTCCGTATTTTCTGCAATAGCCTACCGTGGGGAACCTTATCAAACGCTTTGCTGAAATCCATATACACCACATCAACTGCTCTACCCTCGTCTACCTGTTCAGTCACCTTCTCAAAGAACTCGATAAGGTTTGTGAGGCATGACCTACCCTTCACAAAGCCATGCTGACTATCCCTGATCATATTATTCCTATCTAGATTATTATAAATCTTGTCTCTTATAATCCCCTCCAAGACTTTACCCACTACAGACGTGAGGCTCACCGGTCTATAGTTGCCGGGGTTGTCTCTGCTCCCCTTTTTGAACAAAGGGACCACATTTGCTATCCTCCAGTCCTCTGGCACTATTCCTGTATCCAATGATGACATAAAAATCAAAGCCAATGGTCCAGCAATCTCTTCCCTGGCCTCCCAGAGAATCCTAGGATAAATCCCATCAGGTCCCGGGGACTTATCTATTTTCAGCCTGTCCAGAATTGCCAACACCTCTTTCCTACTTATCTCAATGCCATCTAATCTATTTACCTGGAGCTCAGCATTCTCCTCCACAACCTTATCTTTTTCCTGAGTGAATACTGACGAAAAATATTCATTTAGTATCTCGCCTATCTCTTCAGACTCTACACACAACTTCCCATCCCTGTCCTTGACTGGTCCTACTCTTTCCCTAGTCATTCGCTTATTCCTGACATACCTATAGAAAGCTTTTGGGTTTTCCTTGATCCTTCCTGCCAAATACTTCTCATGTCCCCTCCTTGCTCGTCTTAGCTCTCTCTTTAGATCCTTCCTCGCTACCTTGTAACTATCCATCGCCCCAACTGAAACTTCACACCTCATCTTCACATAGGCCTCCTTCTTCCTCTTAACAAGAGATTCCACTTCTTTGGTAAACCACGGTTCCCTCGCTCGGCACCTTCCTCCCTGCCTGACCGGTACATACTTATCAAGAACACGCAGTAGCTGATCCTTGAACAAGCTCCACTTATCCAGTGTGTCCAAAACTTGCAGCCTACTTCTCCACCTTATCCCCCCCCAAGTCACGTCTAATGGCATCATAATTTCCCTTCCCCCAGCTATAACTCTTGCCCTGCGGTGTATACTTATCCCTTTCCATCCTTAACGTAAACGTCACCGAATTGTGGTCACTGTCCCCAAAGTGCTCACCTACCTCCAAATCCAACACCTGGCCTGGTTCATTACCCAAAACCAAATCCAATGTGGCCTCGCCTCTTGTTGGCCTGTCAACAAACTGTGTCAGGAAACCCTCCTGCACACACTGAACAAAAAACGACCCATCTAATGTACTCGAACTATATCTTTTCCAGTCAATATTTGGAAAGTTAAAGTCTCCCATAATAACTACCCTGTTACTTTTGCTCTTATCCAGGATCATCCTCGCCATCCTTTCCTCTACATCGCTAGAACTATTTGGAGGCCTATAGAAGACTCCCAGCAGTGTGACCTCTCCTTTCCTGTTTCTAACCTCAGCCCATACTACCTCGGAAGATGAGTCCCCATCTAGCATCCTCTCCGCCACCGTAATACTGCTCTTGACTAGCAGCGCCACACCTCCCCCTCTTTTGCCTCCTTCTCTGAGCTTACTAAAACACCTAAACCCCGGAACCTGCAACATCCATTCCTGTCCCTGCTCTATCCACGTCTCCGAAATGGCCACAACATCGAAGTCCCAGGTATCAACCCATGCTGCCAGTTCCCCTACCTTATTTCGTATACTCCTGGCATTGAAGTAGACACACTTCAAACCACCTACCTGAACACTGGCCCCCTCCTGCGACGTCAAGTCTGAGCTCCTGACCTCTATACTCTCATTCTCCCTTACCCTAAAACTACAATCCAGGTTCCCATGCCCCTGCTGCATTAGTTTAAACCCCCCCAAAGAGCACTAACAAATCTCCCCCCCAGGATATTTGTGCCCCGCAGGTTCAGATGTAGACCATCCTGTCTGTAGAGGTCCCACCTTCCCCAGAAAGCGCCCCAGTTATCCAGAAATCTGAATCCCTCCCGCCTGCACCATCCCTGTAGCCACGTGTTTAATTGCTCTCTCTCCCTATTCCTCATCTCACTATCACGTGGCACGGGCAACAACCCAGAGATAACAACTCTGTTTGTTCTAGTTCTGAGCTTCCATCCTAGCTCCCTGAAAGCCTGCCTGACATCCTTATCCCCTTTCCTACCTATGTCGTTAGTGCCAATGTGGACCACGACTTGGGGCTGCTCCCCCTCCCCCTTAAGGACCCGGAAAACACGATCCGAGACATCACGTACCCTTGCACCTGGGAGGCAACATACCAAACGTGAGTCTCTCACGCTCCCACAAAATCTCCTATCTGTGCCCCTGACTATAGAGTCCCCAATTACTAATGCTCTGCTCCTCTCCCCCCTTCCCTTCTGAGCAACAGGGACAGACTCTGTGCCAGAGGTCTGTACCCCATGGCTTACCCCTGGTAAGTCGTCCCCCCCACAAGTATCCAAAGCGGTATACTTGTTTCTCAGGGGAACGACCGCAGGGGATCCCTGCACTGACTGTTTTTTCCCCGTCCCTCTTACAGTTACCCATCTATCTCCAATCTTTGGTGTAACTAATTCCCTGAAGCTGCTATCTATGACCCCCTCTGCCTCCCGAATGATCCGAAGTTCTTCCAACTCCAGCTCCAGTTCCCTAACTCGGTCTTGGAGGAGCTGGAGATGGCAGCACTTCCTGCAGGTAAAATCAGCAGGGACACTAACGGCATCCCTCACCTCAAACATCCTGCAGGAGGAACATTGCACTCCCTTCCCTGCCATTCCTCTAACTTTCTACCAAGATCTGGCTAACAACTAAATTAAATTTTTTTATATAAAAAATATGGTACTTACCTCACACCAAAGGGTTTTATGATTAGGTTAGAGGAGGAGGGCGGGTGGGAGACACTACACGTGTAGTGTCTCGGGTTTCCTCTCCACCAGAATTTATTGGAGAGGGTCTTCCCAGACGTCCGCGGGTCGACTTCCTGTTCCCACCTTAAACACTAGAATTTTTTTTAAAAAATGTATTTAAAGGAGAAACTTACCTCCCAGAAATCACTTCCGCACTGCCCCCGCTGAAATGGACTAGCCTGCTCCGCTCCTGCTGAAATCGACTTGGCCTGCAAGGTAAGCAAGTTGTTAATCTGCGCTTTTTCAAAATTCCCGCGCTGATTCTAAGGTCCCAGCTCTCACTCCCGAACTCAACAGCTGACCTGCAAGGTAAGCAAGTTAATCTGTACTCACCTCACCACAGACAGCGACCTTTTAAATGGTCCCCTCTGTCTCGCAGCCCCCGCGCTTTTTTAAAATTCCCGCGCTGATTTTAAGGTCCCAGCTCTCACTCCCGAACTCCACAGCTGACCTGCAAGGTAAGCAAGTTAATCTGTGATAGTTAGTCTCGAAGAATTCTCTCCAGTAATTTCCCTACCACTAAAGTAAGGCTCACCGGCCTGTAGTTCCCGGGATTATCCTTGCTACCCTTCTTAAACAGAGGAACAACATTGGCTATTCTCCAGTCCTCCGGGACATCCCCTGAAGACAGCGAGGATCCAAATATTTCTGTCAAGGCCTCAGCAATTTCCTCTCCAGCCTCCTTCAGTATTCTGGGGTAGATCCCATCAGGCCCTGGGGACTTATCTACCTTAATATTTTTTAAGACACCCAACACCTCGTCTTTTTGGATCACAATGTGACCCAGGCTATCTACACCCCCTTCTCCAGACTCAACATCTACCAATTCCTTCTCTTTGGTGAATACTGATGCAAAGTATTCATTTAGTACCTCGCCCATTTCCTCTGGCTCCACACATAGATTCCCTTGCCTATCCTTCAGTGGGCCAACCCTTTCCCTGGCTACCCTCTTGCTTTTTATGTACGTGTAAAAAGCCTTCGGATTTTCCTTAACCCTATTTGCCAATGACTTTTCATGACCCCTTCTAGCCCTCCTGACTCCTTGCTTAAGTTCCTTCCTACTTTCCTTATATGCCACACAGGCTTCGTCTGTTCCCAGCCTTTTAGCCCTGGCAAATGCCTCCTTTTTCTTTTTGACGAGGCCTACAATATCACTCGTCATCCAAGGTTCCCGAAAATTGCCGTATTTATCTTTCTTCCTCACAGGAACATGCCTGTCCTGTATTCCTTTCAACTGACACTTGAAAGCCTCCCACATGTCAGATGTTGATTTGCCCTCAAACATCCGCCCCCAATCTATGTTCTTCAGTTCCCGCCTAATATTGTTATAATTAGCCTTCCCCCAATTTAGCACATTCATCCTCGGACCACTCTTATCCTTGTCCACCAGTACTTTAAAACTTACTGAATTGTGGTCACTGTTACCGAAATGCTCCCCTACTGAAACATCTACCACCTGGCCGGGCTCATTCCCCAATACCAGGTCCAGTACCGCCCCTTCCCTAGTTGGACTGTTTACATGTTGTTTTAAGAAGCCCTCCTGGATGCTCCTTACAAACTCCGCCCCGTCTAAGCCCCTGGCACTAAGTGAGTCCCAGTCAATATTGGGGAAGTTGAAGTCTCCCATCACCACAACCCTGTTGTTTTTACTCTTTTCCAAAATCTGTCTACCTCTTGCTCCTCTATCTCTCGCTGGCTGTTGGGAGGTGTAGTATACCCCCAACATTGTGACTGCACCCTTCTGATTCCTGATCTCTACCCATATAGCCTCACTGCCCTCTGAGGTGTCCTCTCGCAGTATAGCTGTGATATTCTCCCGAACAAGTAGCGCAACTCCGCCTCCCCTTTTACATCCCCCTCTATCCCGCCTGAAACATCTAAATCCTGGAACGTTTAGCTGCCAATCCTGCCCTTCCCTCAACCAGGTCCCTGTAATGGCAACAACATCATAGTTCCAAGTAGTCATCCAAGCTCTAAGTTCATCTGCCTTACCCGTAATGCTCCTTGCATTAAAACATATGCACTTCAGGCCACCAGACCCGCTGTGTTCAGCAACTTCTCCCCGTCTGCTCTGCCTCAAAGCCACACTGTCCCTATTCCCTAGGTCTCCCTCAATGCTCTCACCTTCTGACCTATTGCTCCCGTGCCCACCCCCCTGCCATACTAGTTTAAACCCTCCCGTGTGACACTAGCAAACCTCGCGGCCAGGATATTTATGCCTCTCCGGTTTAGATGCAACCCGTCCATCTTATACAGGTCACACCTGCCCCGGAAGAGCTCCCAGTGGTCCAGATAACGGAAACCCTCCCTCCTACACCAGCTGTTTAGCCACGTGTTTGTCTGCTCTATCTTCCTATTTCTAGCCTCACTGGCACGTGTCTACTGTCAAGCATAACGGCAAGCAGTGTAATATTGCATGCCAAGTCATTTTTATTTGCTAGACACGGAATTCCGCAAGTCGTCATGATTGACAAGCGTCCTTACTTTAGCTCTAACGAGTGGCAACACTTTGGAGTCACTATGATTTCAATCGCGTCATGTCGAGTCCGTTGTAACCTCAAGCCAATGGAAAAGGCGAAAAAGGTGTACATATTGTTAAGGAATTGTTGAAGAAAGCATTGGCAGCCAGTCTGATCCATAACTCGCACTATTGAGTTACAAAGCGTCACCATTGTCACATGGTAGATCGCCAGCAGATTTATAATAATAACAATCTTTATTGTCACAAGGAGGTTTACATTAACACTGCAATGAAGTTACTATGAAAATAGCTACGCATGAATAGAAGATTACGTACCACACTTCCATGCTTGACAAAGAAGGAGGAGAATGCAATGGATCTGCAGGAAATGGAAAACATTAAAGAGAAAGAAAAGCAGTTATATGACAGTGTCCAGAACTTTACCACCTCTGAGCAGTGATGACATTGTGAGAGTAGAAGATTCAATCAAATGATCGAAAAAAAACCATTGTACTTCAATAAGTAGCACCACATTACTACAATGTACAGACAGAGAATGTCTTTTTTCAAGGATGCCTCGGAGCGGCTGCAGGACATTCTGGTGGGGGGGGAGGGTGAACAGTCATCTGTCGTGGTGCACATAGGCACCAACGATATAGGTAGGAATGTCAGGTGTAGTCCTAATGAATGCGTGGCTCGAGAGATGGTGCAAGAGAGAGGGAATCAAATTCCTGGGGCATTGGAACCGGTTCTGGGGGGAGTGGGACCGGTACAAACCGGACGGTCTGCACCTGGGTAGGACTGGAATCGATGTCCTGGAGGACGGGGGGGGGGGTTGCTAGAGCTTTTGGGGAGTGTTTAAACTAATGTGGCAGGGGGATGGGAACCGATGCAGGAAGTCGGAAGGTAGAAAAAGAGGGACAGAAACAAAAGTCAGAAAGGGAGAAAGTGTAAGGCAGAGAAGCCATAGTCAAAAATCAAAAAGGGCGACAGTACAAGGTACAGTGACTGAGAGGAGCTCAGTGAATAGGCCCAGTAATACTAAAAGGAATAAAATGGGAAGTAAAAACTTAAATGGCAAGCGACGCGGCAGGTTGTTAAATGAAGATGTGGGTTCAACGACAAGGAAAATTAGGAGAAAACTTAAGAGGAAATAAAACTTAGGAGAGGTTACTGATCGAGGTGTTAAGATTCAAAACAGAGGTATAAAAGCCAGCATAAGTGTACTTTACCTCAATGCTCGTAGTATTCGGAATAAGGTAAATGACGATGATTTAGTGGCCATTACTGAAACATGGTTAAAGGATGGTCACGTCTGGGAGTTAAATATCCGAGGGTATCAAACTTTTCGGAAGGACAGAGTTGATGGTAAGGGAGGTGGTGTAGCTCTGTTATTTAAGGATGACATCCGGGCAACAGTAAGGGATGACATCGGTGCTATGGAGGATAAGGTTGAATCCATTTGGATGGAAATCTGGAATAGTAAGGCGAAAAAGTCACTGATAGGAGTAATCTATAGGCCACAAAATAGTAACATTATGGTGGGTCAGGCAATAAACAAAGAAATAACGGATGCATGTAGAAATAGTACAGCAGTTATCATGGGGGATTTTAATCTACATGCCGATTGATTTAACCAGGTCGGTCAAGAATGTATCCGCGATAATTTCCTAGAACAGTATGTAATGGAACCTATAAGGGAACAAGCGGTCCTAGATCTGGTCCACTGTAATGAGACAGGATTGATTAATGATCTCATAGTTAGGGATCCTCTCGGAAGGAGCGATCACAATATGTTGGAATTTAAAATACAGATGGAGGGTGAGAAGGTACAATCAAACACGAGTGTTTTGTGCTTAAACAAAGAAGATTACAATGGGACGAGAGAAGAACTAGCTGAGGTAGACTGGGAGCAAAGACTTTATGGTGAACCAGTTGAGGAACAGTGGAGAACTTTCCTGTGATTTTTCACAGTGCTCAGCAAAGGTTTATACCAACAAAAAGGAAGGACGGTAGAAAGAGGGAAAATCGACCGTGGATAGCTAAGGAAATAAGGGAGAGTATCAAATGGAAGGAAAAAGCATATAAAGTGGCAAATATTAGTGGGAGACTAGAGTACTGGGAAATCTTTAGGGGGCAACAGAAAGCTACTAAAAAAGCTATAAAGAATAGTAAGATAGATTATGAGAGTAAACTTGCTCAGAATATAAAAACAGATAGAACATAGAACATAGAATGATTAAGCGCAGTACAGGCCCTTCGGCCCACGATGTTGCACCGAAATAAAAGCCATCTAACATACACTATGCCATTATCATCCATATGCTTACCCAATAAACTTTTAAATGCCCTCAATGTTGGCGAGTTCACTGCTGTAGCAGGTTAAGGATTCCACGGCCTCACTACTCTTTGCGTAAAGAACCTACCTCTGACCTCTGTCCTATATCTATTACCCCTCAGTTTAAAGCTATGCCCCCTCGTGCCAGCCATTTCCATCCGCGGGAGAAGACTCACACTGTCCACCCTATCTAACCCCCTGATCATTTTGTATGCCTCTATTAAGTCTCCTCTTAACCTTCTTCTCTCCAACGAAAACAACCTCAAGTCCATCAGCCTTTCCTCATAAGATTTTCCCTCCATACCAGGCAACATCCTGGTAAATCTCCTCTGCACCCGCTCCAAAGCCTCCATGTCCTTCCTATAATGCGGTGACCAGAACTGTACGCAATACTCCAAATGCGGCCATACCAGAGTTTTGTACAGCTGCAACATGACCTCCTGACTCCGGAACTCAATCCCTCTACCAATAAAGGCCAACACTCCATAGGCCTTCTTCACAACCCTATCAACCTGGGTGGCAACTTTCAGGGATCTATGTACATGGACACCTAGATCCCTCTGCTCATCCACACTTCCAAGAACTTTACCATTAGCCAAATATTCCGCATTCCTGTTAAAAAGGATCCCCAATATTTTCTTGTAAAGTACAAACTCTCCCCGTCGGGGAATTGAACCCCGGTCGCCCACGTGAGAGACGGGGATACTAACCACTATAATAACGAGGAACTTCGGTTTAGATAGTAAAAGTTTCTGCAAATATATAAAACAAAAAAGAGTGGCTAAGGTAAATGTTGGTCCTTTCGAGGATGAGAAGGGAGATTTAATAATGGGAGATGAGGAAATGGCTGAGGAACTGAACAGTTCTTTGGGTCGGTTTTCACAGTGGAAGGCATAAATAACATGCCAGTGACTGATGGAAATAAAGATATGATAGGTGAGGATCTTGAGATGATTGTAATCACTAAGGAGGCAGTATTGGGCAAGCTAATGGGGCTATAGATAGACAAGTCTCCTGGCCCTGATGGGATGCATTCCAGAGTGTTAAAAGAGATGGCTAGGGAAATTGTAAACGCACTAGTGATAATTTATCAAAATTCACTCGACTCTGGGGTGGTCCCAGAGGATTGGAAATTAGCAAACGTGACACCACTGTTTAAAAAAGGAGGTAGACAGAAAGCGGGTCATTATAGGCCAGCGAGCCTAACTTCGGTAGTAGGGAAGTTGCTGGAATCTATCATAAAGGAAGAAATAGCGAGGCATCCGGATGGAAATTGTCCCATTGGGCAGGCGCAGCATGGGTCCATAAAGGGCAGATCGTGCCTAACTAATTTACTGGAACTTTTTGAGGACACTCCAAGTGCGGTGGATAAGGGAGAGCCAATGGATGTGGTATATCTGGATTTCCAGAAAGCCTTTGACAAGCTGCCACACAACATTGCTGCATAAGATAAAGATGAATGACATTAAGGGTAAAGTAGTTGCATGGATAGAGGATTGGCTAATTAATAGAAAGCAAAGTGTGGGGATTAATGGGTGTTTCTCTGGTTGGCAGTGGTGTCCCTCAGGGATCAGTGGTGGGCCCACAATTCTTCACAATTTACATAGATAATTTAGAGTTGGGGACCAAGTTTGCAGACGACACTAAGATGAGTGGTAAAGCAAAAGGTGCAGAGGATACTGAAAGTCTGCAGAGGGATTTGGACAGGTTAAGTGAATGGGCTAGGGTCTGGCAGATGGAATACAATGTTGACAAATGCGAGGTTATCCATTTTGGAAGGAATAACAGCAAAAGGGATTATTATTTAAATTATAAAATATTAAAACATGCTGCTGTGCAGGGAGACCTGGGTGTGCTAGTGCATGAGTCGCAAAAAGTTGGTTTACAGGTGCAACAGGTGATTAAGAAGGCAAATGGAATGTTGTCCTTCATTGTTAGAGGGTTGGAGCTTAAGACTAGGGAGGCTATGCTGCAATTGTATAACGTGTTAGTGAGGCCACACCTAGAGTATTGTGTTCAGATTTGGTCTCCTTACCTGAGAAAGGGCGTACTGGCGCTGGAGGGTGTGCAGAGGAGGTTCACTGGGTCAATCCCAGAGGTGAAGGGGTTGGATTACGAGGAGAGGTTGAGTAGACTGGGACTGTAATCGTTGGAATTTAGTAGGATGAGGGAGGATCTTATAGGAACATATAAAATTATGAAGGGAATATATAGGATAGATGCGGGCAGGTTGTTTCCACAGGTGGGTGAAAGCAGAACTAGGGGGTATAGCCTCAAAATAAGGGGAAGTAGATTTAGGACAGAGTTTAGGAGGAACTTCTTCACCCAAAGGGTTGTGAATCTATCGAATTCCTTGTCCAGTGAAGCAGTTAAGGCTCCTTCATTAAATGTTTTTAAGATAAAGATGGATAGTTTTTTGAAGAATAAAGGGATTAAGGGTTATGGTGTTCTGGCCGAAAAGTGGAGTTGAGTCCACAAAAGATCAGCCATGATCTCATTGAATGGTGGAGCAGGCTCGGCGGGCCAGATTCCGGGACCAGACTCCTGCTCCTGGTTATTATGTTCATATGTTCTTATGTTTAGATAAAGGATCTGGATCGGCGCAGGCTGAGCATAGAACATAGAACATTACAGCGCAGTACAGGCCTTTCGGCCCTCGATGTTGCGCCGACCTGTGAAACCACTCTAAAGCCCATCTACATTATTCCCTTATCGTCCATATGTCTATCCAATGACCATTTTAATCCCATAGTGTTGGCGAGTCCACTACTGCTGCAGGCAGGGCATTCCACGCCCTTACTACTCTCTGAGTAAAGAACCTACCTCTGACATCAGTCCTATATCTATCTCCTCTCAATTTAAAGCTATGTCCCCTCGTGCTAGCCATCACCATCCGAGGAAAAAGGCTCTCACTGTCCACCCTATCTAATCCTCTCATCATCTTGTATGCCTCAATTAAGTCAGCCTTCTTCTCTCTAACGAAAACAGCCCCAAGTCTCTCAGCTTTCCATCATAAGATCTTCCCTCCACACCAGGCAACATTCTGGTAAATCTCCTCTGCACCCTTTCCAGTGCTTCCACGTTCAGGTAGGTGGTTTGAAGTGTGTCTACTTCAATGCCAGGAGTATACGAAACAAGGTAGGGGAACTGGCAGCATGGGTTGGTACCTGGGACTTCGATGTTGTGGCCATTTCGGAGACATGGATAGAGCAGGGACAGGAATGGATGTTGCAGGTTCCGGGGTTTAGGTGTTTTAGTAAGCTCAGAGAAGGAGGCAAAAGAGGGGGAGGTGTGGCGCTGCTAGTCAAGAGCAGTATTACGGTGGCGGAGAGGATGCTAGATGGGGACTCATCTTCCGAGGTAGTATGGGCTGAGGTTAGAAACAGGAAAGGAGAGGTCACCCTGTTGGGAGTTTTCTATAGGCCTCCAAATAGTTCTAGGGATGTAGAGGAAAGGATGGCGAGGATGATCCTGGATAAGAGCGAAAGTAATAGGGTAGTTATTATGGGAGACTTTAACTTTCCAAATATTGACTGGAAAAGATATAGTTCGAGTACATTAGATGGGTCGCTTTTTGTACAGTGTGTGCAGGAGGGTTTCCTGACACAGTTTGTTGACAGGCCAACAAGAGGCGAGGCCACATTGGATTTGGTTTTGGGTAATGAACCAGGCCAGGTGTTGGATTTGGAGGTAGGTGAGCACTTTGGGGACAGTGACCACAATTCGGTGACGTTTACGTTAAGGATGGAAAGGGATAAGTATACACCGCAGGGCAAGAGTTATAGCTGGGGGAAGGGAAATTATGATGCCATTAGACGTGACTTGGGGGGGATAAGGTGGAGAAGTAGGCTGCAAGTGTTGGACACACTGGATAAGTGGAGCTTGTTCAAGGATCAGCTACTGCGTGTTCTTGATAAGTATGTACCGGTCAGGCAGGGAGGAAGGTGCCGAGCGAGGGAACCGTGGTTTACCAAAGAAGTGGAATCTCTTGTTAAGAGGAAGAAGGAGGCCTATGTGAAGATGAGGTGTGAAGTTTCAGTTGGGGCGATGGATTGTTACAAGGTAGCGAGGAAGGATCTAAAGAGAGAGCTAAGATGAGCAAGGAGGGGACATGAGAAGTATTTGGCAGGAAGGATCAAGGAAAACCCAAAAGCTTTCTATAGGTATGTCAGGAATAAGCGAATGACTAGGGACAGAGTAGGACCAGTCAAGGACAGGGATGGGAAGTTGTGTGTAGAGTCTGAAGAGATAGGCGGGATACTAAATGAATATTTTTCGTCAGTATTCACTCAGGAAAAAGATAATGTTGTGGAGGAGAATGCTGAGCTCCAGGTAAATAGATTAGATGGCATTGAGGTACGTAGGGAAGAGGTGTTGGCAATTCTGGACAGGCTGAAAATAGATAAGTCCCCCGGACCTGATGGGATTTATCCTAGGATTCTCTGGGAGGCCAGGGAAGAGATTGCTGGACCATTGGCTTTGATTTTTATGTCATCATTGGATACAGGAATAGTGCCAGAGGACTGGAGGATAGCAAATGTGGTCCCTTTGTTCAAAAAGGGGAGCAGAGACAACCCCGGCAACTATAGACCGGTGAGCCTCACGTCTGTAGTGGGTAATGTCTTGGAGGGGATTATAAGAGACAAGATTTATAATCATCTAGATAGGAATAATATGATCAGGGATAGTCAGCATGGCTTTGTGAAGGGTAGGTCATGCCTCACAAACCTTATCGAGTTCTTTGAGAAGGTGACTGAACAGGTAGACGAGGGTAGAGCAGTTGATGTGGTGTATATGGATTTCAGCAAAGCGTTTGATAAGGTTCCCCACGGTAGGCTATTGCAGAAAATACGGAGGCTGGGGATTGAGGGTGATTTAGAGATGTGGATCAGAAATTGGCTAGCTGAAAGAAGACAGAGGGTGGTGGTTGATGGGAAATGTTCAGAATGGAGTTCTGTCACAAGTGGAGTACCACAAGGATCTGTTCTGGGGCCGTTGCTGTTTGTCATTTTTATCAATGACCTAGAGGAAGGCGCAGAAGGGTGGGTGAGTAAATTTGCAGACGATACTAAAGTCGGTAGTGTTGTCGATAGTGTGGAAGGAAGTAGCAGGTTACAGAGGGATATAGATAAGCTGCAGTGCTGGGCTGAGAGGTGGCAAATGGAGTTTAATGTAGAGAAGTGTGAGGTGATTCACTTTGGAAGGAAAAACAGGAATGTGGAATATTTGGCTAATGGAAAAGTTCTTGAAAGTGTGGATGAGCAGAGGGATCTAGGTGTCCATGTACATAGATCCCTGAAAGTTGCCACCCAGGTTGATAGGGTGGTGAAGAAGGCCTATGGAGTGTTGGCCTTTATTGGTAGAGGGATTGAGTTCCGGAGTCAGGAGGTCATGTTGCAGCTGTACAGAACTCTGGTACGGCCGCATTTGGAGTATTGCGTACAGTTCTGGTCACCACATTATAGGAAGGACGTGGAGGCTTTGGAACGGGTGCAGAGGAGATTTACCAGGATGTTGCCTGGTATGGAGGGAAAATCTTATGAGGAAAGGCTGATGGACTTGAGGTTGTTTTCGTTAGAGAGAAGAAGGTTAAGAGGAGACTTAATAGAGGCATACAAAATGATCAGAGGGTTAGATAGGGTGGACAGTGAGAGCCTTCTCCCGCGGATGGAAATGGCTAGCACGAGGGGACATAGCCTTAAACTGAGGGGTAATAGATATAGGACAGAGGTCAGGGGTAGGTTCTTTACGCAAAGAGTAGTCAGGCCGTGGAATGCCCTACCTGCTACAGTAGTGAACTCGCCAACATTGAGGGCATTTAAAAGTTTATTGGATAAACATATGGATGATAATGGCATAGTGTAGGTTAGATGGCTTTTGTTTCGGTGCAACATCGTGGGCCGAAGGGCCTGTACTGCGCTGTATTATTCTATGTTCTATGTTCTATCCTTACTATATTGCGGCGACCAGATTTGCACGCAATACTGCAAATACGGCAGCACCTGAGTTTTGTACAGCTGCAACATGACGCCATGGCTCCGAAACTCAATCCAACTTCCAATAAAAGCTAACACACCGTATGCCTTCTTAACAACCCTCTCAACCTGGGTTGCAACTTTCAGGGATCTATGTACATGGACACAGAGATCTCTCTGCTCATCCACACTACCAAGAATCTCAGCATTAGCCCAGTACTCTGTCTTCCTGTTATTCCTTCCAAAATCAATCACCTCACACTTTTCTGCATTAAACTGCATTTTCCACCTCTCAGCCCAGCTCTGCAGTTCATCTATGTCCCTCTGTAACTTGTATCATCCTTCCTCACTGTCCACAACTCCACTAACTTTAGTGTCACCTGCACATTTACTCACCCATTCGTCTACGCCCTCCTCCAGGTCGTTTATAACAATGACAAACAACAGTGGCCCCAAAACAGATCCTTGTGGTACACCACTAGTAACTGGACTCCAGTCTGAACATTTCCCATCAACCACCACCCTTGTGGTCTTCTTCCAGCGAGCCAATTTCTGATCCAAACTGCTAAATGACGCTGAATCCCATGCCTCCGTATTTTCTGAAGCAGCCTACCGTGGGGAACCTTATCAAACGCTTTACTGAAATCCATATACACCACATCAACTGCTTTACCCTCATCCCTCATTACCCTGTTTGGTTACCTTCTCAAAGAACTCAATAAGGTTTGTGAGGCACGACCTACCCTTCACAAAACCGTGTTGACTATCTCTAATCAAATTATTCCTTTCCAGATGATTATACACCCCATCTCTTATAAAACATTCCAAGATTTTTCCCACAACACAAGTAAGGCTCACTGGTCTATAGTTACCGGGGTTGGCTCTACTCCCCTTCTTGAACAGGGGGACAACATTTGCTGTCCTCCAGTCTTCTGGCACTATTCATGTAGACAAAGATGACTTAAAGATCAAAGCCAAAGGCTCAGCAATTTCCTCCCTAGCTTCCCAGAGAATCCTAGGATAAATCCCATCCGGCGCAGGGGACTTGTCTATTTTGACACTTTCCAGAATTGCTAACACCTCCTCCTTATGAACCTCAAGCCCTTCTAGTCTAGTAGCCCAAATCTCAATATTCTCCTCGACATCATTGTCTTTTTCCTGTGTGAAAACTGACGAAAAATATTAATTTAGCACCTCTCCTATCTCCTCGGACTCCAAGCACGACTTCCCGCTACTGTCCTTGACTGGCCCTACTCTTACCCTAGTCATTCGTTTATTCCTGACATATCTCTAGAAATCTTTAGGGTTGTCCTTGATCCTACCTGCCAAAGTCTTCTCGTGTCCCCTCCTGGCTCTTCTTAGCTCTCTGTTTAGGTCCTTTCAGGCTAACTCTCGAGCGCCATAACTGAACCTTCACGTCTCATTTTTACATAAGCCTCCTTCTTCCTCTTGACAAGTGTTTCGACTGCTTTAGTAAACCACGGTTCCCTTGCTCGACCACTTCCTCCCTGCCAGACAGGTCCATACTTATCAAGGACATGCAGTAGCTGTTCCTTGAACAAGGTCCACATTTCCATTGTGCCAATCCCCTGCAGTTCTCCTCTCCATCCGATGCATCCTAAGTCTTGCCTCATCGCATCATACTTGCCTTTCCCTAGATATAACTCTTACCCTGCGGTATATACCTATCCCTTTCCAGCACTAAAGTAAACACAATGGAATTGTGGTCACTATCACCAAAGTGCTCACCGACCACCAAATCTAACACCTGTCCTGGTTCATTACCCAGTACCAAATCCAATATGGCCTCGCCTCTCGTTGGCCTATCTACATACTGTGTCAGGAAACCCTCCTGCACACATTGGACAAAAACAGACCCATCTAAAGTACTCGAACTATAGCGTTTCCAGTCAATATTTGGAAAGTTAAAATCCCCCATAACAACTACCCTGTTGTTTTCGCTCCTATCCAGAATCATAGAACATAGAACATAGAACAATAAAGCGCAGTACAGGCCCTTCGGCCCACGATGTTGCACCGAAACAAAAGCAATCTAACATACACTATGCCATTATCATCCATATGTTTATCCAATAAACTTTTAAATGCCCTCAATGTTGGCGAGTTCACTACTGTAGCAGGTAGGGCATTCCACGGCCTCACTACTCTTTGCGTAAAGAACCTACCTCTGACCTCTGTCCTATATCTATTACCCCTCAGTTTAAAGCTATGTCCCCTCGTGCCAGCCATTTCCATCCGCGGGAGAATGCTCTCACTGTCCACCCTATCCAACCCCCTGATCATTTTGTATGCCTCTATTAAGTCTCCTCTTAACCTTCTTCTCCCCAACGAAAACAACCTCAAGTCCATCAGCCTTTCCTCATAAGATTTTCCCTCCATACCAGGCAACATCCTGGTAAATCTCCTCTGCACCCGCTCCAAAGCCTCCACGTCCTTCCTATAATGCGGTGACCAGAACTGTACGCAATACTCCAAATGCGGCCATACCAGAGTTCTGTTCAGCTGCAACATGACCTCCTGACTCCGGAACTCAATCCCTCTACCAATAAAGGCCAACACTCCATAGGCCTTCTTCACAACCCTATCAAACTGGGTGGCAACTTTCAGGGATCTATGTACATGGACACCTAGATCCCTCTGCTCATTCACACTTTCAAGAACTTCACCATTAGCCAAATATTCCACATTCCTGTTATTCCTTCCAAAGTGAATCACCTCACACTTCTCTACATTAAACTCCATTTGCCACCTCTCAGCCCAGCTCTGCAGCTTATCTATATCCCTCTGTAACCTGCTACATCCTTCCACACTACCGACTTTTGTATCGTCTGCAAAGTTACTCACCCACCCTTCTGCGCCTTCCTCTAGGCCATTGATTAAAATGACAAACAGCAACGGCCCCAGAACAGATCCTTGTGGTACTCCACTTGTGACTGAACTCCATTCTGAACATTTCCCATCAACCACCACCCTCTGTCTTCTTTCAGCTAGCCAATTTTTGATCCACATCTCTAAATCACCCTCAATCCCCAGCCTCCGTATTTTCTGCAATAGCCTACCGTGGGGAACCTTATCAAACGCTTTGCTGAAATCCATACACACCACATCAACTGCTCTACCCTCGTCTACCTGTTCAGTCACCTTCTCAAAGAACTCGATAAGGTTTGTGAGGCATGACCTACCCTTCACAAAGCCATGCTGACGATCCCTGATCATATTATTCCTATCCAGATGATTATAAATCTTGTCTCTTATAATCCCCTCCAAGACTTTACCCACTACAGACGTGAGGCTCACCGGTCTATAGTTGCCGGGGTTGTCTCTGCTCCCCTTTTTGAACAAAGGGACCACATTTGCTATCCTCCAGACCTCTGGCACTATTCCTGTAGCCAATGATGACATAAAAATCAAAGCCAGCAATCTCTTCCCTGGCCTCCCAGAGAATCCCTGTACTGACTGCTTCCTCCCAGCCCCTCTCACCGGCACCCATCTATCTTTATTCTTCGGAGTAACTACATCCCTGAAGCTTCTATCTATGACCACCTCTGCCTCCCGAATGATCCGAAGTTCATCCAGCTCCAGCTCCAGTTCCCTAACGCGGTTTCTGAGGAGCTGGAGATGGGTGCACTTCCCACAGATTAAATCAGCAGGGACACTGACGGCGTCCCTCTCCTCAAATATTCTGCAGGATGAACATTGCACTACCTTCCCTGACATCCCCTCTTGATTAAAAAAAGAAACAGAAAGAAAGAGCTTACCTGTTATTCACTCTCCTTCTCAGCAAGCACTCCCTCAGCAATCTCTGCGACCCGCACGATAATACCAGCCAATTAACTTATTGTTTTGCTGTGATGTCACGCCTGAATTGTTTTTTAATTTCAGCCTGCTGTCCAGTGGTGTCCCTCTCAGCTCCCGCTCTTTTTAAATCTCCGCGACTCTCGGCTCCCGCTCATTTCAAATCTCTGCCTATGTCTCTTTGTCTCTCTGTGTCTCTCTGAGACTCTCTGTTTCTCTGTCTCTGTGTCTCTCTGTGTCTCTGTGTCTCTCTGTGTCACTCTGAATCTCTGTCTATCTCTGTCTATCTGTCTCTGCGTATTTCTATGTCTCTGTGTCTCTTTGCCTCTCTGTCACTCTGTCTCTGTTTCTATGTGCTTCTCTGTGTCTCTCTGTCTCTCTGTGTCTATGTGTCTCTCTGTGTCTCTTTGTCTCTCTGTCACTCTGTCTCTGTTTTTATGTGTTTCTGTGTCTCTCTGTGTCTCTTTGTCGCTTTGTCTCTCTGTCACTCTGTCTCTGTTTCTATGTCTTTCTCTGTGTCTCTCTGTGTCTATGTGTCTCTCTGTGTCTCTTTGTCTCTCTGTCACTCTGTCTCTGTTTCTATGTGTTTCTCTGTGTCTCTCTGTCTCTCTGTGTCTCTCTGTGTCTCTTTGTCTCTCTGTCACTCTGTCTCTGTTTCTATGTGTTTCTCTGTGTCTCTCTGTCTCTCTGTGTCTATGTGTCTCTCTGTGTCTCTTTGTCTCTGTGTCTCTCTGTGTCGCTGTGTCTCTTTGTCCCTCCGTCTCTGTGTCTCCGTGTCCCTCTGTGTCTCTCTGTGTGTCTCTGTGCGTCTCTCTGCCTCTCTGTCTCTGTGTGTCTCTGTGTGTCTCTCTGCCTCTGTCTCTGTGCGTCTCTGTGTGTCTCTGTAACTCTGTGTCTCTTTGTCTCTCTGTCTCTGTCTCTCTGTGTCAGTCTGTCTCTCTCTTTTTGTTCTGTGTCTCTCTGTGTATCTGTGTCTCATGGTCTCTCTGTCTCTGTGTCTCTCTCTGTCTCTGTGTCTCTTCTTGTCTCTCTGTCTCTCTGCCTCTGTGTGTCTCTCTGTCTCTCTGTGTCTCTCTGACTTTGTGTGTCTCTCTGTGACTCTCTGTCTCTTTGTCCCTCTATCTCTCTGTCTCTCTCAGAGTCTCTGTCTCTCTGTTTCTGTGTCTCCCTGACTCGCTATCTCTTTGGCTCTCTGTCTCTGCGTCTCTCTGTCTCACTCTGTCTCTGTGTCTCTTTGTGTCTCTCTGTCTCTCTGTCTATGTCTCTCTGTGTCACGCTGCGTCTCTCTCTGCCTCGCTGTGTCTCTCTGTGTCTCTCTGTTACTCTCTGTCTCTCTGTCTCTGTGTCTATCTGTGTCTCTTTGTCACGTTGTCTCTCTGTCTCTCTGCCTCTGTGACTCCGTGTCTCACTGTGTCTCTCTGTCTCTGTGTCTCCTAGTCTCTTTGTCTCTGTGTCTCTCTGTCTCTGTGTCTCTGTGTCTCTCTGTCTCTCTGACTCTCTGTCTCTCTGTTGCTCTGTGTCTCTTTGCCTCTCTGCCTCTGTGTGTCTCTCTGTGTCTCTGTGTCTCTCTGTGTCTCTCTGTGTGTCTCAGTGTCTCACTGTGTCTCACTGTGCCTCTGTGTGTCTCTGTGACGCTGTGTTTCTCTGTGTATCTGTGTCTCTCTCTGTCTCTCTCTGTCTCCCTGTCTCTGTGTCTCTGTGTCCCTCTGTCTCTCTCTGTCTCTCTGACTCTGTGTGTCTCTGTGTGTCTCTCTGTATCTCTGAGTCTCTCTGTTTCTCTGTCTCTGTGCCTCTCTGTGTCTCTGTGTCTCTTTGTCTCACTGTCTCTGTGTCTCTCTGTGTCTCTTTGTCTCTCTGCGTCACTCTGTATCTCTGTCTATCTCTGTCTATCTGTCTCTGTGCCTCTCTGTGTCTCTGTGTCTCTTTGTCTCACTGTCTCTGTGTCTCTCTGTGTCTCTTTGTCTCTCTGCGTCACTCTGTATCTCTGTCTATCTCTGTCTATCTGTCTCTGCGTATCTCTGTGTCTCTGTGTCTCTCTGTCACTCTGTCTCTGTTTCTATGTGTTTCTCTGTGTCTCTCTGTCTCTGTGTGTCTCTCTGCCTCGCTGTCTCTGTGTATCTCTCTGTCTCTGTGTATCTCTGTGTCTCTTTGCCTCTATGTCTCTCTGTCACTCTGCCTCTGTTTCTATGTCTTTCTCTGTGTCTCTCTGTCTCTCTGTGTCTATGTGTCTCTCTGTGTCTCTTTGTCTCTCTGTCATTCTGTCTCTGTTTCTCTGTGTTCCTCTGTGTCTCTCTGTCTCTCTGTGTCTATGTGTCTCTCTGTGTCTCTTTGTCTCTTTGTCTCTCTGTCATTCTGTCTCTGTTTCTCTGTGTTCCTCTGTGTCTCTCTGTCTCTCTGTGTCTATGTGTCTCTCTGTGTCTCTTTGTCTCTTTGTCTCTCTGTCACTCTGTCTCTGTTTCTATGTGTTTCTCTGTGTCTCTCTGTGTCTATGTGTCTCTCTGTGTCTCTTTGTCTCTTTGTCTCTCTGTCACTCTGTCTCTGTTTCTATGTCTTTCTCTGTGTCTCTCTGTGTCTATGTGTCTCTCTGTGTCTCTTTGTCTCTCTGTCACTCTGTCTCTGTTTCTATGTGTTTCTCTGTGTCTCTCTGTCTCTCTGTGTCTATGTGTCTCTCTGTGTCTCTTTGTCTCTGTGTCTCTCTGTGTCGCTGTGTCTCTTTGTCCCTCTGTCTCTGTGTCTCTGTGTCCCTCTGTGTCTCCCTGTCTCTGTGTGTCTCTGTGTGTCTCTCTGTCTCTCTGTCTCTGTGTGTCTCTGTGTTTCTCTCTGCCTCTCTGTCTCTGTGTGTCTCTCTGCCTCTCTGTCTCTGTGTGTCTCTGTGACTCTGTGTCTCTTTGTCTCTGTGTCTCTGTGTCTCTGTGTCTCTCTCTGTCTATCTGTCTCTTCTTGTCTCTCTGTCTCTCTGCCTCTGTGTGTCTCTGTGTCTCTCTGACTCTCTGTGTCTCTCTGTGACTCTCTGTCTCTCTGAGTCGCTCTGTCTCTACGAGCCTCTCTGTTTCTCTGTCTCTCTGTCTCTGTGTCTCTCTGTGTCCCTGTGTCTCTTTGTCGCTCTGTGTCTGTGTATCTCTGTCTCCCTGTGTGTCACTGTCTCACTGTCTCACTGTCTCACTGTCTCTGTGTCTCTCTGCCTCTGTGTGTCTCTCTGCCTCTGTGTGTCTCTGTGTGTCTCTGTGACTCTGTGTCTCTTTGTCTCTCTGTCTCTGTGTCTCTCTGTGTCAGTCTGTCTCTCTATTTTTGTTCTGTGTCTCTCTGTGTATCTGTGTCTCATGCTCTCTGTATCTCTGTGTCTGTCTCTGTCTCTGTGTCTCTTCTTGTCTCTCTGCCTCTGTGTGTCTCTGTGTGTCACAAAAAAACCACACACAAAAAAAACCACACACACACAAAGAAAAACCACACACACACAAAAAAAACAACAACACACACACACAAACACACACACACACACACAAAACACCACACACACACGCACAAAAAAACCCACACACACACACACAAAAAAAACCACACACACACACACACAAAACACCACACACACACAAAAAAAAACCCCACACACACAAACACACAAAAAAAACACACACACAAAAAAACACCACACACACACGCACACACAAAGAAAAAACCACACACACAAAAAAAATCGACACACACACACAAAAAAAACCCCCCCACACACACAAAAAAAAAAAACCACACACACACACAAAAAAACCCACACACACACACAAAA
The DNA here is from genome assembly GCF_047496885.1 of Scyliorhinus torazame. Taxonomy (NCBI): domain Eukaryota; kingdom Metazoa; phylum Chordata; class Chondrichthyes; order Carcharhiniformes; family Scyliorhinidae; genus Scyliorhinus; species Scyliorhinus torazame. The sequence goes on from NC_092731.1 coordinate 47,951,250, forward strand.
ACACACACACACACATAAATCCACAAACACACACAAAAAACCACACACACACACAAAAAAAACCACACACACAAAAAAACCACACACACACAAACAAAAAAACCCCCAACACACACACAAAAAAAAACACACACACACAAAAAAACACACACACACAAAAAAAAACACACACACAAAAAAAACACACACACACACACAAAATAACACACACACAAAAAAAAACACACACGCACACGAAAAAAACCGCACACACAGAAGAAAAAAACCACACACACACACACTCAAAAAAATCACACACTCACACACACACACAAACACACACACACACACACACACACAAAAACCCACACACACACATACACAAACACACACGCACACAAAAACACACACACAAAAAAACCCACACACACACACACATTAAAAACCACACAGACATACAAAAAAACCCACACACACACTCACACACACACAAAAACCACACACACACAAAACAAAACACACACACACAAAAAAAACCACACACACATACAAAAAAAAACACACACACAAAAAAACCATACACACACAAAAAAACACACACACAAAAAAAACCACACACACAAACAAAGAAAACCCAACATACACACAAAAAAACACACACACACAAAAACAAAAGCACACACACACAAAAATAAAAACACACACGCACACAAAAATAAACACAGACACACACAAACAAAAAATAAAATAACACACACGCACACAAAAAATAAAAACACACACACAAAAATAAAAACACACAAACACGCACACACAAAAACAAATAAACACACACAAACACACACACAAAAAATAAACACACACGCACACAAAAACACACACACAAACAGACAAAAAAAAAAGCACACACACACACAAAAAAAACCACACAGACACACAAAAAAAACCCACACAAACACACAAAAAAAACCACACACACACACAAAAATAAAAACACACACACACACAAAAAAAAACACACACATACACACAAAAAACCACACACACACAAAAAAACACAAACACACATAAATCCACACACACACACAAAAAAAAACACACACACACAAAAAACCACACACTCACACAAAACCCCCCCACACACAAAACACACACACACACACACAGAAAAACACACACACACAAAACAACACACACACACAAAAATACCACACATACACACAAAAAACCACACACACACAAAAAAACACACACACACATAAATCCACACACACACAAAAAAAAAACCAAACACACACAAAAAACCACACACTCACACAAACCCCCCCCACACACAAAACAACACACACACACAAAAATACCACACACACACACAAAAAACCACACACACACAGAGACACACAAAGAAACCAAGACACACACAGACAAAAAAAATAAAACCACACACACACAAAAAAACACACACACACACACAAAAAAACACACACACACAAAAACACACACACGCAAAAAACACACACACACACAAAAAAAACCCCACACACACACAAAAAAACCGCCACACTCACAATAAAGAAACCACACACAGACACACAAAAAAAACCCACACACACAAAAAATAAAACCACACACACACCCAAAAAAACACACACACACTCACACACACACAAAAACCACACACACAAAACAAAACACACACAATCACACACACAAAAAATAAGCCACACACACACAAAAAAAACACACACACAGAAGCAAAAAACCACACACACACACACACACAAACCCACACACACACATACACAGACACAAACACACACACGCACACAAAAACACACACACAAAAAAAACCCCACACACACACAAAAAAAACCACACAGACATACAAAAAAACCCACACACACACAAAAATTAGAACCACACACACACACACACACAAAAAACACACACACACACTCACACACACACAAAACAAAACACACACACACACCCAAAAAAAACCACACACACATACAAAAAAAACCACACACAGACACACACACAATAGAACCATACACACACAAAAAAACACACACAAAAAAAACATACACACACAAACAAAAAAAAACCCAACATACACACAAAAAAAACACACACACACACACACACACAAAAACACACACACACACACAAACAAAATCACACACACAAAAATGAAAACACACACGCACACACACACACACAAAAATAAACACACACACACAAATATAAACACACACACACAAAAAAATAAAAACACACACACAAACATAAAATAAAAAAACACAAAGGCACACAAAAAATAAAAACACACACACAAAAATAAAAACACACAAACACACACACACAAAAACAAATAAACACACACAAACACACACACAAAAAATAAACACACACGCACACAAAAAACACACACAAACACACAAAAACAATAGCGCTCACACACACACAAAATATACACACACACACACACAAAAAAATAAAAACACACACACACATACAAAAAAATAAAAACACACACACACACACAAAAAAATAAAAACACACACACACAAAACTAAAAACACACACACACACAAAAGTAAAAACACACACACACAAATAAATACACACACACACACAGAAAAATGAAAACACACACACACACAAAATAATAAAAAGACACACACACACAAAAAAATAAAAAAAACACACACACAAAAAAATAAAAAACACACACACACACAAAAACAATAGCACACACACACACACAAAAAAAAACACACACACACAAACACACAAAAAAACACACACACAAAAAAAACACCACACACACACGCACACACAAAGAAAAAACCACACACACACAAAAAAATCGACACACACACACACAAAAAAAAACCCCAACACACACACAAAAAAAACACACACACACAAACACACAAAAAAACACACACACAAAAAAAACACCACACACACACGCACACACAAAGAAAAAACCACACACACACAAAAAAATCGACACACACACACACAAAAAAAAACCCACACACACACACAAAAACACACACACACACATAAATCCACAAACACACACAAAAAACCACACACACATACAAAAAAAACACACACAGACACAAAAAAACATACACACACAAAAAAAACCACACACACAAAAAAACCCACACACACACACAAACAAAAAAAACCCCAACACACACACAAAAAAAACACACACACACAAAAAAACACACACACACAAAAAAACCACACACACAAAAAAAACACACACACACACACAAAATAACACACACACACAAAAAAACCACACACGCACACGAAAAAAACCACACACACAGAAGAAAAAAACCACACACACACACTCAAAAAAATCACACACTCACACACACACACAAACACACACACACACACACACACACAAACACCCACACACACACATACACAAACACACACGCACACAAAAACACACACACAAAAAAACCCACACACACACACACACACAAAACCACACAGACATACAAAAAAAACACACACACTCACACACACACAAAACACACACACACACAAAACAAAACACACACACACAAAAAAAACCACACACACATACAAAAAAAACCACACACACACACAAAAAACCATACACACAAAAAAAACACACACACAAAAAAAACCACACACACAAACAAAGAAAACCCAACATACACACAAAAAAACACACACACACACAAACACACACACACACACACACAAAAACACACACACACAAAAACAAAAGCACACACACACAAAAATAAAAACACACACGCACACACACACACACAAAAATAAACACACACACACGAATATAAACACACACACACAAAAAAATAAAAACACACACACAAACAAAAAATAAAAAAACACACACGCACACAAAAAATAAAAGCACACACACAAAAATAAAAACACACAAACACGCACACACAAAAACAAATAAACACACACAAACACACACACACAAAATAAACACACACGCACACAAAAACACACACACAAACAGACAAAAAAAAAGCACACACACACACAAAAAAAACCACACAGACACACAAAAAAAACCTCACACACACACAAAAAAAACCACACACACACACAAAAATAAAAACACACACACACACAAAAAAACACACACACACACACAGAAAAACAAACCCACACACACATACACACAAAAAACCACACACACACAAAAAAATACACACACACATAAATCCACACACACACACAAAAAAAAAACCACACACACACAAAAAACCACACACTCACACAAAACCCCCCACACACAAAACACACACACACACACACACAGAAAAACACACACACACAAAACAACACACACACACACAAAAAACCACACACACACACAGACACACAAAGAAACCAAGACACACACAGACAAAAAAAATAAAACCACACACACACAAAAAAACACACACACACACACAAAAAACCACACACACACAAAAACACACATACGCAAAAAACACACACACGCACAAAAAAAAACCCCCACACACACAAAAAAACCGCGACACATACAATAAAGAAATCACACACAGACACACACAAAAAACCCCACACACACAAAAAATAAAACCACACACACACACCCAAAAAAACACACACACTCACACACACACAAAAACCACACACATAAAACAAAACACACACATACATACACACACAAAAAAAATAAGCCACACACACACAAAAAAAACACACACGCACACGAAAAAAAAACCACACACACAGAAGAAAAAAACCACACACACACACACACACAAAAACCCACACACACACATACACAGACACAAACACACACACGCACACAAAAACACACACACAAAAAAAAACCCCACACACGCACAAAGAAAACCACACAGACATACAAAAAAACCCACACACACACAAAAAATAAAACCACACACACACACAAAAAACACACACACACACTCACACACACACAAAACAAAACACACACACACACAAAAAAACCCACACACATACAAAAATAACCACACACAGACACACACACAAAAAAACCTTACACACACAAAAAAACACACACACAAAAAAAACATACACACACAAACAAAAAAAAACCCAACATACACACAAAAAACACACACACACACACACACACAAAAACACACACACACACAAAAACAAAATCACACACACAAAAATGAAAACACACACGCACACACACACACAAAAATAAACACACAAACACAAATATAAACACACACACACAAAAAAAAACACACACACAAACATAAAATAAAAAAACACACAGGCACACAAAAAATAAAAACACACACATAAAAATAAAAACACACAAACACACACACACAAAAACAAATAAACACACACAAACACACACACAAAAAATAAACACACACGCACACAAAAAACACACACAAACACACAAAAACAATAGCACACATGCACACACAAAATAAACACACACACACACACAAAAAAATAAAAACACACACACACACAAAACTAAAAACACACACACACACACAAAAGTAAATACACACACACACAAATAAACACACACACACACACACACAGAAATGAAAACACACACACACAAAATAATAAAAAGACACACACACACAAAAAAATTAAAAAAACACACACACACAAAAACAATAGCACACACACACAAAATAAAAACACACACACACACACAAAAATAAAAACACACACACACGCACACATACAAAAAAATAAACACACACACACACACACACAAAAAAATCAAAACACACACACACACAAAACTAAAAACACACACACACACAAAAGTAAAAACACACACACACAAATAAACACACACACAGAAATGAAAACACACACACACAAAATAATAAAAAGACACACACACACAAAAAAATAAAAAAACACACACACACAAAAAAATAAACACACACACACACAAAAATAAAAACACACACACACACATACATAAAATAAACACACACACAAAAAAAAACACACACACACAAAACACACACACACAAAAATAAAAACACACACATAAATAAATAAAAACACACACACACACAAAAATAAACACACACACACACAGAAACACACACACACAAAAATAAATAAAAACACACACACAAAAATAAACACGCACAAAAAAATAAACACACACACAAAAATAAACACACACATACACACACAAAAATAAACACACCCACACAAAACGATAAACACACACACACAGACAAAAATAAACACACACACAAATAAACACACACACTCACAAAAATAAACATGCACACACACACAAAAATAAACACACAAACACACACACACACAAATAAACACACACACACACGAATAAAAAATAAACACACACACACACAAAAATAAACATGCACACACACACAAAAATAAACACACACACACACAAATAAACACACGCAAACACGCACACATAAAATAAACACACACGCACAAACAAACACACACACAAAACAAACACGCACACACAAAAAAATAAAAACCCACACACACTAAAAAATAAACACACACACAGATACACACACACCCACAAAAAATAAACACACACACACACAAAAAAATCACACACACTCACAAATAAACACACACACACAAAACAATAAACACACACACACACAAATAAACACATACACAAATAAACACACACGCACAAAAAAATAAACACACACACACAAAAATAAACACACACACACACAAAAATAAACACACAAAGACACACACACACACAAATAAACACACACAAAAAATAAACACACACACAAAAACAGACACACACACACACAAAAACACACACACACAAAAACAAAAGCACACACACACAAAAAAATTAAAACACACGCACATAAAAATAAACACACACACACACAAATATAAACCCACACACACACAAAAAAATAAAAACACACACACGCACACAAAAAAATAAAAACACATTCACAAAAAAAAAAAACACACAAACACACACACACACACAAATAAACACACACAAACACACACACACAAAATAAACACACACACAGACAAAAACACACACACACACAAAAACAAAAGCACACACAAAAAATAAAAACACACACACACAAACATATAAACACAGACATACACACAAAAATAAAAACACACACACACACAAAAGTAAAAACACACACAAAAATAAAAACACACACACACACACAGAAATGAAAACACACACACAAAATAATAAAAACACACACACACAAAAATAAAAAAACACACACACACACAAAAAAATAAAAACACACACACACACACTAAAAAATAAACACACACACACACAAAAATAAACAGACACACACACAAAAATAAACACATACATACACACACAAAAATAAACGCACACACACAAAACAATAAACACACACACACAGACAAAAATAAACACACACACACACAAATAAACACACACACACACAAAAATAAAAAAACACACACACACTAAAAAATAAAAACACACACACACACACTTTAAAATAAACACACACACAAAAATAAACAGACACACACACAAAAATAAACACATACATACACACACAAAAATAAACGCACACACACAAAACAATAAACACACACACAGACAAAAATAAACACACACACACACAAATAAACACACACACACATGCACAAAAAAAATAAACACACACACACACAAATAAACACGCACACACACACACACAAAAATAAACACACAAACACACACACACACAAATAAACACACACAAACATGCACACAAAAAATAAACAAACACACACACAAAAAAACACACACACAAAAACACACACACAAAAAATAAAAACACACACACTCACACTAAAAATTAAAAACACACACACAGATATGCACACACCCACAAAAAGTAAACACACACAAACAAAAAAACACACACACACACAAATAAACACACACACAAAACAATTAACACACACACACACAATAAAAATATAGGGAGGGTGGTAAAAGAGGTGGGGGGTGGCATTATTAATTAGAGATAGTATAACAGCTGCAGAAAGGCAGTTCGAGGAGTATCAGCCTACTGAGGTCGTATGGGTTGAAGTCAGAAATAGGAAAGGAGCAGTCACCTTGTTAGGAGTTTTCTACAGGCCCCCCAATAGTAGCAGAGATGTGGAGGAACAGATTGGGAAACAGATTTTGGAAAGGTGCAGAAGTCATGGGCGACTTTAACTTCCCAAATATTGAGTGGAAACTCTTTCGATCAAATAGTTTGGATGGGGTGGTGTTTGTGCAGTATGTCCAGGAAGCTTTTCTAACGCAGTATGTAGATTGTCCGACCAGAGGAGGGGCAATATTGGATTTAGTACTGGGTAATGAGCCAGGGCAAGTGATAGATTTGTTAGTGGGGGAGCATTTTGGAGATAGTGACCACAATTCTGTGACTTTCACTTTAGTAATGGAGAGGGATAGGTACGTGCAACAGGGCAAGGTTTACAATTGGGGGAAGGGTAAATACGATGTTGTCAGACAAAAATTGAAGAGCATAAGTTGGGAACATAGGCTGGCAGGGAAGGACACAAGTGAAATGTGGAACTTGTTCAAGAAACAGGTGCTACGTGTCCTTGATATGTATGTCCCTGTCAGGCAGGGAAGAGATGGTCGAGTGAGGGAACCATGGTTGACAAGAGAGGTTGAATGTCTTGTTAAGAGGAAAAAGGTGACTTATGAAAGGCTGAGGAAACAAGGTTCAGACAGGGCATTGGAGGGATACAAGATAGCCAGGAGGGAACTGAAGAAAGGGATTAGGAGAGCGAAGAGAGGGCATGAACAATCTTTGGCGGGTAGGATCAAGGAAAACCCCAAGGCCTTTTACACATATGTGAGAAATATGAGAATGACTAGAGCGAGGGTAGGTCCGATCAAGGACAGTAGCGGGAGATTGTGTATTGAGTCTGAAGAGATAGGAGAGGTCTTGAACGAGTACTTTTCTTCTGTATTTACAAATGAGAGGGGCGATATTGTTGGAGAGGACAGTGTGAAACAGATTGGTAAGCTCGAGGAAATACTTGTTAGGAAGGAAGATGTGTTGGGCATTTTGAAAAACTTGAGGATAGACAAGTCCCCCGGGCCTGACGGGATATATCCAAGGATTCTATGGGAAGCAAGAGATGAAATTGCAGAGCCGTTGGCAATGATCTTTTCGTCCTCACTGTCAACAGGGGTGGTACCAGGGGATTGGAGAGTGGCGAATGTCGTGCCCCTGTTCAAAAAAGGGACTAGGGATAACCCTGGGAATTACAGGCCAGTTAGTCTTACTTCGGTGGTAGGCAAAGTAATGGAAAGGGTACTGAAGGATAGGATTTCTGAGCATCTGGAAAGACACTGCTTGATTAGGGATAGTCAGCACGGATTTGTGAGGGGTAGGTCTTGCCTTACAAATCTTATTGAATTCTTTGAGGAGGTGACCAAGCATGTGGATGAAGGTAAAGCAGTGGATGTAGTGTACATGGATTTTAGTAAGGCATTTGATAAAGTTCCCCATGGTAGGCTTCTGCAGAAAGTAAGGAGGCATGGGATAGTGGGAAATTTGGCCAGTTGGATAACGAACTGGCTAACCGATAGAAGTCAGAGAGTGGTGGTGGATGGCAAATATTCAGCCTGGATCCCAGTTACCAGTGGCGTACCGCAGGGATCAGTTCTGGGTCCTCTGCTGTTTGTGATTTTCATTAATGACTTGGATGAGGGAGTTGAAGGGTGGGTCAGTAAATTTGCAGACGATACGAAGATTGGTGGAGTTGTGGATAGTAAGGAGGGCTGTTGTCGGCTGCAAAGAGACATAGATAGGATGCAGAGCTGGGCTGAGAAGTGGCAGATGGAGTTTAACCCTGAAAAATGTGAAGTTGTCCATTTTGGAAGGACAAATATGAATGCGGAATACAGGGTTAACGGTAGAGTTCTTGGCAATGTGGAGGAGCAGAGAGATCTTGGGGTCTATGTTCATACATCTTTGAAAGTTGCCACTCAAGTGGATAGAGCTGTGAAGAAGGCCTATGGTGTGCTCGCGTTCATTAACAGAGGGATTGAATTTAAGAGCCGTGAGGTGATGATGCAGCTGTACAAAACTTTGGTAAGGCCACATTTGGAGTACTGTGTACAGTTCTGGTCGCCTCATTTTAGGAAGGATGTGGAAGCTTTGGAAAAGGTGCAAAGAAGATTTACCAGGATGTTGCCTGGAATGGAGAGTAGGTCTTACGAGGAAAGGTTGAGGGTGCTAGGCCTTTTCTCATTAGAACGGAGAAGGATGAGGGGCGACTTGATAGAGGTTTATAAGATGATCAGGGGACTAGATAGAGTAGACAGTCAGAGACTTTTTCCCCGGGTGGAACAAACCATTACAAGGGGACATAAATTTAAGGTGAAAGGTGGAAGATACAGGAGGGATATCAGAGGTAGGTTCTTTACCCAGAGAGTAGTGGGGGCATGGAATGTACTGCCTGTGGAAGTAGTTGAGTCGGAAACATTAGGGACCTTCAAGCAGCTATTGGATAGCTACATGGATTACGGTTAAATGATATAGTGTAGATTTATTTGTTCTCAAGGGCAGCACGGTAGCATTGTGGATAGCACAATTGCTTCACAGCTCCAGGGTCCCAGGTTCGATTCCGGCTTGGGTCACTTTTTTAGCGGAGTCTGCACATCCTCCCCGTGTCTGCGTGGGTTTCCTCCGGGTGCTCCGGTTTCCTCCCACAATCCAAAGATGTGCGGGTTAGGTGAATTGGCCAATGATAAATTGCCCTTAATGTCCAAATTGCCCTTGGTGTTGGGTGGAGGTGTTGAGTTTGGGTGGGGTGCTCTTTCCGGGGGCCGGTGCCGACTCGGGGGGCCGAATGGCCTCCTTCTGCACTGTAAATTCAATGATAATCTATGATTAATCTAGGACAAAGGTTCGGCACAACATCGTGGGCCGAAGGGCCTGTTCAGTGCTGTATTTTCTATGTTCTATGTTCTATGTAAACAAACAAACACACACAATCACACACAAAAAATAAACACACACACAAAAACACACACACACACACACAAAAACACACACACACACAAAAACAAAAGCACACACACACAAAAAAATAAAAACACTCACACACAAAAATAAACACACACACACACACAAATATAAACACACACACAGAAATATAAAAACACACAAACACAAACAAAAATAAAAAAACACACAAGCACACAAAAAATAAAAACACACACACAAAAAAGTAAAAACACACAAACACACACACACAGACAAATAAACACACACAAACACACACACAAAAAATAAACACACACACACTAAAACACACACACGCACAAATACAAAAGCACACACACACACACGCACACAAACAGAAAAATAAAAACACACATACACACACAAGTAAAAACACACACACAAAAATAAAAACACACACACACACAGAAATGAAAACACACACATACACACAAAATAATAAAAACACACAGACACAAAAAAAATAAAAACACACACATACACACACACAAAAAATAAACACACACACACACAAAAATAAAAACACACACACAAAAAAATAAAAACACACACACACATTAAAAAATAAACACACACACACACACAAAAATAAACACACACACACAAAATAAACACACACACACACAAAATAAAAACACACACAAAAAATAAACACACACACACACAAAAACACACACACACAAAAATAAATAAAAACACACACACAAAAATAAACACACACACACTAAAAACACACACACACAAAAAAACACACACACACACAAAAAACACACACACACAAAAAACAAAAACACACACACAAATAAAAACACACACACACAAAAAAATAATAACACACACACACACACAAAAATAAAAACACACAAGCACACACGCACACAAAAATAAAAAGACACATAAACACACACACAAAAAAAATAAACACACACACACACACAAAAAAATAAACACACACACACACAAAGAAATAAAAACAGACACACACACAAAAAAAATGAACACACACACAGACAAAAATAAAAACACACACACACAAAAACACACACACAAACACACAAAAACAAAAGCACACACACACACAAAAAATAAAAACACACACACACACAAAAAAATAAAAACACACACACATATACAAAAATTAAAACAAACACACACACACACACAAAAAATAAAAACACACACAAAAATAAAAACACACACACAAAAATAAAAACACACACACACAAAAAAAAATAAAAAAACACACACTTGTGTGTGTGTGTTTTTATTTTTGTGTGTGTGTTTTTACTTTTACAAACACACACACACACAAACACACACACACACACAAAAACAAAAGCACACACAGAAAAAAAAATAAAAACACTCACACACAAAAATATACACACACACACAAATATAAACACACACACACAAAAATATAAAAACACACACACACAAACAGAAAATAAAATAAACACACACACACACACAAAAATAAACACACACACACACACAAAAAAAATGAACACACACACAGAAAAAAATAAAAACACACACACACAAAAACACACACACAAACACACAAAAACAAAAGCACACACACACACAAAAAATAAAAACACACACACACACATAAAAATAAAAACACACACGCACACATATAAAAAAATAAAAACAAACACACACATACAAAAAATAAAAACACACACACACAAAAAAATTAAAAAAACACACACTTGTGTGTGTGTGTGTTTATTTTTGTGTGTGTGTTTTTACTTTTACAAACACACACACACACTAACACACACACACAAAAACAAAAGCACACACAGACAAAAAAATAAAAACACTCACACACAAAAATATACACACACACACAAATATAAATACACACACACAAAAATATAAAAACACACACACACAAACAGAAAATAAAATAACACACAAGCACACAAAAAAATAAAAACACACACACAAAAATGTGAAAACACACAAACACACACACACAAACAAATAAACACACACACAAAAAATAAACACACACACAAGAAAACACACACACACAAAAACAAAAGCACACACTCAAAAAATAAAAACACACACACACGCACACACACAAAAAAATAAAAACACACACACACAAAAATAAAAACACACATACACACAAAAGTAAAATCACACACACGAAAATAAAAACACACACACACAGAAATGAAAACACACACCCACACACAAAATAATAAAAACACACACACAAAAATAAAAACACACACACAAAAAAATAAAAACACACACACAATAAATAATAAAAACACACACAGACACATACACCCACATAAAATAAACGTACACACACACAAAAAAAACACACACACACAAAAATAAACACACACACACACAAAATAAACACACACACACACACAAACACACACACACACAAAAATAAATAAAAACACACACACAAAAATAAACACACACACACACACACACAAAAAACACACATACACAAAAAAACACATACACACACAAAAAACACACACACACAAAAAATAAAAACACACACACACACAATAAAAAATAAAAACGCACACAGACACACACACACCCACATAAAATAAACACACACACACAAATAAAACGACACACACACACAAAAATAAAAACACACACACACAAACAAAATAATAAAAACACACATACACAAAAAAAACACACACACAAAAAAAGAAAAACACACACATACACAAAAATAAAAAGACACATAGACACACACACAAAAATAAACACACACACACACACACAGAAAAAAAAATAAACATACACACACACACAGAAAAAAATAAAAACACACACAAAAACACACAAGCAAACACACAAAACCAAAAGCACACACACAAAAAAAATAAAAACACACACACACACAAAAATAAAAACTCATACACACAAACAAAAAAATAAAAACACACACACACACAAAAAATAAAAACACACACACCAAAAAAAGAAAAACACACACACACACACACAAAAATAAAAACACACACGCACACACAAAAAATGAACACACACACAAAAATAAAAACACACACACACACACAAAAAAACACACACAAAAATAAAAACACACACACACAGACATAGAAATGAAAACACACACACACACAAAATAATAAAAACACACACACACAAAAAAACACACACACATACACACACACAAAAAAATAAACACACACACAAAAATAAAAACACACACACACAAAAAAAATAAACACACAAACACAATAAAAAATGAACACACACACACACAAAAATAAACAGACACACACACAAAAATAAACACACACATACACACACAAAAATAAACACACACACACAAAACAATAAACTCACACACAGAGACAAAAATAAACACACACACACACAAATAAACACACACACGCGCACAAAAAAAACACACACACACACAAAAGCACACACACACAAAAAATAAAAACACACACACACACACGCACACAACCACAAAAATAAAAACACAGATACACACAAAAGTAAAAACACACACACAAAAATAAAAACACACACACACGCATAAATGAAAACACACACACACGCATAAATGAAAACACACACACACAAAATAATAAAAACACACAGACACAAAAAAAATAAAAACACACACATACACACACACAAAAAATAAACACACACACACACAAAAATAAAAACACACACACAAAAAAATAAAAAGACACACAAACACATTAAAAAATAAACACACACACACACACAAAAACACACACACACAAAAACACACACACACACACACAAATAAACACACACACACACAAAATAAACACACACACACAAAAAAATAAAAACACACACACAAAAAATAAACACACACACACAAAAACACACACACACAAAAATAAATAAAAACACACACACAAAAATAAACACACACACACTAAAAACACACACACACACAAAAAACACACACACAAAAAACAAATAAAAACACACACACACAAAAAAATAAAAACACACACACACACACCCAAAAATAAAAACACACAAGCACACACGCACACAAAAATAAAAAGACACATAAACACACACACAAAAAAATAAACACACACACACAGAAAAAAATAAACACACACACACACAAAAATAAAAACACACACACAGAAAAATAAAAACACATACACACACAAAAAAATAAACACACACACACACACACATAAAAGCACACACGCACACACACACAAAAAAAATGAACACACACACAGAAAAAAATAAAAACACACACACACAAAAACACACACACAAACACAAAAATAAACACACACACACACAAAAATAAACACACACACACAAAACAATAAACTCACACACAGAGACAAAAATAAACACACACACACACAAATAAACACACACACGCGCACAAAAAAAACACACACACACACAAAAGCACACACACACAAAAAATAAAAACACACACACACACACGCACACAACCACAAAAATAAAAACACAGATACACACAAAAGTAAAAACACACACACAAAAATAAAAACACACACACACGCATAAATGAAAACACACACACACGCATAAATGAAAACACACACACACAAAATAATAAAAACACACAGACACAAAAAAAATAAAAACACACACATACACACACACAAAAAATAAACACACACACACACAAAAATAAAAACACACACACAAAAAAATAAAAAGACACACAAACACATTAAAAAATAAACACACACACACACACAAAAACACACACACACAAAAACACACACACACACACACAAATAAACACACACACACACAAAATAAACACACACACACAAAAAAATAAAAACACACACACAAAAAATAAACACACACACACAAAAACACACACACACAAAAATAAATAAAAACACACACACAAAAATAAACACACACACACTAAAAACACACACACACACAAAAAACACACACACAAAAAACAAATAAAAACACACACACACAAAAAAATAAAAACACACACACACACACCCAAAAATAAAAACACACAAGCACACACGCACACAAAAATAAAAAGACACATAAACACACACACAAAAAAATAAACACACACACACAGAAAAAAATAAACACACACACACACAAAAATAAAAACACACACACAGAAAAATAAAAACACATACACACACAAAAAAATAAACACACACACACACACACATAAAAGCACACACGCACACACACACAAAAAAAATGAACACACACACAGAAAAAAATAAAAACACACACACACAAAAACACACACACAAACACAAAAATAAACACACACACACACAAAAATAAACACACACACACAAAAAAAAATAAAAACACACACACACACAAAAAATAAACACACACACTAAAACACACACACACAAAAATAAATAAAAACACACACACAAAAATAAACACACACACTAAAAACACACACACACAAAAAACACACACACACACACAAAAAACACACACACAAAAAACATATAAAAACACACACACACAAAAAAATAAAAACACACGCACACACCCAAAAATAAAAACACACAAGCACACACGAACACAAAAATAAAAAGACACATCAACACACACACAAAAAAATAAACACACACACACAGAAAAAAATAAACACACACACACACAAAAATAAAAACACACACACAGAAAAATAAAAACACATATACACACAAAAAAATAAACACACACACACACAAACATAAAAGCACACACGCACACACACACAAAAAAAATGAACACACACACAGAAAAAAATAAAAACACACACACACAAAAACACACACACAAACACACAAAAACAAAAGCACACACACACAAAAAAAATAAAAACACACACACAGAAAAAAAAAAACACACACACGCACGCATATAAAAAAATAAAAACAAACACACACACAAAGAATAAAAACACACACACACACAAAAATAAAAACACACACACACACACAAAAGTAAAAACACACACACAAAAATAAAAACACACACACACACACAAAAATAAAAAAACACACACTTGTGTGTGTGTGTGTTTGTATTTTTGTGTGTGTGTTTTTACTTTTAAAACACACACACACACAAACACACACACACACACAAAAACAAAAGCACACACAGACAAAAACATAAAAACACTCACACACACACAAAAATAAAAACACACACACAGAAAAAAATAAAAACACACACACACAAAAACACACACACAAACACAAAAATAAACACACACACACACAAAAATAAACACACACACACACACAAAAAATAAACACACACACTAAAACACACACACACAAAAATAAATAAAAACACACACACAAAAATAAACACACACACACTAAAAACACACACACACAAAAAACACACACACACACACACAAAAAACACACACACAAAAAACATATAAAAACACACACACACAAAAAAATAAAAACACACGCACACACCCAAAAATAAAAACACACAAGCACACACGAACACAAAAATAAAAAGACACATAAACACACACACAAAAAAATAAACACACACTCACAGAAAAAAATAAACACACACACACACAAAAATAAAAACACACACACAGAAAAATAAAAACACATATACACACAAAAAAATAAACACACACACACACAAACATAAAAGCACACACGCACACACACACAAAAAAAATGAACACACACACAGAAAAAAATAAAAACACACACACACAAAACACACACACAAACACACAAAAACAAAAGCACACACACACAAAAAAAATAAAAACACACACACAGAAAAAAAAAAACACACACACGCACGCATATAAAAAAATAAAAACAAACACACACACAAAAAATAAAAACACACACACACACAAAAATAAAAACACACACACACACACAAAAGTAAAAACACACACACAAAAATAAAAACACACACACACACACAAAAATAAAAAAACACACACTTGTGTGTGTGTGTGTTTGTATTTTTGTGTGTGTGTTTTTACTTTTAAAACACACACACACACAAACACACACACACACACAAAAACAAAAGCACACACAGACAAAAACATAAAAACACTCACACACAAAAATTTACACACACACACAAATATAAACACACACACACAAAAATATAAAAACACACACACACAAACAGAAAATAAAATAACACACAAGCACACAATAAAATAAAAACACACGCACAAAAATGTGAAAACACACAAAAACACACACACAAACAAATAAACACACGCACACAAAAACACACACACACAAAAGCAAAAGGACACACTCAAAAAATAAAAACACACACACACACGCACACACACAAAAAAATAAAAACACACACACACAAAAATAAAAACACACATACACACAAAAGTAAAACCACACACACAAAAATAATAACACATACACACAGAAATGAAAACACACACACACACACAAAATAATAAAAACACACACACACAAAACAATTAAAACACACACATACATACACACACGAAAAAATAAACACACACACAAAAATAAAAACACACACACAAAAAAATAAAAACACACACACACAATAAAAAATAAAAACACACACAGACACACACACACCCACATAAAATAAACATACACAGACACAAAAAATACACACACACACAAAAGTAAACACACACACACACACAAAATAAACACACACACAAAAATAAATAAAAACACACACACAAAAATAAACACGCACACACACACAAAAATAAACACACAAACACACACACTCTCACAAATAATCACACACAAACACGCACACAAAAATGAAAACACACACACACACAAAATAATAAATCACACACACACACACAAAAAAAAAATAACACACACATACACACACACAAAAAAATAAACACACACACACAAAAATAAAAACACACACACTAAAAAATTAAAAACACACACACAGATACACACACACACACAAAAAATAAACACACACACACGCCAAAAAACACACACACACACAAATAACCACACACACACAAAACAATTAACACACACACACACAAATAAACACACACACAAATAAACACACACGCACAAAAAAAATAAACACACACAAACAAAAATAAACACGCACACACACAAAAATAAACTCACACAAACACACACACAAAAAATAAACACACACACACAAAAACACACTCACACAAAAACAAAAGCACACACACACAAAAAATAAAAACACACACACACACAAAAAAATAAAAACACACACACAAAAATAAAAACACACAAACACACAAAACCAATAGCACACACACACAAAAATAAAAACACACACGCACACACAAAAAATAAACACACACACAAAAGTAAAAACACACACACAGACAAAAAAACACACACAAAAATAAAAACACACACACACAGACATAGAAATGAAAACACACACACACACAAAATAATAAAAACACACACACACAAAAAAAACACACACATACACACACACAAAAAAATAAACACACACACAAAAATAAAAACACACACACACAAAAAAAATAAACACACAAACACAATAAAAAATGAACACACACACACACAAAAATAAACAGACACACACACAAAAATAAACACACACATACACACACAAAAATAAACACACACACACAAAACAATAAACTCACACACAGAGACAAAAATAAACACACACGCACACAAATAAACACACACACACGCGCACAAAAAAAACACACACACAAAAATAAACACGCACACACACACACAAAAGCACACACACACAAAACATAAAAACACACACACACACACATGCACACAACCACAAAAATAAAAACACAGGTACACACAAAAGTAAAAACACACACACAAAAATAAAATCACACACACACAGAAATGAAAACACACACACATTAAATAATAAAAACACACAGACACAAAAAAAATAAAAACACACACATACACACACACAAAAAATAAACACACACACACACAAAAATAAAAACACACACACAAAAAAATAAAAACACACACAAACACATTAAAAAATAAACACACACACACACAAAAACACACACACACAAAAACACACACACACACAAAAATAAACACACACACACACAAAATAAACACACACACACACACACACACAAAAAAAACACACACACACACAAAAATTAAACACACACACACAAAAACACACACACACAAAAATAAATAAAAACACACACACAAAAATAAACACACACACACTAAAAACACACACACACAAAAAAATAAACACACACACACACAAAAATAAAAACACACACACAGAAAAATAAAAACACATACACACACAAAAAAATAAACACACTCACACAAAAATATAAAAACACACACACACAAACAGAAAATAAAATAACACACAAGCACACAATAAAATAAAAAAACACACACAAAAATGTGAAAACACACAAAAACACACACACAAACAAATAAACACACGCACAAAAAATAAACACACGCACACAAAAACACACACACACAAAAACAAAAGGACACACTCAAAAAATAAAAACACACACACACACGCACACACACAAAAAAATAAAAACACACACACACAAAAATAAAAACACACATACACACAAAAGTAAAATCACACACACAAAAATAATAACACACACACACAGAAATGAAAACACACACACACACACAAAATAATAAAGACACACACACAAAAAAATTAAAACACACACATACACACACACGAAAAAATAAACACACAAACAAAAATAAAAACACACACACACAATAAAAAATAAAAACACACACAGACACACTCACACACCCACATAAAATAAACATACACACACACAAAAAAAACACACACACACAAAAATAAACACACACACACACAAAATAAACACACACACACACAAAAATAAATAAAAACACACACACAAAAATGAACACGCACACACACACAAAAATAAACACACAAACACACACACTCTCACAAATAATCACACACAAACACGCACACAAAAATGAAAACACACACACACAAAATAATAAATCACACACACACAAAAAAAACACACACACATACACACACACAAAAAAATAAACACACACACACAAAAATAAAAACACACACACTAAAAAATAAAAACACACACACAGATACACACACACACAAAAAAAATAAACACACACACACGCCAAAAAACACACACACACACAAATAAACACACACACACAAAACAATTAACACACACACACACAAATAAACACACAAGCACAAAAAAAATAAACACACACAAACAAAAATAAACACACACACACACAAAAATAAACACACACAAACACACACACAAAAAATAAACACACACACACAAAAACACACTCACACAAAAACAAAAGCAAACACACACAAAAAATATAAACAAACACACACACAAAAAAATAAAAACACACACACAAAAATAAAAACACACAAACACACAAAACCAATAGCACACACACACAAAAATAAAAACTCATACACACAAACAAAAAAATAAAAACACACACAAAAATAAAAACACACACACACACACACAAAAAAGACACACAAAAATAAATACACGCACACACAGACATAGAAATGAAAACACACAAACACACAAAATAATAAAAACACACACACAAAAAACAACACACACATACATACACACAAAATAATAAACACACACACAAAAATAAAAACACACACACACAAAAAAAAATAAACACACACACACACACTAAAAAATAAACACACACACACACAAAAATAAACAGACACACACACAAAAATAAACACACACATACACACACAAAAATTAACACACACACAAAACAATAAACTCACACACACAGACAAAAATAAACACACACACACAAATAAACACACATACACAAAATAAACACACACACACAAAAACACACACACACAAAAATGAATAAAAACACACACACAAAAATAAACACACACACACAAAAAATAAACACACACACACAAAAAAATAAAAACACCCACACAGAAAAATAAATACACATACACACACACAAAAAAACCACACACACACAAAAAAATAAAAACAGACACACACACACAGAAAAAAATTAAAACACACACACAAACACACACACACAAACACACAAAAACAAAAGCACACACACACAAAAAATAAAAACACACACACACAAAATTAAAAACTCACACACACAAACAAAAAAATAAACACACACACACAAAAAAAACACACACACACCAAAAAAAGAAAAACACACACACACACACAAATCAAAACACACACGCACACATAAAAAAAAATAAACACACGCAAAAAATAAAAACACACACACAGAAAAATAAAAACACATACACACACAAAAAAAATAAACACACACACAAAAATAAAAACACACACAATAAAAATAAAAACACACACACACACTAAAAAATAAACACACACACACACACACACAAATAAACAGACACACACACACAAAAATAAACACACACATACACACACAAAAATAAACACACACACAAAACAATAAACTCACACACACAGACAAAAATAAACACACACACACAAATAAACACACCCACACAAAATAAACACACACACACACAAAAACACACACACACACAAAAATTAATAAAAACACACACACAAAAATAAACACACACACACAAAAAAAAAAACACATACACAAAAAAACACACACACACACACAAAAAACACACACACACACAAAACAAAAACACTCACACACACACAAAAATAAAAACACACACACAAACAAAAAAACAAAAACACACACACACAAAAAAACACACACAGACAAAAAAGAAAAACACACACACACAAAAATAAAAACACACACGCACACACACACACAAAAATAAAAAGACACATCAACACACACACAAAAAAATAAACACACACACACAGAAAAAAATAAACACACACACACACAAAAATAAAAACACACACACAGAAAAATAAAAACACATATACACACAAAAAAATAAACACACACACACACAAACATAAAAGCACACACGCACACACACACAAAAAAATGAACACACACACAGAAAAAAATAAAAACACACACACACAAAAACACACACACAAACACACAAAAACAAAAGCACACACACACAAAAAAAATAAAAACACACACACAGAAAAAAAAAAACACACACACGCACGCATATAAAAAAATAAAAACAAACACACACACAAAGAATAAAAACACACACACACACAAAAATAAAAACACACACACACACACAAAAGTAAAAACACACACACAAAAATAAAAACACACACACACACACAAAAATAAAAAAACACACACTTGTGTGTGTGTGTGTTTGTATTTTTGTGTGTGTGTTTTTACTTTTAAAACACACACACACACAAACACACACACACACACAAAAACAAAAGCACACACAGACAAAAACATAAAAACACTCACACACACACAAAAATAAAAACACACACACAGAAAAAAATAAAAACACACACACACAAAAACACACACACAAACACAAAAATAAACACACACACACACAAAAATAAACACACACACACACACAAAAAATAAACACACACACTAAAACACACACACACAAAAATAAATAAAAACACACACACAAAAATAAACACACACACACTAAAAACACACACACACAAAAAACACACACACACACACACAAAAAACACACACACAAAAAACATATAAAAACACACACACACAAAAAAATAAAAACACACGCACACACCCAAAAATAAAAACACACAAGCACACACGAACACAAAAATAAAAAGACACATAAACACACACACAAAAAAATAAACACACACTCACAGAAAAAAATAAACACACACACACACAAAAATAAAAACACACACACAGAAAAATAAAAACACATATACACACAAAAAAATAAACACACACACACACAAACATAAAAGCACACACGCACACACACACAAAAAAAATGAACACACACACAGAAAAAAATAAAAACACACACACACAAAACACACACACAAACACACAAAAACAAAAGCACACACACACAAAAAAAATAAAAACACACACACAGAAAAAAAAAACACACACACGCACGCATATAAAAAAATAAAAACAAACACACACACAAAAAATAAAAACACACACACACACAAAAATAAAAACACACACACACACACAAAAGTAAAAACACACACACAAAAATAAAAACACACACACACACACAAAAATAAAAAAACACACACTTGTGTGTGTGTGTGTTTGTATTTTTGTGTGTGTGTTTTTACTTTTAAAACACACACACACACAAACACACACACACACACAAAAACAAAAGCACACACAGACAAAAACATAAAAACACTCACACACAAAAATTTACACACACACACAAATATAAACACACACACACAAAAATATAAAAACACACACACACAAACAGAAAATAAAATAACACACAAGCACACAATAAAATAAAAACACACGCACAAAAATGTGAAAACACACAAAAACACACACACAAACAAATAAACACACGCACACAAAAACACACACACACAAAAGCAAAAGGACACACTCAAAAAATAAAAACACACACACACACGCACACACACAAAAAAATAAAAACACACACACACAAAAATAAAAACACACATACACACAAAAGTAAAACCACACACACAAAAATAATAACACATACACACAGAAATGAAAACACACACACACACACAAAATAATAAAAACACACACACACAAAACAATTAAAACACACACATACATACACACACGAAAAAATAAACACACACACAAAAATAAAAACACACACACAAAAAAATAAAAACACACACACACAATAAAAAATAAAAACACACACAGACACACACACACCCACATAAAATAAACATACACAGACACAAAAAATACACACACACACAAAAGTAAACACACACACACACACAAAATAAACACACACACAAAAATAAATAAAAACACACACACAAAAATAAACACGCACACACACACAAAAATAAACACACAAACACACACACTCTCACAAATAATCACACACAAACACGCACACAAAAATGAAAACACACACACACACAAAATAATAAATCACACACACACACACAAAAAAAAAATAACACACACATACACACACACAAAAAAATAAACACACACACACAAAAATAAAAACACACACACTAAAAAATTAAAAACACACACACAGATACACACACACACACAAAAAATAAACACACACACACGCCAAAAAACACACACACACACAAATAACCACACACACACAAAACAATTAACACACACACACACAAATAAACACACACACAAATAAACACACACGCACAAAAAAAATAAACACACACAAACAAAAATAAACACGCACACACACAAAAATAAACTCACACAAACACACACACAAAAAATAAACACACACACACAAAAACACACTCACACAAAAACAAAAGCACACACACACAAAAAATAAAAACACACACACACACAAAAAAATAAAAACACACACACAAAAATAAAAACACACAAACACACAAAACCAATAGCACACACACACAAAAATAAAAACACACACGCACACACAAAAAATAAACACACACACAAAAGTAAAAACACACACACAGACAAAAAAACACACACAAAAATAAAAACACACACACACAGACATAGAAATGAAAACACACACACACACAAAATAATAAAAACACACACACACAAAAAAAACACACACATACACACACACAAAAAAATAAACACACACACAAAAATAAAAACACACACACACAAAAAAAATAAACACACAAACACAATAAAAAATGAACACACACACACACAAAAATAAACAGACACACACACAAAAATAAACACACACATACACACACAAAAATAAACACACACACACAAAACAATAAACTCACACACAGAGACAAAAATAAACACACACGCACACAAATAAACACACACACACGCGCACAAAAAAAACACACACACAAAAATAAACACGCACACACACACACAAAAGCACACACACACAAAACATAAAAACACACACACACACACATGCACACAACCACAAAAATAAAAACACAGGTACACACAAAAGTAAAAACACACACACAAAAATAAAATCACACACACACAGAAATGAAAACACACACACATTAAATAATAAAAACACACAGACACAAAAAAAATAAAAACACACACATACACACACACAAAAAATAAACACACACACACACAAAAATAAAAACACACACACAAAAAAATAAAAACACACACAAACACATTAAAAAATAAACACACACACACACAAAAACACACACACACAAAAACACACACACACACAAAAATAAACACACACACACACAAAATAAACACACACACACACACACACAAAAAAAACACACACACACACAAAAATTAAACACACACACACAAAAACACACACACACAAAAATAAATAAAAACACACACACAAAAATAAACACACACACACTAAAAACACACACACACAAAAAAATAAACACACACACACACAAAAATAAAAACACACACACAGAAAAATAAAAACACATACACACACAAAAAAATAAACACACTCACACAAAAATATAAAAACACACACACACAAACAGAAAATAAAATAACACACAAGCACACAATAAAATAAAAAAACACACACAAAAATGTGAAAACACACAAAAACACACACACAAACAAATAAACACACGCACAAAAAATAAACACACGCACACAAAAACACACACACACAAAAACAAAAGGACACACTCAAAAAATAAAAACACACACACACACGCACACACACAAAAAAATAAAAACACACACACACAAAAATAAAAACACACATACACACAAAAGTAAAATCACACACACAAAAATAATAACACACACACACAGAAATGAAAACACACACACACACACAAAATAATAAAGACACACACACAAAAAAATTAAAACACACACATACACACACACGAAAAAATAAACACACAAACAAAAATAAAAACACACACACACAATAAAAAATAAAAACACACACAGACACACTCACACACCCACATAAAATAAACATACACACACACAAAAAAAACACACACACACAAAAATAAACACACACACACACAAAATAAACACACACACACACAAAAATAAATAAAAACACACACACAAAAATGAACACGCACACACACACAAAAATAAACACACAAACACACACACTCTCACAAATAATCACACACAAACACGCACACAAAAATGAAAACACACACACACAAAATAATAAATCACACACACACAAAAAAAACACACACACATACACACACACAAAAAAATAAACACACACACACAAAAATAAAAACACACACACTAAAAAATAAAAACACACACACAGATACACACACACACAAAAAAAATAAACACACACACACGCCAAAAAACACACACACACACAAATAAACACACACACACAAAACAATTAACACACACACACACAAATAAACACACAAGCACAAAAAAAATAAACACACACAAACAAAAATAAACACACACACACACAAAAATAAACACACACAAACACACACACAAAAAATAAACACACACACACAAAAACACACTCACACAAAAACAAAAGCACACACACACAAAAAATATAAACAAACACACACACAAAAAAATAAAAACACACACACAAAAATAAAAACACACAAACACACAAAACCAATAGCACACACACACAAAAATAAAAACTCATACACACAAACAAAAAAATAAAAACACACACAAAAATAAAAACACACACACACACACACAAAAAAGACACACAAAAATAAATACACGCACACACAGACATAGAAATGAAAACACACAAACACACAAAATAATAAAAACACACACACAAAAAACAACACACACATACATACACACAAAATAATAAACACACACACAAAAATAAAAACACACACACACAAAAAAAAATAAACACACACACACACACACTAAAAAATAAACACACACACACACAAAAATAAACAGACACACACACAAAAATAAACACACACATACACACACAAAAATTAACACACACACAAAACAATAAACTCACACACACAGACAAAAATAAACACACACACACAAATAAACACACATACACAAAATAAACACACACACACAAAAACACACACACACAAAAATGAATAAAAACACACACACAAAAATAAACACACACACACAAAAAATAAACACACACACACAAAAAAATAAAAACACCCACACAGAAAAATAAATACACATACACACACACAAAAAAACCACACACACACAAAAAAATAAAAACAGACACACACACACAGAAAAAAATTAAAACACACACACAAACACACACACACAAACACACAAAAACAAAAGCACACACACACAAAAAATAAAAACACACACACACAAAATTAAAAACTCACACACACAAACAAAAAAATAAACACACACACACAAAAAAAACACACACACACCAAAAAAAGAAAAACACACACACACACACAAATCAAAACACACACGCACACATAAAAAAAAATAAACACACGCAAAAAATAAAAACACACACACAGAAAAATAAAAACACATACACACACAAAAAAAATAAACACACACACAAAAATAAAAACACACACAATAAAAATAAAAACACACACACACACTAAAAAATAAACACACACACACACACACACAAATAAACAGACACACACACACAAAAATAAACACACACATACACACACAAAAATAAACACACACACAAAACAATAAACTCACACACACAGACAAAAATAAACACACACACACAAATAAACACACCCACACAAAATAAACACACACACACACAAAAACACACACACACACAAAAATTAATAAAAACACACACACAAAAATAAACACACACACACAAAAAAAAAAACACATACACAAAAAAACACACACACACACACACAAAAAACACACACACACACAAAACAAAAACACTCACACACACACAAAAATAAAAACACACACACAAACAAAAAAACAAAAACACACACACACAAAAAAACACACACAGACAAAAAAGAAAAACACACACACACAAAAATAAAAACACACACGCACACACACACACAAAAATAAAAAGACTCATAAACACACACACAAAAATAAACACACACACACACAAAAAATAAACACACACACACAAAAAAATAAAAACAGACACACACACACAGAAATAAATAAAAACACACACAAACACACACACACAAACACACAAAAACAAAAGCACACACACACAAAAAATAAAAACACACACACACAAAATTAAAAACTCAAACACTCAAACAAAAAAATAAAAACACACACACACAAAGAAAACACACACACACCAAAAAAAGAAAAACACACACACACACAAATCAAAACACACACGCACACACAAAAAAAAATAAACACACACAAAAAATAAAAACACACACACAGAAAAATAAAAACACATACACACACACAAAAAAATAAACACACACACAAAAATAAAAACACACACACACACTAAAAAATAAACACACACAAAAATAAACAGACACACACACACAAAAATAAACACACACATACACACACAAAAATAAACACACACACACAAAACAATAAACTCACACACACAGACAAAAATAAACACACACACACAAATAAACACATACACACAAAATAAACACACACACACAAAAACACACACACACACAAAAATGAATAAAAACACACACACAAAAATAAACACAGACACACACAAAAAAAACACACATACACAAAAAAACACACACACACACACAAAAAACACACACACACACAAAACAAAAACACTCACACACACACACAAATAAAAAGACACACACACAAAAATAAAAACACACACACAAACAAAAAAATAAAAACACACACACAAAAAAAACACACACAGAAAAAAAAAGAAAAAAACACACACAAAAATAAAAACACACACGCACACACACACACAAAAATAAAAAGACTCATAAACACACAAACAAAAATAAACACACTCACACCAAATAAATAATAAACACACACACACAAAAAAATAAAAACACACACACAGAAAAATAAATACACATACACACACACAAAAAAACCACACACAGACAAAAAAATAAAAACAGACACACACACACAGAAAAAAATAAAAACAGACACACAAAAACACACACACAAACACACAAAAACAAAAGCACACACACACAAAAAATAAAAACACACACGCACAAAATTAAAAACTCACACACACAAACAATAAAAAAAAAACACACACACACAAAAAACACACACACACACCAAAAAAAGAAAAACACACACACACACAAATAAAAACACACACGCACACACAAAAAAAAAAACACACACACATAAAAATAAAAAGACACATAGACACACACACACAAATAAACACACACACACACAAAACAAATAAACACACACACAGAAAAAATAAAAACATACACACAAAAACACACACACAAACACACAAAAACAAAAGCACACACACACAAAAATAAAAACACACACGCACACACAAAAAATAAACACACACACACAAAAATAAACACACACACACACAAAAAAATAAACACACACACAATATGATAAAAACACACACACACACACAAAAAATAAAAAAACACACGCACACACACACAAACAAATAAACACACACACACACACACAAAAATAAAAACACACACACACACAAAAATAAAAACACACACACACACAAAAATAAAAACACACACACACACTAAAAAATAAACACACACAAAAATAAACAGACACACACACACAAAAATAAACACACACATACACACACAAAAATAAACACACACACACAAAACAATAAACTCACACACACAGACAAAAATAAACACACACACACAAATAAACACATACACACAAAATAAACACACACACACAAAAACACACACACACACAAAAATGAATAAAAACACACACACAAAAATAAACACAGACACACACAAAAAAAACACACATACACAAAAAAACACACACACACACACAAAAAACACACACACACACAAAACAAAAACACTCACACACACACACAAATAAAAAGACACACACACAAAAATAAAAACACACACACAAACAAAAAAATAAAAACACACACACAAAAAAAACACACACAGAAAAAAAAAGAAAAAAACACACACAAAAATAAAAACACACACGCACACACACACACAAAAATAAAAAGACTCATAAACACACAAACAAAAATAAACACACTCACACCAAATAAATAATAAACACACACACACAAAAAAATAAAAACACACACACAGAAAAATAAATACACATACACACACACAAAAAAACCACACACAGACAAAAAAATAAAAACAGACACACACACACAGAAAAAAATAAAAACAGACACACAAAAACACACACACAAACACACAAAAACAAAAGCACACACACACACAAAAAATAAAAACACACACGCACAAAATTAAAAACTCACACACACAAACAATAAAAAAAAAACACACACACACAAAAAACACACACACACACCAAAAAAAGAAAAACACACACACACACAAATAAAAACACACACGCACACACAAAAAAAAAAACACACACACATAAAAATAAAAAGACACATAGACACACACACAAAAATAAACACACACACACACAAAACAAATAAACACACACACAGAAAAAATAAAAACATACACACAAAAACACACACACAAACACACAAAAACAAAAGCACACACACACAAAAATAAAAACACACACGCACACACAAAAAATAAACACACACACACAAAAATAAACACACACACACACAAAAAAATAAACACACACACAAAAATAAAAAACACACACACACACACAGAAATGAAAACACACACACACACAATATGATAAAAACACACA
Organism: Scyliorhinus torazame; assembly: GCF_047496885.1. NCBI lineage: Eukaryota > Metazoa > Chordata > Chondrichthyes > Carcharhiniformes > Scyliorhinidae > Scyliorhinus > Scyliorhinus torazame. The sequence goes on from NC_092731.1 coordinate 47,983,516, forward strand.
CACACAAAAAATAAAAAAACACACGCACACACACACAAACAAATAAACACACACACACACACACAAAAATAAAAACACACACACACACAAAAATAAAAACACACACACACACAAAAATACAAACACACACACACACAAAAAAATAAACACACACAAAAATAAACAGACACACACACACAAAAATAAACACACACATACACACACAAAAATAAACACACACACACAAAACAATAAACTCACACACACAGACAAAAATAAACACACACACACAAATAAACACATACACACAAAATAAACACACACACACAAAAACACACACACACACAAAAATGAATAAAAACACACACACAAAAATAAACACAGACACACACAAAAAAAACACACATACACAAAAAAACACACACACACACACAAAAAACACACACACACACAAAACAAAAACACTCACACACACACACAAATAAAAAGACACACACACAAAAATAAAAACACACACACAAACAAAAAAATAAAAACACACACACAAAAAAAACACACACAGAAAAAAAAAGAAAAAAACACACACAAAAATAAAAACACACACGCACACACACACACAAAAATAAAAAGACTCATAAACACACACACAAAAATAAACACACTCACACCAAATAAATAATAAACACACACACACAAAAAAATAAAAACACACACCCAGAAAAATAAATACACATACACACACACAAAAAAACCACACACAGACAAAAAAATAAAAACAGACACACACACACAGAAAAAAATAAAAACAGACACACAAAAACACACACACAAACACACAAAAACAAAAGCACACACACACAAAAAATAAAAACACACACGCACAAAATTAAAAACTCACACACACAATCAATAAAAAAAAAACACACACACACAAAAAACACACACACACACCAAAAAAAGAAAAACACACACACACACAAATAAAAACACACACGCACACACAAAAAAAAAACACACACACATAAAAATAAAAAGACACATAGACACACACACAAAAATAAACACACACACACACAAAACAAATAAACACACACACAGAAAAAATAAAAACATACACACAAAACACACACACAAACACACAAAAACAAAAGCACACACACACAAAAATAAAAACACACACGCACACACAAAAAATAAACACACACACACAAAAATAAACACACACACACACAAAAAAATAAACACACACACAAAAATAAAAAACACACACACACACACAGAAATGAAAACACACACACACACAATATGATAAAAACACACACACACACACAAAAAATAAAAAAACACACGCACACACACACAAACAAATAAACACACACACACACACACAAAAATAAAAACACACACACACACAAAAATAAAAACACACACACACAAAAATAAAAACACACACAAACACACTAAAAAATAAAAAGACACACAGACACACACACCCACATAAAATAAACACACACAAACACAAAAATACACATACACACAAAAATATATAAAAACACACACACAAATATAAACACACACACACACAAAAAATAAACACACACACACACACAAAAATAAACAGACACACATACAAAAATAAACACACACAATAATAAAAACACACACACAAAACAATAAACACACACACAGACAAAAATAAACAAACACACGCACAAATAAACACACACACAAGCACAAAAAAAACCACACACAAACAGACAAAAATAAATACGCACGCACACACACACAAAAAAAACCACACACACACACAAAAATAAAAACACACAGACACACACTAAAAAATAAAAACACACACACACACAATAAAAAATAAAAACACACACACACCCATAAAATAAACATACACACACACAAAAACAAACACACACACAAAAAACAGACAATCACAAAAATAAACACACACACAAAAAATAAACACAGACACGCACACACAAAAATAAATGCACACACACACACACAAAGAAACACACACACACACTAAAAAATAAAAACACACACAGACACACACACAGACATAAAATAAACACACATACACAAAAAAACACACACACCCATAAAAAACACACACACACAAAAAACAAAAACACACACACACACAAGTAAAAAGACAAACACACAAATATAAAAACACACACACACAAACAAAAAAATAAAAACACACACACAAAAAAAGAAAAACACACACACATAAAAATAAAAACACACACACACAAAAATAAAAACACACACACACAAAAAAATAAAAACACACACACAAAGCAATAAACTCACACACACAGACAAAAATAAACACACTCACACAAATAAACACACACACACAAAATAAACACAGACACACATAAAACACACACACACACAAAAAATACACACACACAAAACAAAAACACTCACACACACACAAATAAAAAGACACACACACACAAAAATAAAAACACACACACAAACAAAAAAACAAAAACACACACACAAAAAAAGAAAAACACACACACATAAAAATAAAAACACACACACACAAAAATAAAAACACACACACACAAAAAAAACACACACAGACAAAAAAGAAAAACACACACACACAAAAATAAAAACACACACGCACACACACACACAAAAATAAAAAGACTCATAAACACACACACAAAAATAAACACACACACACACAAAAAAAAAACACACACACACAAAAAACAAAAACACACACACACACAAATAAAAAGACACACACACAAATATAAAAACACACACACACAAACAAAAAAATAAAAACACACGCACAAAAAAAGAAAAACACACACACATAAAAATAAAAACACACACACACAAAAATAAAAACACACACACACAAAAAAATAAAAACACACACACACACTAAAAAATAAACACACACACACACAAAAATAAACAGACACACACAAAAAAAGAAAAACACACACACACAAAAATAAAAACACACACACACAAAAATAAAAACACACACACACAAAAAAATAAAAACACACACACACACTAAAAAATAAACACACACACACACAAAAATAAACAGACACACACACTAAAATAAACACACACACACACTAAAATAAACAGACACACACACTAAAATAAACACACACATACACACACAAAAATAAACACACACACTCAAAGCAATAAACTCACACACACAGACAAAAATAAACACACACACAAATAAACACACACACACAAAATAAACACAGACACACACAAAAACACACACACACACAAAAAACACACACACACAAAACAAAAACACTCACACACACACAAATAAAAAGACACACACACACAAAAATAAAAACACACACACAAACAAAAAAACAAAAACACACACACAAAAAAAACCACACACAGACAAAAAAGAAAAACACACACACACAAAAATAAAAACACACACGCACACACACACACAAAATAAAAAGACTCATAAACACACACACAAAAATAAACACACACACACACAAAAAATAAACACACACACACAAAAAAATAAAAACACCCACACAGAAAAATAAATACACATACACACACAAAAAAAACCACACACACACAAAAAAATAAAAACAGACACACACACACAGAAAAAAATAAAAACACACACACAAGCACACACACACAAACACACAAAAACAAAAGCACACACACACAAAAAATAAAAACACACACACACAAAATTAAAAACTCACACACACAAACAAAAAAATAAAAACACACACACACAAAAAAAACACACACACACCAAAAAAAGAAAAACACACACACACACACAAATCAAAGCACACACGCACACACAAAAAAAATAAAAACACACACACAGAAAAATAAAAACACATACACACACACAAAAAAATAAACACACACACAAAAATAAAAACACACACACACAAAAATTAAACACACACACACACACTAAAAAATAAACACACACACACACACAAAAATAAACAGACACACACACACAAAAATAAACAAACACATACACACACAAAAATAAACACACACACACAAAACAATAAACTCACACACAGACAAAAACAAACACACACACACAAATAAACACACACACACAAAATAAACACACACACACAAAAACACACACAAAAATGAATAAAAACACACACACAAAAATAAACACACACACACAAAAAAAACACACATACACAAAAAATCACACACACACACACAAAAAACACACACACACAAAACAAAAACACTCACACACACACAAATAAAAAGACACACACACACAAAAATAAAAACACACACACAAACAAAAAAATAAAAACACACACACAAAAAAAACACACACAGACAAAAAAAGAAAAAAACACACACAAAAATAAAAACACACACGCACACACACACACAAAAATAAAAAGACTCATAAACACACACACAAAAATAAACATACTCACACAAAAAAAAATAAACACACTCACACAAAAAAATAAAAACACACACACAGAAAAATAAATACACATACACACACACAAAAAAAACACACACACACAAAAAAAACACACACACACACACAAATAAAAACCCCCACACACACACAAAAAAATAAACACACACACAAATAAATAAAAAGACACATAGACACACACAAAAATAAACACACACACACAAAACAAATAAACACACACACAGAAAAAAATAAAAACACACACACAAAAACACACACACAAACACACAACAACAAAAGCACACACACACAAAAAATAAAAACACACACACAAAAATAAAAACTCACACACACAAACAAAAAAATAAAAACACACACACACACAAAAACACACACACACCAAAAAAATAAAAACACACACACACAAAAATAAAAACACACACGCACACACAAAAAAATAAACACACACACACAAAAATAAACACACACACACACAAAAAAATAAACACACACACAAAAATAAAAAACACACACACACACAGAAATGAAAACACACACACACACAATATGATAAAAACACACACACACACAAAAAAATTTAAAAAACACACGCACACACACACAAACAAATAAACACACACACACACACAAAAATAAATAAAAACGCACACACAAATATAAACACACACACACCAAAAATAAATACACACACACACAAAAATAAACACACACATACACGCACAATAATAAACACACACAAACAAAACAATAAACACACACACAGACAAAAATAAACAAACACACACACAAATAAACACACACACACAAGCACAAAAAAAACCACACGCAAACAGACAAAAATCAATACGCACGCACACACACACAAAAACCACACACACACACACAAATAAAAACACACACACACACTAAAAAATAAAAACACACACACACACACAATAAAAAATAAAAACACACACACACCCATAAAATAAACATACAAACACAAAAACACACACACACACAAAAAACAGACAATCACAAAAATAAACACACACACAAAAAATAAACACACACACACAAAAATAAATGCACACACACACAAAAATAAACACACACATACACACACAATAATAAACACACACACACAAAACAATAAACACACACACAGACAAAAATAAACAAACACACACACAAATAAACACACACACACAAGCACAAAAAAAACCACACGCAAACAGACAAAAATCAATACGCACGCACACACACACAAAAAAAACCACACACACACACAAAAATAAAAACACACACACACACTAAAAAATAAAAACACACACACACACACAATAAAAAATAAAAACACACACACACCCATAAAATAAACATACAAACACAAAAACACACACACACACAAAAAACAGACAATCACAAAAATAAACACACACACAAAAAAAAACACACACACACACAAAAAAAATAAACACACACACACAAACACAAAAATAAAAACACACACACACACAAAAGTCAAAACACACACACAAAAATAAAAAAAACACACACACAAAAAAAATAAACACACACACACACAAAAATAAATGCACACACACACACACAAAGAAACACACACACACACTAAAAAATAAAAACACACACTGACACACACACAGACATAAAATAAACATACACACACTAAAAAATAATAAACACACTCACAAACAAAAAAATAATCTCACACACAAAAACACACACACAGACAAAAATAAATAAAAACACACACAAAAATAAACACACACACACAAAAAATAAACACACACACACACAAAAATAAACAGACACACACAAAAAAATAAAAACACACACACACACTAAAAAATAAAAACACACACACACACAATAAAAAATAAAAACACACACAGACACACACACACACATAAAATAAACATACACACACACACAAAAACACACACACACAAAAAAAACACACACACACAATAATAAACACAAAAAAAAAACACACACAGACAAAAATAAACACACACACACAAATAAACACACACACACAAGCACAAAAAAAATAAACACACACAGACACAAAAGTGAACACGCACACACAAAAATAAACACACAAACACACGCATACACACAAATAAACACACACACACAACAACACACACACACAAACAAAAACACACACACACAAAAAGAAAAGCACACACACAAAAATAAACACACACACACACAAATATAAACACACACACACAAACAAATAATAAAAAAACACACACGCACACAAAAAAATAAAAACACACACACAATAAAATAAAAACACACAAACACACACACACACACACAAATAAACACACACAAACACACACACAAAAAATAAACACACACACACAAAAACACACGCACACAAACAAAAACAAAAGCACACACACACAAAAAAAACACACACACGCACATACACAAAATATAAAAACACACACACACACAAAAATAAAATCACACACACACAAAAGTAAAAACACACACACAAAAATAAAAAAAACACACAGAGAAAAAAAAATAAACACACACACACAAAAAAATAAAAAAAACACACAAACACACAAAAATGAAAAAAACACACACACAGACAAAAAAATAAACACACACACACACACAAAAATAAAAGCACACACACACACACAAAAAAAGAAACACACACACACACTAAAAAATAAAAACACACACAGACATAAAATAAACATACACAAACAAAAAAATAATCACACACACAAAAACACACACACAGACAAAAATAAATAAAAACACACGCACAAAAATAAACACACACACACAAAAAATAAACACACACACTCAAAAATAAACAGACACACACAAAAAAATAAAAACACACACACACACACTAAAAAATAAAAACACACACACACAATAAAAAATAAAAACACACACAGACACACACACCCACATAAAATAAACATACACACACACACAAAAACACACACAAAAAAAACACACACACACAATAATAAACACACACACACATAAAAAACACACACAGACAAAAATAAACACACACACACAAATAAACACACACACACAAACACAAAAAAAAATAAACACACACAGACACAAAAATGAACATGCAAACACAAAAATAAACACACAAACACACGCACACACACAAATAAACACACACACACAACAACACACACACACAAACAAAAACACACACACACACAAAAAGAAAAGCACACACACAAAAATAAACACACACACAAATATGAACACACACACACACAAACAAATAATAAAAAAACACACACGGACACAAAAAAATAAAAACACACACACTATAAAATAAAAACACACAAACACACACACAAATAAACACACACAAACACACACACACAAAATAAACACACACACACACAAACACACGCACACAAACAAAAACAAAAGCATACACACACAAAAAATAAAAACACACACGCACATACACAAAAAAATAAAAACACACACACACACACACAAATAAAAACACACACACACAAAAGTAAAAACACACACACAAAAATAAAAAACACACACAGACAAAAACAAATAAACACACACACACACACAAAAATAAAAAACACACACACAAACACACAAAAATAAAAAAACACACACACAGACAAAACAAAACACCCACACACACACAAAAATAAAAAAAACACACACAAACACACAAAAATAAAAACACACACACAAAAATAAACACACACACAAAAAATAAACACACACACACACACAAAAATAAACACACAAATACACACACAAAAATAAACACACACACAAAACAATAAACACACACACAGACAAAAATAAACACACACACAAATAAACACACACACAAGCACAAAAAAAATAAACACACAGACAGACGCAAAAATAAACACGCACACACACAAAAATAAACACACAAACAAAAAATAAACAAACACACACAAACAAACACACACACGCAAATAAACACACACACACAAAACAATAAACACACACACACAAATAAACACACACACAAATAAACACACTCACACAAAAATAAACACACACACACACACAAAAATAAACACACAAACACACACAAAAATAAACACACACAAACACACACAAAAAATAAACAAAAACACACACACACACAAAAACACACACACACACAAACACACACGCACACAAAAACAAAAGCACACACACACAAAAATAAACCTACACACACAGAAAAATAAAAACACACACACAGAAAAATAAATACACATACACACACACAAAAAAACCACACACACACAAAAAAATAAAAACAGACACACACACACAGAAAAAAATAAAACAGACACACAAAAACACACACACAAACACACAAAAACAAAAGCACACACACACAAAAAATAAAAACACACACACACACAAAATTAAAAACTCACACACACAAACAATAAAAAAAAACCACAAACACACAAAAAAAACACACACACACCAAAAAAAGAAAAACACACACACACACAAATAAAAACACACACGCACACACAAAAAAATAAACACACACACATAAAAATAAAAAGACACATAGACACACACACAAAAATAAACACACACACACACAAAACAAATAAACACACACACAGAAAAAAAATAAAAACACACACACAAATACACACACACAAAAACAAAAGCACACAAACACAAAACATAAATACACACACAAAAAAATAAAAACAGACACACACACACAGAAAAAAATAAAACAGACACACAAAAACACACACACAAACACACAAAAACAAAAGCACACACACACAAAAAATAAAAACACACACACACACAAAATTAAAAACTCACACACACAAACAATAAAAAAAAACCACAAACACACAAAAAAAACACACACACACCAAAAAAAGAAAAACACACACACACACACACAAATAAAAACACACACGCACACACAAAAAAATAAACACACACACATAAAAATAAAAAGACACATAGACACACACACAAAAATAAACACACACACACACAAAACAAATAAACACACACACAGAAAAAAAATAAAAACACACACACAAATACACACACACAAACACACAAAAACAAAAGCACACAAACACAAAACATAAATACACACACACAAAAATAAAAACTCACACACACAAAAAAATAAACACACACACAAAAATAAAAAACACACACACACACAGAAATGAAAACACACACACACACAATATGATAAAAACACACACACACACAAAAAAATTTAAAAAACACACGCACACACACACAAACAAATAAACACACACACACACACAAAAATAAATAAAAACGCACACACAAATATAAACACACACACACCAAAAATAAATACACACACACACAAAAATAAACACACACATACACGCACAATAATAAACACACACAAACAAAACAATAAACACACACACAGACAAAAATAAACAAACACACACACAAATAAACACACACACACAAGCACAAAAAAAACCACACGCAAACAGACAAAAATCAATACGCACGCACACACACACAAAAACCACACACACACACACAAATAAAAACACACACACACACTAAAAAATAAAAACACACACACACACACAATAAAAAATAAAAACACACACACACCCATAAAATAAACATACAAACACAAAAACACACACACACACAAAAAACAGACAATCACAAAAATAAACACACACACAAAAAATAAACACACACACACAAAAATAAATGCACACACACACAAAAATAAACACACACATACACACACAATAATAAACACACACACACAAAACAATAAACACACACACAGACAAAAATAAACAAACACACACACAAATAAACACACACACACAAGCACAAAAAAAACCACACGCAAACAGACAAAAATCAATACGCACGCACACACACACAAAAAAAACCACACACACACACAAAAATAAAAACACACACACACACTAAAAAATAAAAACACACACACACACACAATAAAAAATAAAAACACACACACACCCATAAAATAAACATACAAACACAAAAACACACACACACACAAAAAACAGACAATCACAAAAATAAACACACACACAAAAAAAAACACACACACACACAAAAAAAATAAACACACACACACAAACACAAAAATAAAAACACACACACACACAAAAGTCAAAACACACACACAAAAATAAAAAAAACACACACACAAAAAAAATAAACACACACACACACAAAAATAAATGCACACACACACACACAAAGAAACACACACACACACTAAAAAATAAAAACACACACTGACACACACACAGACATAAAATAAACATACACACACTAAAAAATAATAAACACACTCACAAACAAAAAAATAATCTCACACACAAAAACACACACACAGACAAAAATAAATAAAAACACACACAAAAATAAACACACACACACAAAAAATAAACACACACACACACAAAAATAAACAGACACACACAAAAAAATAAAAACACACACACACACTAAAAAATAAAAACACACACACACACAATAAAAAATAAAAACACACACAGACACACACACACACATAAAATAAACATACACACACACACAAAAACACACACACACAAAAAAAACACACACACACAATAATAAACACAAAAAAAAAACACACACAGACAAAAATAAACACACACACACAAATAAACACACACACACAAGCACAAAAAAAATAAACACACACAGACACAAAAGTGAACACGCACACACAAAAATAAACACACAAACACACGCATACACACAAATAAACACACACACACAACAACACACACACACAAACAAAAACACACACACACAAAAAGAAAAGCACACACACAAAAATAAACACACACACACACAAATATAAACACACACACACAAACAAATAATAAAAAAACACACACGCACACAAAAAAATAAAAACACACACACAATAAAATAAAAACACACAAACACACACACACACACACAAATAAACACACACAAACACACACACAAAAAATAAACACACACACACAAAAACACACGCACACAAACAAAAACAAAAGCACACACACACAAAAAAAACACACACACGCACATACACAAAATATAAAAACACACACACACACAAAAATAAAATCACACACACACAAAAGTAAAAACACACACACAAAAATAAAAAAAACACACAGAGAAAAAAAAATAAACACACACACACAAAAAAATAAAAAAAACACACAAACACACAAAAATGAAAAAAACACACACACAGACAAAAAAATAAACACACACACACACACAAAAATAAAAGCACACACACACACACAAAAAAAGAAACACACACACACACTAAAAAATAAAAACACACACAGACATAAAATAAACATACACAAACAAAAAAATAATCACACACACAAAAACACACACACAGACAAAAATAAATAAAAACACACGCACAAAAATAAACACACACACACAAAAAATAAACACACACACTCAAAAATAAACAGACACACACAAAAAAATAAAAACACACACACACACACTAAAAAATAAAAACACACACACACAATAAAAAATAAAAACACACACAGACACACACACCCACATAAAATAAACATACACACACACACAAAAACACACACAAAAAAAACACACACACACAATAATAAACACACACACACATAAAAAACACACACAGACAAAAATAAACACACACACACAAATAAACACACACACACAAACACAAAAAAAAATAAACACACACAGACACAAAAATGAACATGCAAACACAAAAATAAACACACAAACACACGCACACACACAAATAAACACACACACACAACAACACACACACACAAACAAAAACACACACACACACAAAAAGAAAAGCACACACACAAAAATAAACACACACACAAATATGAACACACACACACACAAACAAATAATAAAAAAACACACACGGACACAAAAAAATAAAAACACACACACTATAAAATAAAAACACACAAACACACACACAAATAAACACACACAAACACACACACACAAAATAAACACACACACACACAAACACACGCACACAAACAAAAACAAAAGCATACACACACAAAAAATAAAAACACACACGCACATACACAAAAAAATAAAAACACACACACACACACACAAATAAAAACACACACACACAAAAGTAAAAACACACACACAAAAATAAAAAACACACACAGACAAAAACAAATAAACACACACACACACACAAAAATAAAAAACACACACACAAACACACAAAAATAAAAAAACACACACACAGACAAAACAAAACACCCACACACACACAAAAATAAAAAAAACACACACAAACACACAAAAATAAAAACACACACACAAAAATAAACACACACACAAAAAATAAACACACACACACACACAAAAATAAACACACAAATACACACACAAAAATAAACACACACACAAAACAATAAACACACACACAGACAAAAATAAACACACACACAAATAAACACACACACAAGCACAAAAAAAATAAACACACAGACAGACGCAAAAATAAACACGCACACACACAAAAATAAACACACAAACAAAAAATAAACAAACACACACAAACAAACACACACACGCAAATAAACACACACACACAAAACAATAAACACACACACACAAATAAACACACACACAAATAAACACACTCACACAAAAATAAACACACACACACACACAAAAATAAACACACAAACACACACAAAAATAAACACACACAAACACACACAAAAAATAAACAAAAACACACACACACACAAAAACACACACACACACAAACACACACGCACACAAAAACAAAAGCACACACACACAAAAATAAACCTACACACACACAGAAAAATAAAAACACACACACAGAAAAATAAATACACATACACACACACAAAAAAACCACACACACACAAAAAAATAAAAACAGACACACACACACAGAAAAAAATAAAACAGACACACAAAAACACACACACAAACACACAAAAACAAAAGCACACACACACAAAAAATAAAAACACACACACACACAAAATTAAAAACTCACACACACAAACAATAAAAAAAAACCACAAACACACAAAAAAAACACACACACACCAAAAAAAGAAAAACACACACACACACAAATAAAAACACACACGCACACACAAAAAAATAAACACACACACATAAAAATAAAAAGACACATAGACACACACACAAAAATAAACACACACACACACAAAACAAATAAACACACACACAGAAAAAAAATAAAAACACACACACAAATACACACACACAAAAACAAAAGCACACAAACACAAAACATAAATACACACACAAAAAAATAAAAACAGACACACACACACAGAAAAAAATAAAACAGACACACAAAAACACACACACAAACACACAAAAACAAAAGCACACACACACAAAAAATAAAAACACACACACACACAAAATTAAAAACTCACACACACAAACAATAAAAAAAAACCACAAACACACAAAAAAAACACACACACACCAAAAAAAGAAAAACACACACACACACACACAAATAAAAACACACACGCACACACAAAAAAATAAACACACACACATAAAAATAAAAAGACACATAGACACACACACAAAAATAAACACACACACACACAAAACAAATAAACACACACACAGAAAAAAAATAAAAACACACACACAAATACACACACACAAACACACAAAAACAAAAGCACACAAACACAAAACATAAATACACACACACAAAAATAAAAACTCACACACACAAACAAAAAAATAAAAACACACACACACAAAAAAACACACACACACCAAAAAAATAAAAACACACACACACAAAAATAAAAACACACATGCACACACAAAACAATAAACACACACACAGAAAAATAAACACACACACACACAAAAAAATAAACACACACACAAAATAAAACACACACACACACACAGAAATGAAAACACACACACACACAATATGATAAAAACACACACACACAAAAAAAATAAAAAAACACACGCACACACACACAAACAAATAAACACACACACACACACAAAAATAAAAACACACACACACACAAAAATAAAGACACACACAAACACACTAAAAAATAAAAAGACACACAGACACACACACCCACATAAAATAAACACTCACACACACAAAAACACACACACACACACAAATAAATAAAAACGCACACACAAATATAAACACACACACACACAAAAAATAAATACACACACACACAAAAATAAAAAGACACACACACAAAAATAAACACACACAAAGAAAATAAACACACACACACACACACACACAAATACATGCACACACACACACAAAGAAACACACACACACTAAAAAATAAAAACACACACAGACACACACACAGACATAAAATAAACACACATACACAAAAAAACACACACACACACAAAAAACACACACACAAAAAACAAAAACACACACACACACAAATAAAAAGACACACACACAAATATAAAACACACACACACAAACAAAAAATAAAAACACACACACAAAAAAAGAAAAACACACACACACAAAAATAAAAACACACACACACAAAAATAAAAACACACACACACAAAAAAATAAAAACACACTCACACACTAAAAAATAAACACACACACACACAAAAATAAACAGACACACATAAATAAACACACACACACAAAATAAACACAGACACACACAAAAACACACACACACACAAAAATTAATAAAAACACACACACAAAAATAAACACACACACACAAAAAAACACACATACACAAAAGAACACACACACACAAAAACACACACACAAACAAAACAAAAACACTCACACACACACAAATAAAAAGACACACACACACAAAAATAAAAACACACACACAAACAAAAACACACACACACACAAAACAAAAACACTCACACACACACAAATAAAAAGACACACACACACAAAAATAAAAACACACACACAAACAAAAAAACAAAAACACACACACACAAAAAAAACACACACAGACAAAAATGAAAAACACACACACACAAAAATAAAAACACACACGCACACACAAAAATAAAAAGACTCATAAACACACACACAAAAATAAACACACACACACACAAAAAATAAACACACACACACAAAAAAATAAAAACACCCACACAGAAAAATAAATACACATACACACACACAAAAAAACCACACACACACAAAAAAATAAAAACAGACACACACACACAGAAAAAAATAAAAACACACACACAAACACACACACACAAACACACAAAAACAAAAGCACACACACACAAAAAATAAAAACACACACACACAAAATTAAAAACTCACACACACAAACAAAAAAATAAAAACACAGACACACAAAAAAAACACACACACACCAAAAAAAGAAAAACACACACACACACACAAATCAAAGCACACACGCACACACAAAAAAAATAAACACACACAAAAAATAAAAACACACACACAGAAAATTAAAAACACATACACACACACAAAAAAATAAACACACACACAAAAATAAAAACACACACACACAAAAATTAAACACACACACACACTAAAAAATAAACACACACACACACACAAAAATAAACAGACACACACACACAAAATTAAAAACTCACACACACAAACAATAAAAAAAAACACAAACACACAAAAAAAACACACACACACCAAAAAAAGAAAAACACACACACACACACAAATAAAAACACACACGCACACACAAAAAAATAAACACACACACATAAAAATAAAGACACATAGACACACACACAAAAATAAACACACACACACACAACAAATAAACACACACACAAAAAAAAAATAAAAACACACACACAAAAACACACACACAAACACACAAAAACAAAAGCACACACACACAAAAATTAAAAACACACACACAAAAATAAAAACTCACACACACAAACAAAAAAATAAAAACACACACGCACAAAAAAACACACACACACCAAAAAAATAAAAACACACACACACAAAAATAAAAACACACACGCACACACAAAAAAATAAACACACACACACAAACATAAACACACACACACACAAAAAAATAAACACACACACAAAATAAAACACACACACACACACAGAAATTAAAACACACACACACACAATATGATAAAAACACACACACACACAAAAAAAATAAAAAAACAGACGCACACACACACAAACAAATAAACACACACACACACACAAAAATAAAAACACACACACACACAAAAATAAAAACACACACAAACAAACTAAAAAATAAAAAGACACACAGACACACACACCCACATAAAATAAACACACACACACACAAAAACACACACACACACACAAATAAATAAAAACGCACACACAAATATAAACACACACACACAAAAAATAAATACACACACACACAAAAATAAAAAGACACACACACAAAAATAATCACACACACAAAAAAAACACACACACACACAAAAAACACACACACACAAAAAACAAAAACACACACACACACAAATAAAAAGACACACACACAAATATAAAAACACACACACACAAACAAAAAAATAAAAACACACACACAAAAAAAGAAAAACACACACACACAAATATAAAAACACACACACACAAAAATAAAAACACACACACACAAAAAAATAAAAACACACACACACACTAAAAAATAAACACACACACACACAAAAATAAACAGACACACACAAATAAACACACACACACAAAATAAACACAGACACACACAAAAACACACACACACACAAAAATTAATAAAAACACACACACAAAAATGAACACACACACACAAAAAAAACACACATACACAAAAAAACACACACACACACACAAAAAGACACACACACAAAACAAAAACGCTCACACACACACAAATAAAAAGACACACACACACAAAAATAAAAACACACACACAAACAAAAAAACAAAAACACACACACACAAAAAAAACACACACAGACAAAAAAGAAAAACACACACACACAAAAATAAAAACACACACGCACCCACACACACACAAAATAAAAAGACTCATAAACACACACACAAAAATAAACACACACACACACAAAAAATAAACACACACACACAAAAAAATAAAAACACCCACACAGAAAAATAAATACACATACACAAACAAAAAAACAAAAACACACACACACAAAAAAAACACACACAGACAAAAAAGAAAAACACACACACACAAAAATAAAAACACACACGCACCCACACACACACTAAATAAAAAGACTCATAAACACACACACAAAAATAAACACACACACACACACAAAATAAACACACACACACAAAAAAATAAAAACACCCACACAGAAAAATAAATACACATACACACACACAACACACACACCAAAAAAAGAAAAACACACACACAGACACAAATCAAAGCACACACGCACACACAAAAATAAATAAACACACACAAAAACAAAAGCACACACACACAAACAAAAACAAAAACACACACACGCACACACACAAAAAAACAAAAACACACACACACAAAAACAAAAACGCACACAAACACACACACACACAAAAACATAAACACACACAAAAACAAAAGCACACAAACACACAAACACGAAAACAAAAACACACACAAAAACAAAAACACACACACACACAAAAACAAAAACGCACACACACACAAAAACAAAACACACACACAAACACGCACACACAAAAACACACACACACACACAAACAAACACACACACAAACAAAAATACACACACACAAACAAAAGCACACACACACAAACACACACACACACAAAAACAAAAACATACACAAAAACAAAAACACACACACACACAAAAACAAAAAAACACACAAAAACAAAAACACAATAAAAACAAACACTCACACACACACACAAAAACAAACACACACACACACACACAAAAACAAAATCACACACAAAAACAAAACAACACAGACACAAACACACACACAAAAACAAAAACACACACAAAAACAAACACACACACACAAAAACAAAAACACACACAAAAACAAACACACACACACACAAACAAAAATGCACACAAAAACAAACACACACACACACAATAACAAAAACAAAAACACACGCACACACACACAAAAACAAAAACACACACAAAAACAAACACACACACAGACACAAAAATAATAACACACACAAGAACAAAAGCACACACACAAAAACAAAAAAACACACAAAGACACACACAGACACACAAAAAGAAAAACACACACAAAAACAAACACACACACACACAAAAACAAACGCACACACACACACAAAAACAAAAACACACACCCACACACACACACAAAAACAAAAACACACACAAAAACAAACACAGACACACAAAAACAAAAACACACACAAAAACAAACACACACAGGCACAAAAATAAAAACACACACAAAAACAAAAACACACACACGCACACACACACAAACAAAAACACACACAAAAACAAACACATACACACACACACAAAAACAAAAACACACACAAGAACAAACACACACACACACACAAACAAAAACACACACACACGCACAAAAACAAAAACACACACAAAAACAAACACACACACACACAAAGACAAAAACGCACACAAAAACAAACACACACACACGCACAAAAACTAAAACACACACAAAAACAAACACACACACACAAAAAAAAACCACACACACAACCAAAAAAACAAACTAAAACAAAAACGAACACACACACAAACAAATACACACACAAAAACAAAAACACACACACACAAAAACAAAATTACACACAAAAACAAAAGCACACACACACAAACACACAAACACAAAAACAAAAACACACACAAAGACAAAAACACACACACACAAAAACAAACACACACACAAAAAGAAAAACACACACACACAAAAAGAAAAACACACACAAAAACAAAAACATACACAAAAACAAAAACGCACACACACACTATCAAAAAAACAAAAACATACACAAAAGCACACACAAAAACAAAAACACACACACTCAAAAACAAAAACATACACAAAAACAAAAACACACACACACAAACACACACACTCACACAAACAAAAACACACACAAAATCAAAAACACACACACACAAAAAACAAAAGCAAACACACACACAAAAACAAAAATACACACGAAAACAATAACACACACACATAAAAACAAAAACACACATACACAAAAAACAAAAGCAAACACACACACACACAAAATCATAAATACACACAAAAACAAAAACACACACACACAAACAAAAACACACACAAAAACAAACACACACACACAAACAAAAACACACACAAAAACAAACACACACACACACACAAACAAAAACACACAAAAAAAAACACACACACACATAAAAAAAACACACACACACAAAAACAAAAACACACACACACAAACACACACACACACAAAACAAAAACATACACAAAAACAAAAACACACACACACACAAAAACAAAAAGACACACAAAGACACACAAAAACAAAAACACAATAAAAACAAACACTCACACACACACACACAAACAAACACACACACACACACAAAAACAAAATCACACACAAAAACAAAACAACACAGACACAAACACACACACAAAAACAAAAACACACACAAAAACAAACACACACACACAAAAACAAAAACACACACAAAAACAAACACACACACACACAAACAAAAATGCACACAAAAACAAACACACACACACAAAAACAAAAACACACACCCACACACACACACAAAAACAAAAACACACACACACAAAAAGAAAAACACACACAAAAACAAAAACATACACAAAAACAAAAACGCACACACACACAATCAAAAAAACAAAAACATACACAAAAACACACACACAAACAAAAACACACACACTCAAAAACAAAATCATACACAAAAACAAAAACACACACACACAAACACACACACTCACACAAACAAAAACACACACAAAATCAAAAACACACACACACAAAAAAAAAGCAAACACACACACACACAAACAAAAATACACACGAAAACAATAACACACACACAAACAAAAACACACATAAAAACAAAAACATACATACACAAAAAACAAAAGCAAACACACACACACACAAAATCAAAAATACACACAAAAACAAAAACACACACACACAAACAAAAACACACACAAAAACAAACACACACACACAAACAAAAACACACACAAAAACAAACACACATACACACACAAACAAAAACACACACAAAAAAAACACACACACACAAAAACAAAAACACACACACACATAAAAAAAACACACACACAAAAACAAAAACACACACACACAAACACACACACACACACAAAAACAAAAACATACACAAAAACAAAAACACACACACACACAAAAACAAAAAACACACAAAGACACACAAAAACACAATAAAAACAAACACTCACACACACACACAAAAACAAACACACACACACACACACACAAAAACAAAATCACACACAAAAACAAAACAACACAGACACAAACACACACACAAAAACAAAAACACACACAAAAACAAACACACACACACAAAAACAAAAACACACACAAAAACAAACACACACACACACTAACAAAAATGCACACAAAAACAAACACACACACACACACAATAACAAAAACAAAAACACACACACGCACACACACACAAAAACAAAAACACGCACAAAAACAAACACACAAAAAAAAACACACACAAAAACAAACACACACACAGACACAAAAATAATAACACACACAAGAACAAAAGCACACACACAAAAACAAAAAAACACACAAAGACACACACAGACACACAAAAACAAAAACGCACACACACACTATCAAAAAAACAAAAACATACACAAAAACACACACAAAAACAAAAACACACACACTCAAAAACAAAAACATACACAAAAACAAAAACACACACACACAAACACACACACTCACACAAACAAAAACACACACAAAATCAAAAACACACACACACAAAAAACAAAAGCAAACACACACACACACAAAAACAAAAATACACACGAAAACAATAATACACACACAAACAAAAACACACATAAAAACAAAAACACACATACACAAAAAACAAAAGCAAACACACACACACACAAACAAAAACACACAAAAAAAACACACACAGACATAAAAAAAACACACACACACAAAAACAAAAACACACACAAACACACACACACACAAAACAAAAACATACACAAAAACAAAAACACACACACACACAAAAACAAAAAGACACACAAAGACACACAAAAACAAAAAGACACACAAAGACACACAAAAACAAAAACACAATAAAAACAAACACTCACACACACACACAAAAACAAACACACACACACACACAAAAACAAAATCACACACAAAAACAAAACAACACAGACACAAACACACACACAAAAACAAAAACACACACAAAAACAAACACACACACACAAAAACAAAAACACACACAAAAACAAACACACACACACACAAACAAAAATGCACACAAAAACAAACACACACACACACACAATAACAAAAACAAAAACACACACACGCACACACACACAAAAACAAAAACACGCACAAAAACAAACACACAAAAAAAAACACACACAAAAACAAACACACACACAGACACAAAAATAATAACACACACAAGAACAAAAACACACACAAGAACAAACACACACACACACACAAACAAACACACACACACACACACAAAAACAAAAACACACACAAAAACAAACAAACACACACACAAAGACAAAAACGCACACAAAAACAAACACACACACACGCACAAAAACTAAAAAACACACAAAAACAAACACACACACACACAAATAAAAAACACACACACAACCAAAAAAACAAACTAAAATAAAAACGAACACACACACACAAACAAATACACACACAAAAACAAAAACACACACACTCAAAAACAAAATTACACACAAAAACAAAAGCACACACACACAAACACACACACACAAAAACAAAAACACACACAAAGACAAAAACACACACAGACATAAACAAACACATACACAAAAACAAAAACACACACACACAAAAAGAAAAACACAAACAAAAACAAAAACATACACATAAACAAAAACGCACACACACACAATCAAAAAAACAAAAACATACACAAAACACACACAAAAACAAAAACACACACACTCAAAAACAAAAACATACACAAAAACAAAAACACACACACACAAACACACACACTCACACAAACAAAAAGACACACAAAATCAAAAACACACACACACAAAAAACAAAAGCAAACACACACACACACAAAAACAAAAATACACACGAAAACAATAACACACACACAAACAAAAACACACATAAAAACAAAAACACACATACACAAAAAACAAAAGCAAACACACACACACAAAATCAAAAATACACACAAAAACAAAAACACACACACAAACAAAAACACACACAAAACAAACACACACACACAAACAAAAACACACACAAAAACAAACACACACACACACAAACAAAAACACACACAAAAAAAACACACACACACAAAAACAAACACACACACACACACAAAAAAACACACACACACAAAAACAAACACACACACACACACAAAAACAAAAACGCACACAAACAAAGACACACACACAAACAAAAACATACACAAAAACAAAAACACACACACAAACAAAAACACACACACAAACAAAAACAAAAACACACACACACAAAAACAAAAAAACACACACACATACACAAAAACAAAAACGCACACAAACACACACACACACACAAAAACAAAAACACACACAGAAGCAAAAGCACACAAACACACACACACGAAAACAAAAACACACACGAAAACAAAAACACACACAAAAACAAAAACACACACAAAAGCAAAAGCACACAAACACACACACACAAAAACAAAAACACACACAAAAACAAAAACAAACATACACACACAGACACAAAAACAAAAACGCACACACACACCAAAACAAAACACACACACAAACACACACACATAAAAACACTCACGCATACACAAACAAAAACACACACAAAACAAACACACACACACAAACAAAAGCACACACACAAACACACACACACACAAAAACAAAAACATACACAAAAACAAAAACACGCACACACACAAAAACAAAAAAACACACAAAGACAAACACACAGACACACAAAAACAAAAACACACATCAAAACAAACACTCACACACACACACACAAACAAAAACACACACACACAAAAACAAAATCACACACAAAACAAAACAACACAGACACAAACACACACACAAAAACAAAAAATACACAAAAACAAACACACACACACAAAAACAAAAATACAGACAAAAACAAACACACACACACACAAACAAAAACACACACAAAAACAAACATACACACACACAATACCAAAACAAAAACACACACACGCACACACAAAAACAAAAACACACTCAAAAACAAAAACGCACACAAAGACACACACACAAAAACAAAAACACACACAAAAACAAACACACACACAAACAAAAACACACACAAAAACACACACACTCACACAAAAACAAAAACACACACACAAACAAACACACACACACACAAAAACAAAAACAAAAACACACACACTCAAGCAAAAACACACACAAAAACAAAAGCACACACACACAAACACACACACAAAAACAAAAACACACACAAAAACAAAAACACACACACACAAAAAAACAAAAACACACACACACACATACACAAAAACAAAAACACACACAAAAACAAACACACACACACAAAAACAAAAACACACACAAAAACAAACACACACACAGACACAAAAACAAAAACATACACAAAAACAAAAACACACACACACACAAAAACAAAAAAACACACAAAGACAAACACACAGACACACAAAAACAAAAACACACATCAAAACAAACACTCACACACACAAAAACAAAAACACACACACACAAAAACAAAATCACACACATAACAAAACAACACAGACACAATCACACACACAAAACAAAAAAACACACAAAAACAAACACACACACAAAAACAAAAACACAGACAAAAACAAACACACACACAAACAAAAACACACACAAAAACAAACATACACACACACAATAACAAAAACAAAAACACACACACGCACACACAAAAACAAAAACACACTCAAAAACAAAAACGCACACAAAGACACACACACAAATTAAAAAAACACACACAACCAAAAAAACAAACTAAAATGAAAACGAACACACACACACAAACAAATACACACACAAAAACAAAAACACACACACTCAAAAACAAAATTACACACAAAAACAAAAGCACACACACACAAACACACACACACAAAAACAAAAACACACACAAAGACAAAAACACACACAGACAAAAACAAACACATACACAAAAACAAAAACACACACACACAAAAAGAAAAACACAAACAAAAACAAAAACATACACATAAACAAAAACGCACACACACACAATCAAAAAAACAAAAACATACACAAAACACACACAAAAACAAAAACACACACACTCAAAAACAAAAACATACACAAAAACAAAAACACACACACACAAACACACACACTCACACAAACAAAAAGACACACAAAATCAAAAACACACACACACAAAAAACAAAAGCAAACACACACACACACAAAAACAAAAATACACACGAAAACAATAACACACACACAAACAAAAACACACATAAAAACAAAAACACACATACACAAAAAACAAAAGCAAACACACACACACACAAAATCAAAAATACACACAAAAACAAAAACACACACACAAACAAAAACACACACAAAAACAAACACACACACACAAACAAAAACACACACAAAAACAAACACACACACAAACAAAAACACACACAAAAAAAACACACACACACAAAAACAAACACACACACACACACAAAAAAACACACACACACAAAAACAAACACACACACACACACAAAAACAAAAACGCACACAAACAAAGACACACACACAAACAAAAACATACACAAAAACAAAAACACACACACAAACAAAAACACACACACAAACAAAAACAAAAACACACACACACAAAAACAAAAAAACACACACACATACACAAAAACAAAAACGCACACAAACACACACACACACACAAAAACAAAAACACACACAGAAGCAAAAGCACACAAACACACACACACGAAAACAAAAACACACACGAAAACAAAAACACACACAAAAACAAAAACACACACAAAAGCAAAAGCACACAAACACACACACACAAAAACAAAAACACACACAAAAACAAAAACAAACATACACACACAGACACAAAAACAAAAACGCACACACACACCAAAACAAAACACACACACAAACACACACACATAAAAACACACACGCATACACAAACAAAAACACACACAAAACAAACACACACACACAAACAAAAGCACACACACAAAAACAAAAACATACACAAAAACAAAAACACACACACACACAAAAACAAAAAAACACACAAAGACAAACACACAGACACACAAAAACAAAAACACACATCAAAACAAACACTCACACACACACACACAAACAAAAACACACACACACAAAAACAAAATCACACACAAAACAAAACAACACAGACACAAACACACACACAAAAACAAAAAATACACAAAAACAAACACACACACACAAAAACAAAAATACAGACAAAAACAAACACACACACACACAAACAAAAACACACACAAAAACAAACATACACACACACAATACCAAAACAAAAACACACACACAAAAACAAAAACACACTCAAAAACAAAAACGCACACAAAGACACACACACAAAAACAAAAACACACACAAAAACAAACACACACACAAACAAAAACACACACAAAAACACACACACTCACACAAAAACAAAAACACACACACAAACAAAAACACACACACACAAAAACAAAAACAAAAACACACACACACAAGCAAAAACACACACAAAAACAAAAGCACACACACACAAACACACACACAAAAACAAAAACACACACAAAAACAAAAACACACACACACAAAAAAACAAAAACACACACACATACACAAAAACAAAAACACACACAAAAACAAACACACACACACAAAAACAAAAACACACACAAAAACAAACACACACATAGACACAAAAACAAAAACATACACAAAAACAAAAACACACACACACACAAAAACAAAAAAACACACAAAGACAAACACACAGACACACAAAAACAAAAACACACATCAAAACAAACACTCACACACACAAAAACAAAAACACACACACACAAAAACAAAATCACACACATAACAAAACAACACAGACACAATCACACACACAAAACAAAAAAACACACAAAAACAAACACACACACAAAAACAAAAACACAGACAAAAACAAACACACACACAAACAAAAACACACACAAAAACAAACATACACACACACACAATAACAAAAACAAAAACACACACACGCACACACAAAAACAAAAACACACTCAAAAACAAAAACGCACACAAAGACACACACACAAAAACAAACACACACACAAACAAAAACACACACACTCACACAAAAACAAAAACACACACAAAAACAAACACACACACACACACAAAAACAAAAACAAAAACACACACACACAAGCAAAAACAAACACAAAAACAAAAGCACACACACACAAACACACACACACACAAAAACAAAAACACACAAAAACAAAAGCACACAAACACACACACACGAAAACAAAAACACACACAAAAACAAAAACACACACACACACAAAAACAAAAACACACACAAAAACACACAGAGACACACAAAAACAAAAACACACACAAAAACAAAAACGCACACACACACAAAAACAAAACAGACACACAAAAAACACACACACAAAAACACACACACACGCACACACAAACAAAAACACACACAACAACAAAAACACACACACACAGACACACAAAAACAAAAACACACACAAAAACAAACACACACACACAAATACAAAAACACACACAAAGACAAACACACACACAGAAACAAAAATAAAAACACACACAAAAACAAAAACACACACAAGAACAAACACACACACACACACAAACAAAAACACACACACACACAAAAACAAAAACACACACAAAAACAAAAACACACACAAAAACAAAAACACACACAAAAACAAACACACACACACAAATACAAAAATACACACAAAAACAAACACACACACAGACACAAAAATAAAAAGACACACAAAAACAAAAACACACACACGCACACACACACAAACAAAAACACGCACAAAAACAAACACACACACACACCCACAAAAACAAAAACACACACAAGAACAAACACACACACACACACAAACAAAAACACAGACACACACAAAAACAAAAACAAACACACACACACACAAACAAAAACACACACACACAAACAAAAACACACACAAAAACAAACACACACACACAATGACAAAAACACACACAAAAACAAACACACACACACGCACAAAATCAAAAACACACACAAAAAAACCACACACACACAAAAACAAACATACACACAAAAACAAAAACACACACACACAAAAACAAAAACACACACAAAAACAAAAACACACACAAAAACACACACACACACAAACAAAAACGCACACAAACACACACACACAAAAACAAAAACACACAAAAACAAAAGCACACACACACGCACACACAAACAAAAACACACACAACAACAAAAACACACGCACACACACACACACAAACAAAAGCACACACACACAAACACACACAAAAACAAAAACACACACAAAAACAAACACACACACACACACAAAAACAAAAACACACACAAGAACAAACACACACACACACACAAACAAAAACACACACACACACAAAACAAAAACACACACACACACACAAACAAAAACACACACAAGAACAAACACACACACACAAACAAAAACACACACACACACAAAAACAAAAACACACAATAAAACAAACACACACACACGCACAAAAACAAAAACACACACAAAAACAAACACACACAAACAAAAACACACACACACGAAAACAAAAACACACACAAAAACAAACACACACGCACAAAAACAAAAACACACACAAAAAAACCAGACACACACAAAAACAAACATACACACAAAAAAAAACACACACACACAAAAACAAAAACACACACAAAAACACACACACACAAACAAAAACGCACACAAACACACACACACACACACAAAAACACACAAATACAAAAGCACACAAACACACACACACGAAAACAAAAACACACACAAAAACAAAAACACACACACACACACAAAAACAAAAACACACACAAAAACACACAGAGACACACAAAAACAAAAACACACACACACACAAAAACAAAACACACACACAAACACACACACAAACACACACACACACACGCACACACAAACAAAAACACACACAACAACAAAAACACTCGCACACACACACACACAAACAAAAGCACACACACAAACACACACACACAAAAACAAAAACATACACAAAAACAAAAACACACACAAAAACAAAAAAACACACAAAGGCACACACAGACACACTAAAACAAAAACACACACAAAAACAAACACACACACACAAATACAAAAACACACACTAAAACAAACACACACACAGACACAAAAATAAAAACACACACAAAAACAAAAACACACACACGCACACACACACAAACAAAAACACACACACAAAAACACACACACACACGCACACACAAACAAAAACGCACACAAAACAAACACACACACACACAAACAAAAGCACACACACACAAAAACAAAACACACACACAAACACACACACACAAAAACACACACACACACACAAAAACAAAAACATACACAAAAACAAAAACACACACACACACAAAAACAAAAAAACACACAAAGGCACACACAAAGACACACAAAAACAAAAACACAAATAAAAACAAACACTCACACACACACACACAAAAAAAAATCACACACAAAAACAAAACAACACAGACACAAACACACACACAAAAACAAAACACACACAAAAACAAACACACATACACAAACAAAAACACACACAAAAACAAAAACGCACTCAAAAACAAAAACGCACTCAAACACACACACAAAAACAAAAACACACACAAAAACAAACACACACACAAACAAAAACACACATAAAACACACACATACACAAAAACAAAAACACACACAAAAACAAACACACACACACACACAAAAACAAAAGCACACACGCACACAAGCAAACACACACACAAAAACAAAAGCACACACACAAACACACAAAAACAAAAACACACACAAAAACAAAAACACACACACACACAAAAACAAAAAAACACACAAAGACACACACAGACACACAAAAACTAAAACACACTCCCACACACACACAAAAACAAAAACACACACAGACACAAAAATAAAAATACACACAAAAACAAACACACACACCCACAAAGACAAAAACACACACAAGAACAAACACACACACACAAACAAAAACACACAGACACAAAAACAAAAATACACACAAAAACAAACACACACACACAAAGACAAAAACACACACAAAAAAACCCACACACACACAAAAACAAACATACACACAAAAACAAAAACAAAAACACACACACACAAAAACAAAAACACACACAGAAACAAAAACAAACACAAAAACACACACACCCACAAACAAAAACGCACACAAACACACACACACACAAAAACAAAAACACAAAAACAAAAGCACACAAACACACACACACGAAACAAAAACACACACACACACACAAAAACAAAAACACACACAAACACACACACACAAAAACAAAAACACAAAAACAAAAGCACACAAACACACGAAACAAAAACACACACAAAAACAAAAACACACACACACACACAAAAACAAAAACACACACAAAAACACACAGAGACACACAAAAACAAAAACACACACAAAAACAAAGACAAACACACACACAAAAACAAAAACGCACACACACACAAAAACAAAACACACACACACAAACACAAAAACACACACACACACGCACACACAAACAAAAACACACACAACAACAAAAACACACGCACACACACACACACAAACAAAAGCACACACACACAAACACACACACACACAAAAACAAAAACATACACAAAAACAAAAACACATACACACAGAAAAACAAAAAAACAGACAAAGACACACACACAGACACAAAAATAAAAACACACACACAAACAAAAACACACACACGCACACACAAACAAACCAAAACAGACACAAAAACAAACACACACACACACACACAAAAACAAAAACACACACAGGAACAAACACACACACACACACAAACAAAAACACACACACACAAAAACAAAAACACACGCAAAAACAAACACACACACACACACACAAAAACAAAAGCACACACGCACACAAGCAAAAACACACACAAAAACAAAAGCACACACACAAACACACAAAAACAAAAGCACACACAAAAACAAAAACACACACACACACAAAAACAAAAAAAACACACAAAAACAAACACACACACAAACAAAAACACACACAGACACAAAAATAAAAACACACACAAAAACACACACACGCACACACACACAAACAAAAACACACACAAAAACAACCACACACACCCACAAAGACAAAAACACACACAAGAACAAACACACACACACAAACAAAAACACACACACACAAAAACAAAAATACACACAAAAACAAACACACACACACAAAGACAAAAACACACACAAAAAACCCACACATACACAAAAACAAACATACACACAAAAACAAAAACAAAAACACACACACACAAAAACAAAAACACACACAGAAACAAAAACAAACACAAAAACACACACACCCACAAACAAAAACGCACACAAACACACACACACACAAAAACAAAAACACAAAAACAAAACCACACAAACACACACACACACAAAAACAAAAACACAAAAACAAAAGCACACAAACACACACACACGAAACAAAAACGCACACAAAAACAAAAACACACACACACACAAAAACAAAAACACACACAAAAACAAACACACACACACACACAAAAACAAAAGCACACACGCACACAAGCAAACACACACACAAAAACAAAAGCACACACACAAACACACAAAAACAAAAACACACACAAAAACAAAAACACACACACACACAAAAACAAAAAAACACACAAAGACACACACAGACACACAAAAACTAAAACACACTCCCACACACACACAAAAACAAAAACACACACAGACACAAAAATAAAAATACACACAAAAACAAACACACACACCCACAAAGACAAAAACACACACAAGAACAAACACACACACACAAACAAAAACACACAGACACAAAAACAAAAATACACACAAAAACAAACACACACACACAAAGACAAAAACACACACAAAAAAACCCACACACACACAAAAACAAACATACACACAAAAACAAAAACAAAAACACACACACACAAAAACAAAAACACACACAGAAACAAAAACAAACACAAAAACACACACACCCACAAACAAAAACGCACACAAACACACACACACACAAAAACAAAAACACAAAAACAAAAGCACACAAACACACACACACGAAACAAAAACACACACACACACACAAAAACAAAAACACACACAAACACACACACACAAAAACAAAAACACAAAAACAAAAGCACACAAACACACGAAACAAAAACACACACAAAAACAAAAACACACACACACACACAAAAACAAAAACACACACAAAAACACACAGAGACACACAAAAACAAAAACACACACAAAAACAAAGACAAACACACACACAAAAACAAAAACGCACACACACACAAAAACAAAACACACACACACAAACACAAAAACACACACACACACGCACACACAAACAAAAACACACACAACAACAAAAACACACGCACACACACACACACAAACAAAAGCACACACACACAAACACACACACACACAAAAACAAAAACATACACAAAAACAAAAACACATACACACAGAAAAACAAAAAAACAGACAAAGACACACACACAGACACAAAAATAAAAACACACACACAAACAAAAACACACACACGCACACACAAACAAACCAAAACAGACACAAAAACAAACACACACACACACACACAAAAACAAAAACACACACAGGAACAAACACACACACACACACAAACAAAAACACACACACACAAAAACAAAAACACACGCAAAAACAAACACACACACACACACACAAAAACAAAAGCACACACGCACACAAGCAAAAACACACACAAAAACAAAAGCACACACACAAACACACAAAAACAAAAGCACACACAAAAACAAAAACACACACACACACAAAAACAAAAAAAACACACAAAAACAAACACACACACAAACAAAAACACACACAGACACAAAAATAAAAACACACACAAAAACACACACACGCACACACACACAAACAAAAACACACACAAAAACAACCACACACACCCACAAAGACAAAAACACACACAAGAACAAACACACACACACAAACAAAAACACACACACACAAAAACAAAAATACACACAAAAACAAACACACACACACAAAGACAAAAACACACACAAAAAACCCACACATACACAAAAACAAACATACACACAAAAACAAAAACAAAAACACACACACACAAAAACAAAAACACACACAGAAACAAAAACAAACACAAAAACACACACACCCACAAACAAAAACGCACACAAACACACACACACACAAAAACAAAAACACAAAAACAAAACCACACAAACACACACACACACAAAAACAAAAACACAAAAACAAAAGCACACAAACACACACACACGAAACAAAAACGCACACAAAAACAAAAACACACACACACACAAAAACAAAAACACACACAAAAACACACAGAGACACACAAAAACAAAAACACACACAAAAACAAAAACAAACACACACACAAAAACAAAAACGCACACACACACAAAAACAAAACACACACACAAACACACACACACAAAAACACACACACACACGCACACACAAACAAAAACACACACAACAACAAAAACACACGCACACACACACACACAAACAAAAGCACACACACACAAACACACACACACACAAAAACAAAAACATACACAAAAACAAAAACACATACACACAGAAAAACAAAAAAACACACAAAGACACACACACAGACACACAAAAACAAAAACACACACAAAAACAAACACACACACACAAATACAAAAATACACACATAAACAAACACACACACAGACACAAAAATAAAAACACACACACAAACAAAAACACACACACGCACACACACACACAAAAACAAAAACACAAAAACAAAAGCACACAAACACACACACACGAAACAAAAACACACACAAAAACAAAAACACACACACACACACAAACAAAAACACACACAAAAACACACAGAGACACACAAAAACAAAAACACACACAAAAACAAAAACAAACACACACACAAAAACAAAAACGCACACACACACAAAAAAAAAACACACACACAAACACACACACACAAAAACACACACACACGCACACACAAACAAAAACACACACAACAACAAAAACACACGCACACACACACACACAAACAAAAGCACACACACACAAACACACACACACACAAAAACAAAAACATACACAAAAACAAAAACACACACAAAAACAAACACACACACACAAATACAAAAACACACACAAAAACAAACACACACACAGACACAAAAATAAAAACACACACACAAACAAAAACACACACAAGCACACACACACAAACAAAAACAGACACAAAAACAAACACACACACACACACACCCACAAAAACAAAAACACACACAGGAACAAACACACACACACACACAAACAAAAACACACACACACACACAAACAAAAACACACACACACAAAAACAAAAACACACACAAAAACAAACACACACACACAAAGACAAAAACACACACAAAAACAAACACACTCACACGCACAAAAACAAAAACACACACAAAAACAAACACACACACACAAAAACAAACATACACACAAAAACAAAAACACACACAGAAAAAAACAAAAGAACACACAAAGACACACACAGACACACAAAAACAAAAACACACACAAAAACAAACACACACACACAAAAACAAAAACACACACACACACAAAAACAAAAGCACACACCCACACACACACACAAACAAAAACACACAAAAAACAAACACACACACACAAAACAAAAACACACACAAAAATACACACACACACAAACAAAAACGCACACAAACACACACACAAAAACAAAAACACACACACACACAAGCAAAAACACACACAAAAACAAAAGCACACACACACAAACACACACACACGCAAAAACAAAAACACACACAAAAACAAACACACACACACACAAAAACAAAAAAACACACAAAGACACACACAGACACAGAAAAACAAAAACACACACAAAAACAAACACACACACACAAAAACAAAAACACACACACACACAAAAACAAAAACACCCCCACACACACACAAACAAAAACACACAAAAAACAAACACACACACACAAAAAAAAACACCCACAATAACAAACACACACACAGACAGAAAAATAAAAACACCCACAAAAACAAAAACACACACACGCACACACACACAAACAAAAACACACACAAAAACAAACACACACACACACACAAAAACAAAACACACACAAGAACAAACACATACACACACACAAACAAAAACACACACACACGCACACAAACAAAAAAACACAAAAAAACAAACACACACACACACAAAGACAAAAACACACACAAAAACAAACACACACACACGCACAAAAACAAAAACACACACAAAAACAAACACACACACAAAAACAAAAGCACACACCCACACACACACACAAACAAAACACACAAAAACAAAAACACACACACACAAAAACAAAAGCACACACCCACACACAAACAAAAACACACAAAAAACAAACACACACACACAAAACAAAAACACACACAAAAATACACACACACACACAAACAAAAACGCACACAAACACACACACAAAAACAAAAACACACACACACACAAGCAAAAACACACACAAAAACAAAAGCACACACACACAAACGCACACACACGCAAAAACAAAAACACACACAAAAACAAACACACACACACACACAAAAACAAAAAAACACACAAAGACACACACAGACACACAAAAACAAAAACACACACAAAAACAAACACACACACACAAAAACAAAAACACACACACACACAAAAACAAAAACACACACCCACACACACACACAAACAAAAACACACAAAAAACAAACACACACACACAAAAAAAAACACCCACAAAACAAACACACACACAGACAGAAAAATAAAAACACCCACAAAAACAAAAACACACACACGCACACACACAAACAAAAACACACACAAAAACAAACACACACACACACAAAAAAACAAAAACACACACAAGAACAAACACATACACACACACAAACAAAAACACACACACACGCACACAAACAAAAACACACAAAAAAACAAACACACACACACACAAAGACAAAAACACACACAAAAACAAACACACACACACGCACAAAAACACACACAAAAACAAACACACACACACAAAAACAAACATACACACAAAAACAAAAACACACACAAAAACAAAAAAGCACACAAACACACACACACGAAAACAAAAACACCCACAAAAACAAAAACACACACACAAAAACAAAAACACACACAAAAACACACAGAGACACACAAAAACAAAAACACACACCAAAATAAAAACGCACACACACACAAAAACACAAAAACAAAACACACACACAAACACACACACAAAAACACACACACACACGCACACACAAACAAAAACACACACAACAACAAAAACACACGCACACACACACACAAACAAAAGCACACACACACAAACACACACACACAAAAACAAAAACATACACAAAAACAAAAACACACACAAAAACAAAAAAACACACAAAGACACACACACAGACACACAAAAACAAAAACACACACAAAAACAAACACACACACAAATACAAAAACGCACACTAAAACAAACACACACACAGGCACAAAAATAAAAACACACACAAAAACAAAAACACACACACGCACACACACACAAACAAAAACACACACAAAAACAAACACACACACACCCACAAAAACAAAAACACACACAAGAACAAACACACACACGAACAAAAACACACACACACACACAAAAACAAAAAAACACACACACACACAAAAACAAAAACACACACAAAAACAAACACACACACACAAATACAAAAACACACACAAAAACAAACACACACACAGACACAAAAATAAAAACACACAAAAACAAAAACACACACACACCGACGAAAACAAAAACACACACAAACACACACACACAAAAACAAACATACGCACAAAAACAAAAACACACACACACACAAAACCAAAAACACACACAAAAACAAACACACACACACGCACAAAAACAAAAACACACACAAAAACAAACACACACACACAAAAACAAACATACGCACAAAAACAAAAACACACACAAAAACACACACACAAACAAAAAAGCACAAAAACACACACACAAAAACAAAAACACACACACACAAGCAAAAACACACACAAAAACAAAAGCACACACACACAAACACACACACACGCAAAAACAAAAACACACACAAAAACAAAAACACACACACACACAAAAACAAAAAAACACACAAAGACACACACAGACACACAAAAACAAACACACACACAAAAACAAAAACACGCACAAAAACACACACAGACACACAAAAACAAAAACACACACAAAAACAAAAACAAGCATACACACACACACACAAAAACAAAAACGCACACACACACCAAAACAAAACACACACACAAACACACACACACAAAAACACACACACACAAACAAAAACACACACAAAACAAACACACACACACACACACACACACAAACAAAAGCACACACACAAACAAACACACACACAAAAACAAAAACATACACAAAAACAAAAACACACATACACAAAAACAAAAACACACACAAAAACAAAAACACAAACACACAAAAACAAAACCACACACAAAACAAAACAACCCAGACACAAACACACACACAAAACAAAAAAACACACAAAAACAAACACACACACACAAAAACAAAAACACAGACAAAAACAAACACACACACACACAAACAAATACACACACAAAAACAAACATACACACAAACAAAAACACACACAAAAACACACACACTCACACAAAAACAAAAACACACACAAAAACAAACACACACACAAAGACACACACACAAAAACAAAAACACACACAAAAACAAACACACACACAAACAAAAACACACGCAAAAACACACACACTCACACAAAAACAAAAACACACACAAAAACAAACACACACACACACACAAAAACAAAAACAAAAACACACACACACAAGCAAAAACACAAACAAAAACAAAAGCACACACACACAAACACACACACACACACAAACAAAAACACACACAAAAACAAAAACACACACACACACAAAAACAAAAAAACACACAAAAACAAAAACACACACAAAAACAAACACATAAACACACAAAAACAAACACACACACCCACACAAAAAAACAAAAACACACACCCACACATACACAAAAACAAAAACACACACAAAAACAAACACACACACACAAAAACAAAAACACACACAAAAACAAACACACACACAGAGACAAAAATAAAAACACACACAAAAACAAAAACACACACACACACAAAAACACAAAAACACACAAGGACACACACAGACACACAAAAACAAAAACACACAAACACACAAACTAAAACACACACCCACACACACACACAAAAACAAAAACACACACAAAAACAAACACACACATACAAAAACAAAAACACACACATAAACAAACACACACACAGACAAAAAAATAAAAACATACACAAAAACACACACACGCAAACAAAAACACACACAAAAACAAAAACACACACACCCACAAAGACAAAAACACACACAAGAACAAACAGACACACACACAAACAAAAACACACACACACAAAAACAAAAACACACACAAAAACAAACACACACACACACAAAGACAAAAACACCACAAAAACAAACACACACACACGCACAAAATCAAAAACACACACAAAAAAAACCATACACACACAAAAACAAACATACCAACAAAAACAAAAACACACACAAAATCAAAAACACACACACACAAACAAAAACGCACACAAACACACACACACACAAAAACAAAAACACACAAAAACAAAAGCACACAAACAAACACACACGAAAACAAAAACACACACAAAAACAAAAACACACACACACACACAAAAACAAAAACAGACACAAAAAACACACACACACACAAAAACAAAAACGCACACACACACAAAAACAAAACACACACACAAACACACACACACAAAAACACACACACACGCACACACAAACAAAAACACACACAACAACAAAAACACACGCACACACACACACACAAACAAAAGCACACACACACAAACACACACAAAAACAAAAACATACACAAAAACAAAAACACACACACACACAAAAACAAACACAAAAACAAACACACACACAGACACAAAAATAAAAACACACACAAAAACAAAAACACACACATGCACACACACACAAACAAAAACACACACGAGAACAAACACACACACACCCACAAAAACAAAAACACACACAAGAAAAAACACACATACACACACAAACAAAAACACACACACACACACACAAAAACAAAAACATACACAAAAACAAAAACACACACACAAAAAAAAACACACAAAGACACACACACAGACACACAAAAACAAAAACGCACACACATACCAAAACAAAACACACACACAAAAACACACACACACACGCACACACAAACAAAAACACACACAAAAACAAACACACACACACAAAAACAAAAACACACAGACACACAAAAACACACAGACACACAAAAACAAAAACACACACAAAAACAAAAACGCACACACACACAAAAACAAAACACACACACAAACACACACACACAAAAACACACACACACACGCACACACAAACAAAAACAAAAACATACACAAAAACAAAAACACACATACACAAAAACAAAAACACACACAAAAACAAAAACACAAACACACAAAAACAAAACCACACACAAAACAAAACAACCCAGACACAAACACACACACAAAACAAAAAAACACACAAAAACAAACACACACACACAAAAACAAAAACACAGACAAAAACAAACACACACACACACAAACAAATACACACACAAAAACAAACATACACACAAACAAAAACACACACAAAAACACACACACTCACACAAAAACAAAAACACACACAAAAACAAACACACACACAAAGACACACACACAAAAACAAAAACACACACAAAAACAAACACACACACAAACAAAAACACACGCAAAAACACACACACTCACACAAAAACAAAAACACACACAAAAACAAACACACACACACACACAAAAACAAAAACAAAAACACACACACACAAGCAAAAACACAAACAAAAACAAAAGCACACACACACAAACACACACACACACACAAACAAAAACAAACACAAAAACAAAAACACACACACACACAAAAACAAAAAAACACACAAAAACAAAAACACACACAAAAACAAACACATAAACACACAAAAACAAACACACACACCCACACAAAAAAACAAAAACACACACCCACACATACACAAAAACAAAAACACACACAAAAACAAACACACACACACAAAAACAAAAACACACACAAAAACAAACACACACACAGAGACAAAAATAAAAACACACACAAAAACAAAAACACACACACACACAAAAACACAAAAACACACAAGGACACACACAGACACACAAAAACAAAAACACACAAACACACAAAAACTAAAACACACACCCACACACACACACAAAAACAAAAACACACACAAAAACAAACACACACAGACAAAAAAATAAAAACATACACAAAAACACACACACGCAAACAAAAACACACACAAAAACAAAAACACACACACCCACAAAGACAAAAACACACACAAGAACAAACAGACACACACACAAACAAAAACACACACACACAAAAACAAAAACACACACAAAAACAAACACACACACACACAAAGACAAAAACACCACAAAAACAAACACACACACACGCACAAAATCAAAAACACACACAAAAAAAACCATACACACACAAAAACAAACATACACACAAAAACAAAAACACACACAAAATCAAAAACACACACACACAAACAAAAACGCACACAAACACACACACACACAAAAACAAAAACACACAAAAACAAAAGCACACAAACACACACACACGAAAACAAAAACA
Organism: Scyliorhinus torazame; assembly: GCF_047496885.1. Taxonomy (NCBI): domain Eukaryota; kingdom Metazoa; phylum Chordata; class Chondrichthyes; order Carcharhiniformes; family Scyliorhinidae; genus Scyliorhinus; species Scyliorhinus torazame. The sequence continues at coordinate 48,025,282 of NC_092731.1, forward strand.
CACACAAAAACAAAAACACACACACACACACAAAAACAAAAACAGACACAAAAAACACACACACACACACAAAAACAAAAACGCACACACACACAAAAACAAAACACACACACAAACACACACACACAAAAACACACACACACGCACACACAAACAAAAACACACACAACAACAAAAACACACGCACACACACACACACAAACAAAAGCACACACACACAAACACACACAAAAACAAAAACATACACAAAAACAAAAACACACACACACACAAAAACAAACACAAAAACAAACACACACACAGACACAAAAATAAAAACACACACAAAAACAAAAACACACACATGCACACACACACAAACAAAAACACACACAAGAACAAACACACACACACCCACAAAAACAAAAACACACACAAGAAAAAACACACATACACACACAAACAAAAACACACACACACACACACAAAAACAAAAACATACACAAAAACAAAAACACACACAAAAAAAAAAACACACACAGAGACAAAAATAAAAACACACACAAAAACAAAAACACACACACACACAAAAACACAAAAACACACAAGGACACACACAGACACACAAAAACAAAAACACAGAAACACACAAAAACTAAAACACACACCCACACACACACACAAAAACAAAAACACACACAAAAACAAACACACACAGACAAAAAAATAAAAACATACACAAAAACACACACACGCAAACAAAAACACACACAAAAACAAAAACACACACACCCACAAAGACAAAAACACACACAAGAACAAACAGACACACACACAAACAAAAACACACACACACAAAAACAAAAACACACACAAAAACAAACACACACACACACAAAGACAAAAACACCACAAAAACAAACACACACACACGCACAAAATCAAAAACACACACAAAAAAAACCATACACACACAAAAACAAACATACACACAAAAACAAAAACACACACAAAATCAAAAACACACACACACAAACAAAAACGCACACAAACACACACACACACAAAAACAAAAACACACAAAAACAAAAGCACACAAACACACACACACGAAAACAAAAACACACACAAAAACAAAAACACACACACACACACAAAAACAAAAACAGACACAAAAAACACACACACACACAAAAACAAAAACGCACACACACACAAAAACAAAACACACACACAAACACACACACACAAAAACACACACACACGCACACACAAACAAAAACACACACAACAACAAAAACACACGCACACACACACACACAAACAAAAGCACACACACACAAACACACACAAAAACAAAAACATACACAAAAACAAAAACACACACACACACAAAAACAAACACAAAAACAAACACACACACAGACACAAAAATAAAAACACACACAAAAACAAAAACACACACATGCACACACACACAAACAAAAACACACACGAGAACAAACACACACACACCCACAAAAACAAAAACACACACAAGAAAAAACACACATACACACACAAACAAAAACACACACACACACACACAAAAACAAAAACATACACAAAAACAAAAACACACACAAAAAAAAAAAACACACAAAGACACACACACAGACACACAAAAACAAAAACGCACACACATACCAAAACAAAACACACACACAAAAACAAAAAAACACACAAAGGCACACACACAGACACACAAAAACAAAAACACACACAAAAACAAACACTCACACACACACACACAAAAAGAAAAACACACACACACACAAAAAAAAATCACACACAAAAACAAAACAACACAGACACAAACACACACACAAAAACAAAACACACACAAAAACAAACACACACACACACAAACAAAAACACACACAAAAACAAACACACACACAATAACAAAAACAAAAACACACACACACACACAAAAACAAAAACACACTCAAAAACAAAAACGCACTCAAACACACACACACAAAAACAAAAATACACACAAAAACAAACACACACACAAACAAAAACACACACAAAAACAAACACACACACACAAAGACAAAAACACCACAAAAACAAACACACAGACACGTACAAAATCAAAAACACACACAAAAAAAACCACACACACACAAAAACAAACATACACACAAAAACAAAAACGCACACAAAATCAAAAACACACACAAAAACACACACACACACAAACAAAAACGCACACACACACAAACACACACAAAAACAAAAACACACAAAAACAAAAGCACACAAACACACACACACGAAAACAAAAACACACACAAAAACAAAAACACACACACACACACAAAAACAAAAACAGACACAAAAAAAACAAACACACACAAAAACAAAAACGCACACACACACAACAACAAAACAAACACACAAACACACCCACAAAAAACACACAAACACGCACACACAAACAACAACACACACAACAACAAAAACACACGCACACAAACACACACACACACAAAAACAAAAACACACAAAAACAAAAACACACAAACACACACACACGAAAACAAAAACACACACAAAAACCAAAACACACACACACAAAAACAAAAACAGACACAAAAAAACACACACACAAAAATAAAAACGCACACACACACACAAAAACAAAACACACACACAAACACACACACACAAAAACACACACACACGCACACACAAACAAAAACACACACAACAACAAAAACACACGCACAGACACACACACAAACAAAAGCACACACACTAAAACACACACACAAACAAAAACAAAAACATACACAAAAACAAAAGCACACACACACACAAAAACATAAACACACACAAAAACAAAAACACACACACACAAAAACAAAAACACACACACACACAAAAAAAATATACACACAAAAACAAACACACACACACAAAAACAAAAACTCACACAAAAACAAACACACACACAGACACAAAAATAAAAACACACACAAAAACAAAAACACACACACGCACTCAAAAACAAAAACACACACACACACACAAACAAAAACGCACACAAACACACACACACACAAAATCAAAAACACACACAAAAAAACCATACACACACAAAAACAAACATACACACAAAAACAAAAACACACACAAAATCAAAAACACACACACACAAACAAAAACGCACACAAACACACACACACACAAAAACAAAAACACACAAAAACAAAAGCACACAAACACACACACACGAAAACAAAAACACACACAAAAACAAAAACACACACACACACACAAAAACAAAAACAGACACAAAAAACACACACACACACAAAAACAAAAACGCACACACACACAAAAACAAAACACACACACAAACACACACACACAAAAACACACACACACGCACACACAAACAAAAACACACACAACAACAAAAACACACGCACACACACACACACAAACAAAAGCACACACACACAAACACACACAAAAACAAAAACATACACAAAAACAAAAACACACACACACACAAAAACAAACACAAAAACAAACACACACACAGACACAAAAATAAAAACACACACAAAAACAAAAACACACACATGCACACACACACAAACAAAAACACACACAAGAACAAACACACACACACCCACAAAAACAAAAACACACACAAGAAAAAACACACATACACACACAAACAAAAACACACACACACACACACAAAAACAAAAACATACACAAAAACAAAAACACACACAAAAAAAAAACACACAAAGACACACACACAGACACACAAAAACAAAAACGCACACACATACCAAAACAAAACACACACACAAAAACACACACACACACGCACACACAAACAAAAACACACACAAAAACAAACACACACACACAAAAACAAAAACACACAGACACACAAAAACACACAGACACACAAAAACAAAAACACACACAAAAACGCACACACACACAAAAACAAAACACACACACAAACACACACACACAAAAACACACACACACACGCACACACAAACAAAAACGCACACAAAACAAACACACACACACAAACAAAAGCACACACACACAAAAACAAAACACACACACAAACACACACACACAAAAACACACACACACACACACAAAAACAAAAACATACACAAAAACAAAAACACACACACACACAAAAACAAAAAAACACACAAAGGCACACACACAGACACACAAAAACAAAAACACACACAAAAACAAACACTCACACACACACACACAAAAAGAAAAACACACACACACACAAAAAAAAATCACACACAAAAACAAAACAACACAGACACAAACACACACACAAAAACAAAACACACACAAAAACAAACACACACACACACAAACAAAAACACACACAAAAACAAACACACACACAATAACAAAAACAAAAACACACACACGCACACACACACAAAAACAAAAACACACTCAAAAACAAAAACGCACTCAAACACACACACACAAAAACAAAAATACACACAAAAACAAACACACACACAAACAAAAACACACACAAAAACAAACACACACACACAAAGACAAAAACACCACAAAAACAAACACACAGACACGTACAAAATCAAAAACACACACAAAAAAAACCACACACACACAAAAACAAACATACACACAAAAACAAATACGCACACAAAATCAAAAACACACACAAAAGCACACACACACACAAACAAAAACGCACACAAACACAAACACACACAAAAACAAAAACACACAAAAACAAAAGCACACAAACACACACACACGAAAACAAAAACACACACAAAAACAAAAACACACACACACACACAAAAACAAAAACAGACACAAAAAAAACAAACACACACAAAAACAAAAACGCACACACACACAACAACAAAACAAACACACAAACACACCCACAAAAAACACACACACACGCACACACAAACAACAACACACACAACAACAAAAACACACGCACACAAACACACACACACACAAAAACAAAAACACACAAAAACAAAAACACACAAACACACACACACGAAAACAAAAACACACACAAAAACCAAAACACACACACACAAAAACAAAAACAGACACAAAAAAACACACACACAAAAATAAAAACGCACACACACACAAAAACAAAACACACACACAAACACACACACACAAAAACACACACACACGCACACACAAACAAAAACACACACAACAACAAAAACACACGCACAGACACACACACAAACAAAAGCACACACACTAAAACACACACACAAACAAAAACAAAAACATACACAAAAACAAAAGCACACACACACACAAAAACATAAACACACACAAAAACAAAAACACACACACACAAAAACAAAAACACACACACACACAAAAAAATATACACACAAAAACAAACACACACACACAAAAACAAAAACTCACACAAAAACAAACACACACACAGACACAAAAATAAAAACACACACAAAAACAAAAACACACACACGCACAAAAACAAAACAGACACACAAACACACACACACAAAAACAAACACAACCAAAAACACACACAACAACAAAAACACACGCACACACACACACACAAACAAAAGCACACACACACAAACACACACACACAAAAACAAAAACATATACAAAAACAAAAAGACACACAAAAACAAAAAAACACACAAAGACACACACACAGACACAGAAAAACAAAAACACACACAAAAACAAAAACACACTCACGCTCACACACACAAACAAAAACACACACAAAAACAAACACACACACACACACACACAAAAACAAAAACACACACAAGAACAAACACACACACACACACACAAACAAAAACACACACACACACAAAAACAAAAACACACACAAAAACAAACACACACACACAAATACAAAAATACACACAAAAACAAACACACACACAGACACAAAAATAAAAACACACACAAAAACAAAAACACACACACGCACACACACACAAACAAAAACACACACAAAAACAAACACACACACACACACCCACAAAAACAAAAACACAAACAAGAACAAACACACACACACACAAACAAAAACACACACACACACAAAAAAAAACACACACACACAAACAAAAACACACACACACACAAACAAAAACACACACAAAAACAAACACACACACAAAGACAAAAACACACACAAAAAAAAACCCACACACACGCACAAAAACAAAAACACACACAAAAAAAACCACACACACACAAAAACAAACATACACACAAAAACAAAAACACACACACACAAAAACAAAAACACTCACAAAAACAAAAACACACACAAAAACACACACACACACACACACAAACAAAAACACACACAAGAACAAACACACACACACACAAACAAAAACACACACACACACAAAAACAAAAACACACACAAAAACAAACACACACACACGCACAAAAACAAAAACACACACAAAAACAAACACACACTAACAAAAACAAACACACACGAAAACAAAAACACACACAAAAACAAACACACACACACAAAGACAAAAACACACACAAAAACAAACACACACACACGCACAAAAACAAAAACACACACAAAAAAAACCACACACACACAAAAAGAAACATACACACAAAAAAAACACACACACACAAAAACAAAAACACACACAAAAACAAAAACACACACAAAACACACACACACAAACAAAAACGCACACAAACACACACACACACAAAAACAAAAACACACAAAAACAAAAGCACACAAACACACACACACGAAAACAAAAACACACAGAGACACACAAAAACAAAAACACACACACACACACAAACAAAAACGCACACACACACAAAAACAAAACACACACACAAACACACACACAAAAACACACACACACACGCACACACAAACAAAAACACACACAACACCAAAAACACACGCACACACACACACAAACAAAAGCACACACACACAAAAACAACAACATACACAAAAACAAAAACACACACAAAAACAAAAAAACACACAAAGACACACACACAGACCCACAAAAACAAAAACACACACAAAAACAAACACACACACACAAATACAAAAACACACACTAAAACAAACACACACACAGACACAAAAATAAAAACACACACAAAAACAAAAACACACACACGCACACACACAAACAAAAACACACATAAGAACAAACACACACACACACACGAACAAAAACACACACACACACACAAACAAAAAAAACACACCCACACACAAACAAAAACACACACAAAAACAAACACACACACACAAATACAAAAACACACACAAAAACAAACACACACACAGACACAAAAATAAAAACACACAAAAACAAAAACACACACACACACCGACAAAAACCAAAACACACACAAGAACAAACACACACACACAAACAAAAACACACACACACACACAAAAACAAAAACACACACAAAAACACACACACACACACACACAAACAAAAACACACACAAGAACAAACACACACACACAAAAAAACACACACACACACAAAAACAAAAACACACACAAAAACAAACACACACACACGCACAAAAACAAAAACACACACAAAAACAAACACACACAAACAAAAACAAACACACACGAAAACAAAAACACGCACAAAAACAAACACACACACAAAGACAAAAACACACACACAAACAAACACACACACACGCACAAAAACAAAAACACACACAAAAAAACCACACACACACAAAAACAAAAACACACACAAAAACAAAAACACACACAAAAACACACACACAAACAAAAACGCACACAAACACACACAGACACAAAAACAAAAACACACAAAAACAAAAGCACACAAACACACACACACGAAAACAAAAACACACACAAAAACAAAAACACACACACACACAAAAACAAAAACACACACAAAAACACACAGAGACACACAAAAACAAAAACATACACACACACAAACAAAAACGCACACACACACAAAAACACAAAAACAAAACACACACAAACACACACACAAAAACACACACACACACGCACACACAAACAAAAACACACACAACACCAAAAACACACGCACACACACACACAAACAAAAGCACACACACACAAACACACACACACAAAAACAAAAACATACACAAAAACAAAAACACACACAAAAACAAAAAAACACACAAAGACACACACACAGACCCACAAAAACAAAAACACACAGTAAAACAAACACACACACACAAATACAAAAACACACACTAAAACAAACACACACACAGACACAAAAATAAAAACACACACAAAAACAAAAACACACACACGCACACACACACAAACAAAAACACACACAAAAACAAACACACACACACACACCCACAAAAACAAAAACACACACAAGAACAAACACACACACACACGAACAAAAACACACACACACAAACAAAAAAACACACACACACACACAAACAAAAACACACACAAAAACAAACACACACACACAAATACAAAAACACACACAAAAACAAACACACACACAGACACAAAAATTATAACACACAAAAACAAAAACACACACACACACCGACAAAAACCAAAACACACACAAGAACAAACACACACACACAAACAAAAACACACACATACACACAAAACCAAAAACACACACAAAAACAAACACACACACACGCACAAAAACAAAAACACACACACAAAAACAAAAACACACACACACACAAGCAAAAACACACACAAAAACAAAAGCACACACACACGCAAAAACAAAAACACACACAAAAACAAAAACACACACACACACAAAAACAAAAAAACACACAAAGACACACACAGACACACAAAAACAAAAACACACACACAAACAAAAAGACACACACACAAAAACAAAAACGCACACACACACAAAAACAAAAACACACACAAAAACACACACAGACACACAAAAACAAAAACACACACAAAAACAATAACACACACACACACACAAAAACAGAAACGCGCACACACACAAAAACAAAACACACACACAAACACACACACACAAAAACACACACAAAAACAAACACACACACAATAACAAAAACAAAAACACACACACGCACACACACACAAAAACAAAAACACACTCAAAAACAAAAACGCACTCAAACACACACACACAAAAACAAAAACACACACAAAAACAAACACACACACAGACAAAAACACACACAAAAACAAACACACACACACACAAAGACAAAAACACCACAAAAACAAACACACACACACGTACAAAATCAAAAACACACACAAAAAAAACCACACACATACAAAAACAAACATACACACAAAAACAAAAACACACAAAATCAAAAACACACACAAAAACACACACACACACAAACAAAAACGCACACAAACACAAACACACACAAAAACAAAAACACACAAAAACAAAAGCACACAAACACACCTACACGAAAACAAAAACACACACAAAAAGAAAAACACACACACACACACAAAAACAAAAACAGACACAAAAAAAACACACACACACAAAAACAAAAACGCAGACACACACAACAACAAAACAAACACACAAACACAAACACAAATAAACACACACACACGCACACACAAACAAAAACACACACAACAACAAAAACACACGCACACAAACACACAAAAACAAAAACACACAAAAACAAAAGCACACAAACACACACACACGAAAACAAAAACACACACAAAAACCAAAACACACACACAAAAACAAAAACAGACACAAAAAACACACACACAAAAACAAAAACGCACACACACACAAAAACACACACACAAACACACACACACAAAAACACACACACACGCACACACAAACAAAAACACACACAACAACAAAAACACACGCACACACACACAAACAAAAGCACACACACACAAACACACACACACACAAACAAAAACATACACAAAAACAAAAACACACACACACACAAAAACATAAACACTCACACACACAAAAACAAAAACACACACACACAAAAACAAAAACACACACACACACACACAAAAAAAATATACACACAAAAACACACACACACACACAAAAACAAAAACGCACACAAAAACAAACACACACACACACACAAAAACAAAAACACACACAAAAACAAAAGCACACAAACACACACACACGAAAACCAAAACACACACAAAAACAAAAGCACACACACACAAAAAAACAAAAACGCATACACATACCAAAACAAAACACACACACAAATACACACACACAAAAACACACACACACGCACAAACAAAAACACACACAAAAACAAAAACACACACACACCCACAAAGACAAAAACGCACACAAAAACAAACACACACACACACACAAAAACAAAAACACACACAAAAACAAAAGCACGCAAACACACACACACGAAAACCAAAACACACACAAAAACAAAAGCACACACACACAAAAAAACAAAAACGCATACACATACCAAAACAAAACACACACACAAATACACACACACAAAAACACACACACACGCACAAACAAAAACACACACAAAAACAAACACACACACACGCACAAAAACAAAAACACACACACAAAAACAAAAACACACACACACACAAGCAAAAACACACACAAAAACAAAAGCACACACACACAAACACACACACACGCAAAAACAAAAACACACACACAAAAATAAAAACGCACACACACACAAAAACAAAACACACACACAAACACACACACACAAAAACACACACACACGCACACACAAACAAAAACACACACAACAACAATAACACACGCACAGACACACACACAAACAAAAGCACACACACTAAAACACACACACAAACAGAAACAAAAACATACACAAAAACAAAAGCACACACACACACAAAAACATAAACACACACAAAAACAAAAACACACACACACAAAAACAAAAACACACACACACACAAAAAAAATATACACACAAAAACAAACACACACACACAAAAACAAAAACTCACACAAAAACAAACACACACACAGACACAAAAATAAAAACACACACAAAAACAAAAACACACACACGCACTCAAAAACAAAAACACACACACACACACAAACAAAAACGCACACAAACACACACACACACAAAAACAAAAACACACACAAAAACAAAAGCACACAAACACACACACACGAAAACCAAAACGCACACACACACAAAAAAACAAAAACGCATACACATACCAAAACAAAACACACACACACACACACACACACACAAAAACACACACACACGCACAAACAAAAACACACACAAAAACAAAAACACACACACACCCACAAAGACAAAAACACACACAAGAACAAACAGACACACACACAAACAAAAACACACACACGAAAACAAAAACACACACAAATACAAACACACACACACAAAGACAAAAACACACTCAAAAACAAACACACACACGCACAAAAACAAAAACACACACAAAAAAACCACACACACACAAAAACAAACATACACACAAAAACAAAAACACACGCACACAAAAACAAAAACACACACAAAAACAAAAACACACACAAAAACACACACACACACAAACAAAAACGCACACAAAAACAAAAACACACACACACACAAAAACAAAAACACACACAAAAACACACAGAGACACACAAAAACAAAAACACACACAAAAACAAAAACGCACACACACACAAAAACAAAACAGACACACAAACACACACACACAAAAACACACACATACACGCACACACAACCAAAAACACACACAACAACAAAAACACACGCACACACACACACACAAACAAAAGCACACACACACAAACACACACACACACAAAAACAAAAACATATACAAAAACAAAAACACACACAAAAACAAAAAAACACACACACAGACACAGAAAAACAAAAACACACACAAAAACAAACACACAAATACAAAAACACACACAAAGACAAACACACACACAGAAACAAAAATAAAAACACACTCACGCTCACACACACAAACAAAAACACACACAAAAACAAACAAACACACACACACACACACAAAAACACACACAAGAACAAACACACACACACACACACAAACAAACACACACACACACAAAAACAAAAACACACACAAAAACAAACACACACACACAAATACAAAAATACACACAAAAACAAACACACACACAGACACAAAAATAAAAACACACACAAAAACAAAAACACACACACGCACACACACACAAACAAAAACACACACAAAAACAAACACACACTCCCACAAAAACAAAAACACACACAAGAACAAACACACACACACACAAACAAACACACACACACACAAAAACAAAAACAAACACACACACACACAAACAAAAACACACACACACAAACAAAAACACACACAAAAACAAACACACACACACAAAGACAAAAACACACACAAAAACAAACCCACACACACGCACAAAAACAAAAACACACACAAAAAAAACCACACACACACAAAAACAAACATACACACAAAAACAAAAACACACACACACAAAAACAAAAACACACACAAAAACACACACCCACACACACAAAGAAAAACACACACAAGAACAAACACACACACACAAACAAAAACACACACACACACACACAAACAAAAACACACACACACAAAAACAAAAACACACACACACACAAAAAAAATATACACACAAAAACAAACAGACACACACAAAAACAAAAACACACACAAAAACAAAAACACACACAGACACAAAAATAAAAACACACACAAAAACAAAAACACACACACGCACTCAAAAACAAAAACACACACACACAAACAAAAACGCACACAAACACACACACACACAAAAACAAAAGCACACAAACACACACACACGAAAACCAAAACACACACAAAAAAAACATACACACACACACAAAAACAAAAACGCACACAAAAACAAAAACACACACACAAAAACAAAAACACACACACACACAAGCAAAAACACACACAAAAACAAAAGCACACACACACAAACACACACACACGCAAAAACAAAAACACACACACAAAAATAAAAACGCACACACACACAAAAACAAAACACACACACAAACACACACACACAAAAACACACACACACGCACACACAAACAAAAACACACACAACAACAAAAACACACGCACAGACACACACACAAACAAAAGCACACACACTAAAACACACACACAAACAAAAACAAAAACATACACAAAAACAAAAGCACACACACACACAAAAACATAAACACACACAAAAACAAAAACACACACACACAAAAACAAAAACACACACACACACAAAAAAAATATACACACAAAAACAAACACACACACACAAAAACAAAAACTCACACAAAAACAAACACACACACAGACACAAAAATAAAAACACACACAAAAACAAAAACACACACACGCACTCAAAAACAAAAACACACACACACACACAAACAAAAACGCACACAAACACACACACACACAAAAACAAAAACACACACAAAAACAAAAGCACACAAACACACACACACGAAAACCAAAACACACACAAAAAAAACATACACACACACACAAAAACAAAAACGCACACAAAAACAAAAGCACACACACACAAAAAAACAAAAACGCATACACATACCAAAACAAAACACACACACACACACACACACACACACAAAAACACACACACACGCACAAACAAAAACACACACAAAAACAAAAACACACACACACCCACAAAGACAAAAACACACACAAGAACAAACAGACACACACACAAACAAAAACACACACACGAAAACAAAAACACACACAAATACAAACACACACACACAAAGACAAAAACACACTCAAAAACAAACACACACACGCACAAAAACAAAAACACACACAAAAAAACCACACACACACAAAAACAAACATACACACAAAAACAAAAACACACGCACACAAAAACAAAAACACACACAAAAACAAAAACACACACAAAAACACACACACACACAAACAAAAACGCACACAAAAACAAAAACACACACACACACAAAAACAAAAACACACACAAAAACACACAGAGACACACAAAAACAAAAACACACACAAAAACAAAAACGCACACACACACAAAAACAAAACAGACATACAAACACACACACACAAAAACACACACATACACGCACACACAACCAAAAACACACACAACAACAAAAACACACGCACACACACACACACAAACAAAAGCACACACACACAAACACACACACACACAAAAACAAAAACATATACAAAAACAAAAACACACACAAAAACAAAAAAACACACAAAGACACACACACAGACACAGAAAAACAAAAACACACACAAAAACAAACACACAAATACAAAAACACACACAAAGACAAACACACACACAGAAACAAAAATAAAAACACACTCACGCTCACACACACAAACAAAAACACACACAAAAACAAACAAACACACACACACACACACAAAAACACACACAAGAACAAACACACACACACACACAAACAAACACACACACACACACAAAAACAAAAACACACACAAAAACAAACACACACACACAAATACAAAAATACACACAAAAACAAACACACACACAGACACAAAAATAAAAACACACACAAAAACAAAAACACACACACGCACACACACACAAACAAAAACACACACAAAAACAAACACACACACCCACAAAAACAAAAACACACACAAGAACAAACACACACACACAAACAAACACACACACACACAAAAACAAAAACAAACACACACACACACAAACAAAAACACACACACACAAACAAAAACACACACAAAAACAAACACACACACACAAAAACACACACAAAAACAAACCCACACACACGCACAAAAACAAAAACACACACAAAAAAAACCACACACACACAAAAACAAACATACACACAAAAACAAAAACACACACACACAAAAACAAAAACACACACAAAAACACACACAAAAACACACACCCACACACACAAAGAAAAACACACACAAGAACAAACACACACACACAAACAAAAACACACACACACACACACAAACAAAAACACACACACACAAAAACAAAAACACACACACACACAAAAAAAATATACACACAAAAACAAACAGACACACACAAAAACAAAAACACACACAAAAACAAAAACACACACAGACACAAAAATAAAAACACACACAAAAACAAAAACACACACACGCACTCAAAAACAAAAACACACACACACAAACAAAAACGCACACAAACACACACACACACAAAAACAACAACACACACAAAAACAAAAGCACACAAACACACACACACGAAAACCAAAACACACACAAAAAAAACATACACACACACACAAAAACAAAAACGCACACAAAAACAAAAGCACACACACACAAAAAAACAAAAACGCATACACATACCAAAACAAAACACACACACAAACACACACACACAAAAACACACACACAGGCACAAACAAAAACACACACAAAAACAAAAACAAACACACACCCACAAAGACAAAAACACACACAAGAACAAACAGACACACACACAAACAAAAACACACACACACGAAAACAAAAACACACACAAAAACAAACACACACACACAAAGACAAAAACATACTCAAAAACAAACACACACACACGCACAAAAACAGAAACACACACAAAAAAAACCACACACACACAAAAACAAACATACACACAAAAACAAAAACACACGCACACAAAAACAAAAACACACACAAAAACAAAAACACACACAAAAACACACACACACACAAACAAAAACGCACACAAAAACAAAAACACACACACACACAAAAACAAAAACACACACAAAAACACACAGAGACACACAAAAACAAAAACACACACAAAAACAAAAACGCACACACACACAAAAACAAAACAGACACACAAACACACACACACAAAAACAAACACAACCAAAAACACACACAACAACAAAAACACACGCACACACACACACACAAACAAAAGCACACACACACAAACACACACACACACAAAAACAAAAACATATACAAAAACAAAAAGACACACAAAAACAAAAAAACACACAAAGACACACACACAGACACAGAAAAACAAAAACACACACAAAAACAAAAACACACTCACGCTCACACACACAAACAAAAACACACACAAAAACAAACACACACACACACACAAAAACAAAAACACACACAAGAACAAACACACACACACACACACAAACAAAAACACACACACACACAAAAACAAAAACACACACAAAAACAAACACACACACACAAATACAAAAATACACACAAAAACAAACACACACACAGACACAAAAATAAAAACACACACAAAAACAAAAACACACACACGCACACACACACAAACAAAAACACACACAAAAACAAACACACACACACACACCCACAAAAACAAAAACACACACAAGAACAAACACACACACACACAAACAAAAACACACACACACACAAAAAAAAACACACACACACAAACAAAAACACACACACACACAAACAAAAACACACACAAAAACAAACACACACACAAAGACAAAAACACACACAAAAAAAAACCCACACACACGCACAAAAACAAAAACACACACAAAAAAAACCACACACACACAAAAACAAACATACACACAAAAACAAAAACACACACACACACACACACAAACAAAAACACACACAAGAACAAACACACACACACACACAAAAACAAAAACACACACAAGAACAAACACACACACACACACACAAACAAAAACACACACACACACAAAAACAAAAACACACACAAAAACAAACACACACACACAAATACAAAAATACACACAAAAAAAACCACACACACACAAAAACAAACATACACACAAAAAAAAACACACACACACAAAAACAAAAACACACACAAAAACAAAAACACACACAAAAACACACACACACAAACAAAAACGCACACAAACACACACACACACAAAAACAAAAACACACACAAAAACAAACACACACACACAAATACAAAAATACACACAAAAAAAACCACACACACACAAAAACAAACATACACACAAAAAAAAACACACACACACAAAAACAAAAACACACACAAAAACAAAAACACACACAAAAACACACACACACAAACAAAAACGCACACAAACACACACACACACAAAAACAAAAACACACAAAAACAAAAGCACACAAACACACACACACGAAAACAAAAACACACAGAGACACACAAAAACAAAAACACACACACACACACAAACAAAAACGCACACACAGACAAAAACAAAACACACACACAAACACACACACAAAAACACACACACACACGCACACACAAACAAAAACACACACAACACCAAAAACACACGCACACACACACACAAACAAAAGCACACACACACAAACACACACACACAAAAACAACAACATACACAAAAACAAAAACACACACAAAAACAAAAAAACACACAAAGACACACACACAGACCCACAAAAACAAAAACACACACAAAAACAAACACACACACACAAATACAAAAACACACACTAAAACAAACACACACACAGACACAAAAATAAAAACACACACAAAAACAAAAACACACACACGCACACACACAAACAAAAACACACACAAAAACAAACACACACACCCACAAAAACAAAAACACACATAAGAACAAACACACACACACTCACGAACAAAAACACACACACACACACAAACAAAAAAAACACACCCACACACAAACAAAAACACACACAAAAACAAACACACACACACAAATACAAAAACACACACAAAAACAAACACACACACAGACACAAAAATAAAAACACACAAAAACAAAAACACACACACACACCGACAAAAACCAAAACACACACAAGAACAAACACACACACACAAACAAAAACACACACACACACACAAAAACAAAAACACACACAAAAACACACACACACACACACACAAACAAAAACACACACAAGAACAAACACACACACACAAAAAAACACACACACACACAAAAACAAAAACAAACACACACACACGCACAAAAACAAAAACACACACAAAAACAAACACACACAAACAAAAACAAACACACACGAAAACAAAAACACGCACAAAAACAAACACACACACAAAGACAAAAACACACACAAAAACAAACACACACACACGCACAAAAACAAAAACACACACAAAAAAACCACACACACACAAAAACAAACATACACACAAAAAAACACACACACACAAAAACAAAAACACACACAAAAACAAAAACACACACAAAAACACACACACAAACAAAAACGCACACAAACACACACAGACACAAAAACAAAAACACACAAAAACAAAAGCACACAAACACACACACACGAAAACAAAAACACACACAAAAACAAAAACACACACACACACAAAAACAAAAACACACACAAAAACACACAGAGACACACAAAAACAAAAACACACACACACAAACAAAAACGCACACACACACAAAAACACAAAAACAAAACACACACAAACACACACACAAAAACACACACACACACGCACACACAAACAAAAACACACACAACACCAAAAACACACGCACACACACACACAAACAAAAGCACACACACACAAACACACACACACAAAAACAAAAACATACACAAAAACAAAAACACACACAAAAACAAAAAAACACACAAAGACACACACACAGACCCACAAAAACAAAAACACACAGTAAAACAAACACACACACACAAATACAAAAACACACACTAAAACAAACACACACACAGACACAAAAATAAAAACACACACAAAAACAAAAACACACACACGCACACACACACAAACAAAAACACACACAAAAACAAACACACACACCCACAAAAACAAAAACACACACACACACACAAACAAAAACACACACAAAAACAAACACACACACACAAATACAAAAACACACACAAAAACAAACACACACACAGACACAAAAATTATAACACACAAAAACAAAAACACACACACACACCGACAAAAACCAAAACACACACAAGAACAAACACACACACACAAACAAAAACACACACATACACACAAAACCAAAAGCACACACAAAAACAAACACACACACACGCACAAAAACAAAAACACACACACAAAAACAAAAACACACACACACACAAGCAAAAACACACACAAAAACAAAAGCACACACACACAAACACACACACACGCAAAAACAAAAACACACACAAAAACAAAAACACACACACACACAAAAACAAAAAAACACACAAAGACACACACAGACACACAAAAACAAAAACACACACACAAACAAAAAGACACACACACAAAAACAAAAACGCACACACACACAAAAACAAAAACACACACAGACACACAAAAACAAAAACACACACAAAAACAATAACACACACACACACACAAAAACAAAAACGCGCACACACACAAAAACAAAACACACACACAAAAACACACACAAAAACAAACACACACACAATAACAAAAACAAAAACACACACACGCACACACACACAAAAACAAAAACACACTCAAAAACAAAAACGCACTCAAACACACACACACAAAAACAAAAACACACACAAAAACAAACACACACACAGACAAAAACACACACAAAAACAAACACACACACACACAAAGACAAAAACACCACAAAAACAAACACACACACACGTACAAAATCAAAAACACACACAAAAAAAACCACACACATACAAAAACAAACATACACACAAAAACAAAAACACACAAAATCAAAAACACACACAAAAACACACACACACACAAACAAAAACGCACACAAACACAAACACACACAAAAACAAAAACACACAAGAACAAAAGCACACAAACACACATACACGAAAACAAAAACACACACAAAAAGAAAAACACACACACACACACAAAAACAAAAACAGACACAAAAAAAACACACACACACAAAAACAAAAACGCAGACACACACAACAACAAAACAAACACACAAACACAAACACAAATAAACACACACACACGCACACACAAACAAAAACACACACAACAACAAAAACACACGCACACAAACACACACACACACAAAAACAAAAACACACAAAAACAAAAGCACACAAACACACACACACGAAAACAAAAACACACACAAAAACCAAAACACACACACAAAAACAAAAACAGACACAAAAAAACACACACACAAAAACAAAAACGCACACACACACAAAAACACACACACAAACACACACACACAAAAACACACACACACGCACACACAAACAAAAACACACACAACAACAAAAACACACGCACACACACACAAACAAAAGCACACACACACAAACACACACACACACAAACAAAAACATACACAAAAACAAAAACACACACACACACAAAAACATAAACACACACACACACAAAAACAAAAACACACACACACAAAAACAAAAACACACACACACACACACAAAAAAAATATACACACAAAAACACACACACACACACAAAAACAAAAACGCACACAAAAACAAACACACACACACACACACAAAAACAAAAACACACACAAAAACAAAAGCACACAAACACACACACACGAAAACCAAAACACACACAAAAACAAAAGCACACACACACAAAAAAACAAAAACGCATACACATACCAAAACAAAACACACACACAAATACACACACACAAAAACACACACACACGCACAAACAAAAACACACACAAAAACAAAAACACACACACACCCACAAAGACAAAAACGCACACAAAAACAAACACACACACACACACAAAAACAAAAACACACACAAAAACAAAAGCACACAAACACACACACACGAAAACCAAAACACACACAAAAACAAAAGCACACACACACAAAAAAACAAAAACGCATACACATACCAAAACAAAACACACACACAAATACACACACACAAAAACACACACACACGCACAAACAAAAACACACACAAAAACAAACACACACACACGCACAAAAACAAAAACACACACACAAAAACAAAAACACACACACACACAAGCAAAAACACACACAATAACAAAAGCACACACACACAAACACACACACACGCAAAAACAAAAACACACACAAAAACAAAAACACACACACACACAAAAACAAAAAAACACACAAAGACACACACAGACACACAAAAACAAAAACACACACACAAACAAAAAGACACACACACAAAAACAAAAACGCACACACACACAAAAACAAAAACACACACAAAAACACACACAGACACACAAAAACAAAAACACACACAAAAACAATAACACACACACACACACAAAAACAAAAACGCGCACACACACAAAAACAAAACACACACGCAAACACACACACACAAAAACACACACAAAAACAAACACACACACAATAACAAAAACAAAAACACACACACGCACACACACACAAAAACAAAAACACACTCAAAAACAAAAACGCACTCAAACACACACACACAAAAACAAAAACACACACAAAAACAAACATACACACAGACAAAAACACACACAAAAACAAACACACACACACACAAAGACAAAAACACCACAAAAACAAACACACACACACGTACAAAATCAAAAACACACACAAAAAAAACCACACACATACAAAAACAAACATACACACAAAAACAAAAACACACAAAATCAAAAACACACACAAAAACACACACACACACAAACAAAAACGCACACAAACACACACAAAAACAAAAACACACAAAAACAAAAGCACACAAACACACATACACGAAAACAAAAACACACACAAAAAGAAAAACACACACACAAAAACAAAAACAGACACAAAAAAA
Organism: Scyliorhinus torazame; assembly: GCF_047496885.1. Lineage (NCBI taxonomy): Eukaryota > Metazoa > Chordata > Chondrichthyes > Carcharhiniformes > Scyliorhinidae > Scyliorhinus > Scyliorhinus torazame. The sequence continues at coordinate 48,047,523 of NC_092731.1, forward strand.
ACACACACACACAAAAACAAAAACGCAGACACACACAACAACAAAACAAACACACAAACACAAACACAAATAAACACACACACACGTACACACAAACAAAAACACACACAACAACAAAAACACACGCACACAAACACACACACACACAAAAACAAAAACACACAAAAACAAAAGCACACAAACACACACACACGAAAACAAAAACACACACAAAAACCAAAACACACACACAAAAACAAAGACGCACACACACACAAAAACACACACACAAACACACACACACAAAAACACACACACACGCACACACAAACAAAAACACACACAAAAACAAAAACACACGCACACACACACAAACAAAAGCACACACACACAAACACACACACACAAACAAAAACATACACAAAAACAAAAACACACACACACACAAAAACATAAACACACACACACACAAAAACAAAAACACACACACACAAAAACAAAAACACACACAAAAAAAATATACACACAAAAACACACACACACACACAAAAACAAAAACGCACACAAAAACAAACACACACACACACACAAAAACAAAAACACACACAAAAACAAAAGCACACAAGCACACACACACGAAAACCAAAACACACACAAAAACAAAAGCACACACACACAAAAAAACAAAAACGCATACACATACCAAAACAAAACACACACACAAATACACACACACAAAAACACACACACATGCACAAACAAAAACACACACAAAAACAAAAACACACACACACCCACAAAGACAAAAACACACACAAGAACAAACAGACACACACACAAACAAAAACACACACACACGAAAACAAAAACACACACAAAAACAAACACACACACACAAAAAAACACACACGCACAAAAACAAAAACACACACACAAAAAAACACACACACACAAAAACAAAAACACACACACACACACACAAAAACAAAAACAAAAACACACACACGCATACACACACAAAAACAAAAACACACACAAAAACAAAAACGCACACACAGACAAAAACAAAACACACACACAAACACACACACAAAAACACACACACACACGCACACACAAACAAAAACACACACAACACCAAAAACACACGCACACACACACAAACAAAAGCACACACACACAAACACACACACACAAAAACAACAACATACACAAAAACAAAAACACACACAAAAACAAAAAAACACACAAAGACACACACACAGACCCACAAAAACAAAAACACACACAAAAACAAACACACACACACAAATACAAAAACACACACTAAAACAAACACACACACAGACACAAAAATAAAAACACACACAAAAACAAAAACACACACACGCACACACACAAACAAAAACACACACAAAAACAAACACACACACCCACAAAAACAAAAACACACATAAGAACAAACACACACACACTCACGAACAAAAACACACACACACACACAAACAAAAAAAACACACCCACACACAAACAAAAACACACACAAAAACAAACACACACACACAAATACAAAAACACACACAAAAACAAAAACACACACACACACAAGCAAAAACACACACAAAAACAAAAGCACACACACACAAACACACACACACGCAAAAACAAAAACACACACAAAAACAAAAACACACACACACACAAAAACAAAAAAACACACAAAGACACACACAGACACACAAAAACAAAAACACACACACAAACAAAAAGACACACACACAAAAACAAAAACGCACACACACACAAAAACAAAAACACACACAGACACACAAAAACAAAAACACACACAAAAACAATAACACACACACACACACAAAAACAAAAACGCGCACACACACAAAAACAAAACACACACACAAAAACACACACAAAAACAAACACACACACAATAACAAAAACAAAAACACACACACGCACACACACACAAAAACAAAAACACACTCAAAAACAAAAACGCACTCAAACACACACACACAAAAACAAAAACACACACAAAAACAAACACACACACAGACAAAAACACACACAAAAACAAACACACACACACACAAAGACAAAAACACCACAAAAACAAACACACACACACGTACAAAATCAAAAACACACACAAAAAAACCCACACACATACAAAAACAAACATACACACAAAAACAAAAACACACAAAATCAAAAACACACACAAAAACACACACACACACAAACAAAAACGCACACAAACACACACAAAAACAAAAACACACAAAAACAAAAGCACACAAACACACATACACGAAAACAAAAACACACACAAAAAGAAAAACACACACACAAAAACAAAAACAGACACAAAAAAAACACACACACACAAAAACAAAAACGCAGACACACACAACAACAAAACAAACACACAAACACAAACACAAATAAACACACACACACGCACACACAAACAAAAACACACACAACAACAAAAACACACGCACACAAACACACACACACACAAAAACAAAAACACACAAAAACAAAAGCACACAAACACACACACACGAAAACAAAAACACACACAAAAACCAAAACACACACACAAAAACAAAGACGCACACACACACAAAAACACACACACAAACACACACACACAAAAACACACACACACGCACACACAAACAAAAACACACACAACAACAAAAACACACGCACACACACACAAACAAAAGCACACACACACAAACACACACACACAAACAAAAACATACACAAAAACAAAAACACACACACACACAAAAACATAAACACACACACACACAAAAACAAAAACACACACACACAAAAACAAAAACACACACAAAAAAAATATACACACAAAAACACACACACACACACAAAAACAAAAACGCACACAAAAACAAACACACACACACACACAAAAACAAAAACACACACAAAAACAAAAGCACACAAGCACACACACACGAAAACCAAAACACACACAAAAACAAAAGCACACACACACAAAAAAACAAAAACGCATACACATACCAAAACAAAACACACACACAAATACACACACACAAAAACACACACACATGCACAAACAAAAACACACACAAAAACAAAAACACACACACACCCACAAAGACAAAAACACACACAAGAACAAACAGACACACACACAAACAAAAACACACACACACGAAAACAAAAACACACACAAAAACAAACACACACACACAAAAAAACACACACGCACAAAAACAAAAACACACACAAAAAAAAACACACACACACAAAAACAAAAACACACACACACACACACAAAAACAAAAACAAAAACACACACACGCATACACACACAAAAACAAAAACACACACAAAAACAAAAACGCACACACAGACAAAAACAAAACACACACACAAACACACACACAAAAACACACACACACACGCACACACAAACAAAAACACACACAACACCAAAAACACACGCACACACACACAAAAAAAAGCACACACACACAAACACACACACACAAAAACAACAACATACACAAAAACAAAAACACACACAAAAACAAAAAAACACACAAAGACACACACACAGACCCACAAAAACAAAAACACACACAAAAACAAACACACACACACAAATACAAAAACACACACTAAAACAAACACACACACAGACACAAAAATAAAAACACACACAAAAACAAAAACACACACACGCACACACACAAACAAAAACACACACAAAAACAAACACACACACCCACAAAAACAAAAACACACATAAGAACAAACACACACACACTCACGAACAAAAACACACACACACACACAAACAAAAAAAACACACCCACACACAAACAAAAACACACACAAAAACAAACACACACACACAAATACAAAAACACACACAAAAACAAACACACACACAGACACAAAAATAAAAACACACAAAAACAAAAACACACACACACACCGACAAAAACCAAAACACACACAAGAACAAACACACACACACAAACAAAAACACACACACACACACAAAAACAAAAACACACAGAAAAACACACACACACACACACACAAACAAAAACACACACAAGAACAAACACACACACACAAAAAAACACACACACACACAAAAACAAAAACACACACAAAAACAAACACACACACCCGCACAAAAACAAAAACACACACAAAAACAAACACACACAATCAAAAACAAACACACACGAAAACAAAAACACGCACAAAAACAAACACACACACAAAGACAAAAACACACACAAAAACAAACACACACACACGCACAAAAACAAAAACACACACAAAAAAACCACACACACACAAAAACAAACATACACACAAAAAAACACACACACACAAAAACAAAAACACACACAAAAACAAAAACACACACAAAAACACACACACAAACAAAAACGCACACAAACACACACAGACACAAAAACAAAAACACACAAAAACAAAAGCACACAAACACACACACACGAAAACAAAAACACACACAAAAACAAAAACACACACACACACAAAAACAAAAACACACACAAAAACACACAGAGACACACAAAAACAAAAACACACACACACACAAACAAAAACGCACACACACACAAAAACACAAAAACAAAACACACACAAACACACACACAAAAACACACACACACACGCACACACAAACAAAAACACACACAACACCAAAAACACACGCACACACACACACAAACAAAAGCACACACACACAAACACACACACACAAAAACAAAAACATACACAAAAACAAAAACACACACAAAAACAAAAAAACACACAAAGACACACACACAGACCCACAAAAACAAAAACACACAGTAAAACAAACACACACACACAAATACAAAAACACACACTAAAACAAACACACACACAGACACAAAAATAAAAACACACACAAAAACAAAAACACACACACGCACACACACACAAACAAAAACACACACAAAAACAAACACACACACACACACCCACAAAAACAAAAACACACACAAGAACAAACACACACACACACGAACAAAAACACACACACACAAACAAAAAAACACACACACACACACAAACAAAAACACACACAAAAACAAACACACACACACAAATACAAAAACACACACAAAAACAAACACACACACAGACACAAAAATTATAACACACAAAAACAAAAACACACACACACACCGACAAAAACCAAAACACACACAAGAACAAACACACACACACAAACAAAAACACACACATACACACAAAACCAAAAACACACACAAAAACAAACACACACACACGCACAAAAACAAAAACACACACACAAAAACAAAAACACACACACACACAAGCAAAAACACACACAAAAACAAAAGCACACACACACAAACACACACACACGCAAAAACAAAAACACACACAAAAACAAAAACACACACACACACAAAAACAAAAAAACACACAAAGACACACACAGACACACAAAAACAAAAACACACACACAAACAAAAAGACACACACACAAAAACAAAAACGCACACACACACAAAAACAAAAACACACACAAAAACACACACAGACACACAAAAACAAAAACACACACAAAAACAATAACACACACACACACACAAAAACAAAAACGCGCACACACACAAAAACAAAACACACACACAAACACACACACACAAAAACACACACAAAAACAAACACACACACAATAACAAAAACAAAAACACACACACGCACACACACACAAAAACAAAAACACACTCAAAAACAAAAACGCACTCAAACACACACACACAAAAACAAAAACACACACAAAAACAAACACACACACAGACAAAAACACACACAAAAACAAACACACACACACACAAAGACAAAAACACCACAAAAACAAACACACACACACGTACGAAATCAAAAACACACACAAAAAAAACCACACACATACAAAAACAAACATACACACAAAAACAAAAACACACAAAATCAAAAACACACACAAAAACACACACACACACAAACAAAAACGCACACAAACACAAACACACACAAAAACAAAAACACACAAAAACAAAAGCACACAAACACACATACACGAAAACAAAAACACACACAAAAAGAAAAACACACACACACACACAAAAACAAAAACAGACACAAAAAAAACACACACACACAAAAACAAAAACGCAGACACACACAACAACAAAACAAACACACAAACACAAACACAAATAAACACACACACACGCACACACAAACAAAAACACACACAACAACAAAAACACACGCACACAAACACACACACACACAAAAACAAAAACACACAAAAACAAAAGCACACAAACACACACACACGAAAACAAAAACACACACAAAAACCAAAACACACACACAAAAACAAAAACAGACACAAAAAAACACACACACAAAAACAAAAACGCACACACACACAAAAACACACACACAAACACACACACACAAAAACACACACACACGCACACACAAACAAAAACACACACAACAACAAAAACACACGCACACACACACAAACAAAAGCACACACACACAAACACACACACACACAAACAAAAACATACACAAAAACAAAAACACACACACACACAAAAACATAAACACACACACACACAAAAACAAAAACACACACACACAAAAACAAAAACACACACACACACACACAAAAAAAATATACACACAAAAACACACACACACACACAAAAACAAAAACGCACACAAAAACAAACACACACACACACACAAAAACAAAAACACACACAAAAACAAAAGCACACAAACACAAACACACGAAAACCAAAACACACACAAAAACAAAAGCACACACACACAAAAAAACAAAAACGCATACACATACCAAAACAAAACACACACACAAATACACACACACAAAAACACACACACACGCACAAACAAAAACACACACAAAAACAAAAACACACACACACCCACAAAGACAAAAACGCACACAAAAACAAACACACACACACACACAAAAACAAATACACACACAAAAACAAAAGCACACAAACACACACACACGAAAACCAAAACACACACAAAAACAAAAGCACACACACACAAAAAAACAAAAACGCATACACATACCAAAACAAAACACACACACAAATACACACACACAAAAACACACACACACGCACAAACAAAAACACACACAAAAACAAACACACACACACGCACAAAAACAAAAACACACACACAAAAACAAAAACACACACACACACAAGCAAAAACACACACAATAACAAAAGCACACACACACAAACACACACACACGCAAAAACAAAAACACACACAAAAACAAAAACACACACACACACAAAAACAAAAAAACACACAAAGACACACACAGACACACAAAAACAAAAACACACACACAAACAAAAAGACACACACACAAAAACAAAAACGCACACACACACAAAAACAAAAAAACACACAAAAACACACACAGACACACAAAAACAAAAACACACACAAAAACAATAACACACACACACACACAAAAACAAAAACGCGCACACACACAAAAACAAAACACACACACAAACACACACACACAAAAACACACACAAAAACAAACACACACACAATAACAAAAACAAAAACACACACACGCACACACACACAAAAACAAAAACACACTCAAAAACAAAAACGCACTCAAACACACACACACAAAAACAAAAACCCACACAAAAACAAACACACACACAGACAAAAACACACACAAAAACAAACACACACACACACAAAGACAAAAACACCACAAAAACAAACACACACACACATACAAAATCAAAAACACACACAAAAAAAACCACACACATACAAAAACAAACATACACACAAAAACAAAAACACACAAAATCAAAAACACACACAAAAACACACACACACACAAACAAAAACGCACACAAACACAAACACACACAAAAACAAAAACACACAAAAACAAAAGCACACAAACACACATACACGAAAACAAAAACACACACAAAAAGAAAAACACACACACACACACAAAAACAAAAACAGACACAAAAAAAACACACACACACAAAAACAAAAACGCAGACACACACAACAACAAAACAAACACACAAACACAAACACAAATAAACACACACACACGCACACACAAACAAAAACACACACAACAACAAAAACACACGCACACAAACACACACACACACAAAAACAAAAACACACAAAAACAAAAGCACACAAACACACACACACGAAAACAAAAACACACACAAAAACCAAAACACACACACAAAAACAAAGACGCACACACACACAAAAACACACACACAAACACACACACACAAAAACACACACACACGCACACACAAACAAAAACACACACAACAACAAAAACACACGCACACACACACAAACAAAAGCACACACACACAAACACACACACACAAACAAAAACATACACAAAAACAAAAACACACACACACACAAAAAAATAAACACACACACACAAAAACAAAAACACACACACACAAAAACAAAAACACACACAAAAAAAATATACACACAAAAACACACACACACACACAAAAACAAAAACGCACACAAAAACAAACACACACACACACACAAAAACAAAAACACACACAAAAACAAAAGCACACAAGCACACACACACGAAAACCAAAACACACACAAAAACAAAAGCACACACACACAAAAAAACAAAAACGCATACACATACCAAAACAAAACACACACACAAATACACACACACAAAAACACACACACACGCACAAACAAAAACACACACAAAAACAAAAACACACACACACCCACAAAGACAAAAACACACACAAGAACAAACAGACACACACACAAACAAAAACACACACACACGAAAACAAAAACACACACAAAAACAAACACACACACACAAAAAAACACACACGCACAAAAACAAAAACACACACAAAAAAAACACACACACACAAAAACAAAAACACACACACACACACACAAAAACAAAAACAAAAACACACACACGCATACACACACAAAAACAAAAACACACACAAAAACAAAAACGCACACACACACAAAAACAAAACAGACACACAAGCACACATACACAAAAACACACACATACACGCACACACAACCAAAAACACACACAACAACAAAAACACACGCACACACACACAAAAACAAAAGCACACACACACAAACACACACACACACAAAAACAAAAACATATACAAAAACAAAAACACACACAAAAACAAAAAAACACACAAAGACACACACACAGACACACAAAAACAAAAACACACACAAAAACAAACACACACACACAAATACAAAAACACACACAAAGACAAACACACACACAGAAACAAAAATAAAAACACACACAAAAACAAAAACACACTCACGCTCACACACACAAACAAAAACACACACAAAAACAAAAACACACACAAAAACAGACACACACACACACACCCACAAAAACAAAAACACACACAAGAACAAACACACACACACACAAAAACAAAAACACACACAAGAACAAAAACAAAAACAAACACACACACACACAAACAAAAACACACACACACTCAAACAAAAACACACACAAAAACAAACACACACACACGAAGACAAAAACACACACAAAAACAAACACACACACACGCACAAAAACAAAAACACACACAAAAAAAACCACACACACACAAAAACAAACATACACACAAAAACAAAAACACACACACACAAAAACAAAAACACACACAAAAACAAAAACACACACAAAAACACACACACACACACACACAAACAAAAACACACACAAGAACAAACACACACACACAAACAAAAACACACACACACACAAAAACAAAAACACACACAAAAACAAACACACACACACGCACAAAAACAAAAACACACACAAAAACAAACACACACAAACAAAAACAAACACACACGAAAACAAAAACACACACAAAAACAAACACACACACACAAAAACAAACATACACACAAAAAAACACACACACACAAAAACAAAAACACACACAAAAACAAAAACACACACAAAAACACACACACTCAAACAAAAACGCACACAAACACACACACACACAAAAACAAAAACACACAAAAACAAAAGCACACAAACACACACACACGAAAACAAAAACAGACACAAAAACAAAAACACACACACACACAAAAACAAAAACACACACAAAAACACACAGAGACACACAAAAACAAAAACACACACAAACACACACACAAAAACACACACACACACGCACACACAAACAAAAACACACACAACACCAAAAACACACGCACACACACACACAAACAAAAGCACACACACACAAACACACACACACAAAAACAAAAACATACACAAAAACAAAAACACACACAAAAACAAAAAAACACACAAATACACACACACAGACCCACAAAAACAAAAACACACACAAAAACAAACACACACAAATACAAAAACACACACTAAAACAAACACACACACAGGCACAAAAATAAAAACACACACAAAAACAAAAACACACACACGCACACACACACAAACAAAAACACACACAAAAACAAACACACACACACACCCACAAAAACAAAAACACACACAAGAACAAACACACACACACAAGAACAAAAACACACACACACACACACACAAACAAAAAAACACACAAAGACACACACACAGACCCAAAAAACAAAAACACACAGTAAAACAAACACACGCACACAAATACAAAAACACACACTAAAACAAACACACACACAGACACAAAAATAAAAACACACACAAAAACAAAATCACACACACGCACACACACACAAACAAAAACACACACAAAAACAAACACACACACACACACCCACAAAAACAAAAACACACACAAGAACAAACACACACACACACGAACAAAAACACACACACACACACACAAACAAAAAACACACACACACTCACAAACAAAAATACACACAAAAACAAACACACACACACAAGAACAAAAACACACACACACACACACAAACAAAAAAACACACAAAGACACACACACAGACCCACAAAAACAAAAACACACAGTAAAACAAACACACATACACAAATACAAAAACACACACTAAAACAAACACACACACAGACACAAAAATAAAAACACACACAAAAACAAAATCACACACACGCACACACACACAAACAAAAACACACACAAAAACAAACACACACACCCACAAAAACAAAAACACACACAAGAACAAACACACACACACACGAACAAAAACACACACACACACACACAAACAAAAAAACACACACACACAAACAAAAACACACACAAAAACAAACACACACACAGACACAAAAATTATAACACACAAAAACAAAAACACACACACACATCGACAAAAACCAAAACACACACAAGAACAAACACACACACACAAACAAAAACACACACATACACACAAAACCAAAAACACACACAAAAACAAACACACACACACGCACAAAAACAAAAACACACACAAAAACAAACACACACACACAAAAACAAACATACACACAAAATCAAAAACACACACAAAAACACACACACACACACAAACAAAAACGCACAAAAACACACACACAAAAACAAAAACACACACACACACAAGCAAAAACACACACAAAAACAAAAGCACACACACACAAACACACACACACGCAAAAACAAAAACACACACAAAAACAAAAACACACACACACACAAAAACAAAAAAACACACAAAGACACACACAGACACACAAAAACAAAAACACACACACAAACAAAAAGACACACACACAAAAACAAAAACGCACACAAAAACAAAAACACACACAAAAACACACACAGACACACAAAAACAAAAACACACACAAAAACAATAACACACACACACACAAAAACAAAAACGCACACACACACAAAAACAAAACACACACACAAACACACACACACAAAAACACACACAAAAACAGACACACTCACAATAACAAAAACAAAAACACACACACGCACACACACACAAAAACAAAAACACACTCAAAAACAAAAACGCACTCAAACACACACACACAAAAACAAAAACACACACAAAAACAAACACACACACAAACAAAAACACACACAAAAACAAACACACACAAAGACAAAAACACCACAAAAACAAACACACACACACGTACAAAATCAAAAACACACACAAAAAAAACCTCACACACACAAAAACAAACATACACACAAAAACAAAAACACACAAAATCTAAAACACACACAAAAACACACACACACACAAACAAAAACGCACACAAACACAAACACACACAAAAAGAAAAACACACAAAAACAAAAGCACACAAACACACATACACGAAAACAAAAACACACACAAAAAGAAAAACACACACACACACAAAAACAAAAACAGACACAAAAAAAACACACACACACAAAAACAAAAACGCAGACACACACAACAACAAAACAAACACAAACACAAAAAAACACACACACACGCACACACAAACAAAAACACACACAACAACAAAAACACACGCACACAAACACACACACACAAAAACAAAAACACACAAAAACAAAAGCACACAAACACACACACACGAAAACAAAAACACACACAAAAACCAAAACACACACACACAAAAACAAAAACAGACACAAAAAAACACACACACAAAAACAAAAACGCACACACACACAAAAACAAAACACACACACAAACACACACACACAAAAACACACACACACGCACACACAAACAAAAACACACACAACAACAAAAACACACGCACACACACACAAACAAAAGCACACACACACAAACACACACACACACAAACAAAAACATACACAAAAACAAAAACACACACACACACAAAAACATAAACACACACACACACAAAAACAAAAACACACACACACAAAAACAAAAACACACACACACAAAAAAATATACACACAAAAACACACACACACACAAAAACAAAAACGCACACAAAAACAAACACACACACACACACAAAAACAAAAACACACACAAAAACAAAAGCACACAAACACACACACACGAAAACCAAAACACACACAAAAAAAAACATACACACACACACAAAAACAAAAAGGCACACAAAAACAAAAGCACACACACACAAAAAAACAAAAACGCATACTCATACCAAAACAAAACACACACACAAATACACACACACAAAAACACACACACACGCACAAACAAAAACACACACAAAAACAAAAACACACACAAGAACAAACAGACACACACACAAACAAAAACACACACACACAAAGACAAAAACACACTCAAAAACAAACACACACACACGCACAAAAACAAAAACACACACAAAAAAAAACACACATACACAAAAACAAACATACACACAAAAACAAAAACACACGCACACAAAAACAAAAACACACACAAAAACAAAAACACACACAAAAACACACACACACACAAACAAAAACGCACACAAAAACAAAAACACACACACACACAAAAACAAAAACACACACAAAAACACACAGAGACACACAAAAACAAAAACACACACAAAAACAAAAACGCACACACACACAAAAACAAAACAGACACACAAGCACACACACACAAAAACACACACATACACGCACACACAACCAAAAACACACACAACAACAAAAACACACGCACACACACACACAAACAAAAGCACACACACACAAACACACACACACACAAAAACAAAAACATATACAAAAACAAAAACACACACAAAAACAAAAAACACACAAAGACACACACACAGACACACAAAAACAAAAACACACACAAAAACAAACACACACACACAAATACAAAAACACACACAAAGACAAACACACACACAGAAACAAAAATAAAAACACACACAAAAACAAAAACACACTCACGCTCACACACACAAACAAAAACACACACAAAAACAAACACACACACACACACAAAAACAAAAACACACACAAGAACAAACACACACACACACACAAACAAAAACACACACACACACAAAAACAAAAACACACACAAAAACAAACACACACACACAAATACAAAAATACACACAAAAACAAACACACACACACGCACACACACACAAACAAAAACACACACAAAAACAGACACACACACACCCACAAAAACAAAAACACACACAAGAACAAACACACACACACAAACAAAAACACACACACACACAAAAACAAAAACAAACACAGACACACACACACACAAACAAAAACACACACACACACAAACAAAAACACACACAAAAACAAACGCACACACACAAAGAGAAAAACACACACAAAAACAAACCCACACACACGCACAAAAACAAAAACACACACAAAAAAAACCACACACACACAAAAACAAACATACACACAAAAACAAAAACACACACACACAAAAACAAAAACACACACAAAAACAAAAACACACACAAAAACACACACACACACACACACATACAAAAACACACACAAGAACAAACACACTCACACAAACAAAAACACAAACACACACAAAAACAAAAACACACACAAAAACAAACACACACACACGCACAAAAACAAAAACACACACAAAAACAAACACACACAAACAAAAACAAACACACACGAAAACAAAAACACACACAAAAACAAACACACACACACAAAGACAAAAACACACACAAAAACAAACACACACACACGCACAAAAACAAAAACACACACAAAAAAAACCACACACACACAAAAACAAACATACACACAAAAAAACACACACACACAAAAACAAAAACACACACAAAAACAAAAACACACACAAAAACACACATACACAAACAAAAACGCACACAAACACACACAAAAACAAAAACACACAAAAACAAAAGCACACAAACACACACACACGAAAACAAAAACACACACAAAAAAAAAACACACACACACACAAAAACAAAAACACACACAAAAACACACAGAGACACACAAAAACAAAAACACACACACACACACAAACAAAAACGCACACACACACAAAAACACAAAAACAAAACACACACACAAACACACACACAAAAACACACACACACACGCACACACAAACAAAAACACACACAACACCAAAAACACACGCACACACACACACAAACAAAAGCACACACACACAAAAACAAAAACATACACAAAAACAAAAACACACACAAAAACAAAAAAACACACAAATACACACACACAGACCCACAAAAACAAAAACACACACAAAAACAAACACACACACACAAATACAAAAACACACACTAAAACAAACACACACACAGACACAAAAATAAAAACACACACAAAAACAAAAACACACACACGCACACACACACAAACAAAAACACACACAAAAACAAACACACACACACACCCACAAAAACAAAAACACACACAAGAACAAACACACACACACACGAACAAAAACACACACACACACACAAACAAAAACACACACACACACACAAACAAAAACACACACAAAAACAAACACACACACACAAATACAAAAACACACACAAAAACAAACACAGACACAGACACAAAATTAAAAACACACAAAAACAAAAACACACACACACACCGACAAAAACCAAAACACACACAAGAACAAACAAACACACACAAACAAAAACACACACACACAAAAACACACACAAAAACACACACACACACACAAACAAAAACACACACAAGAACAAACACACACACACAAACAAAAACACACACACACACACACAAACAAAAACACACACAAAAACAAACACACACACCCACAAAAACAAAAACACACACAAAAACAAACACACACAAACAAAAACAAACACACACGAAAACAAAAACACACACAAAAACAAACACACACACACAAAGACAAAAACACACACAAAAACAAACACACACACACGCACAAAAACAAAAACACACACAAAAAAAACCACACACACACAAAAACAAACATACACACAAAAAAAACACACACACACAAAAACAAAAACACACACAAAAACACACGCACACAAACAAAAACGCACACAAACACACACACACAATAACAAAAACACGCAAAAACAAAAGCACACAAACACACACACACGAAAACAAAAACACACACAAAAACAAAAACACACACACACACAAAAACAAAAACACACACACACACAAACAAAAACGCACACACACACAAAAACACAAAGACAAAACACACACACAAACACACACACAAAAACACACACACACACGCACACACAAACAAAAACACACACAACACCAAAAACACATGCACACACACACACAAACAAAAGCACACACACACAAACACACACACACAAAAACAAAAACATACACAAAAACAAAAACACACACAAAAACAAAAAAACACACAAAGACACACACACAGACCCACAAAAACAAAAACACACACAAAAACAAACACACACACACAAATACAAAAACACACACTAAAACAAACACACACACAGACACAAAAATAAAAACACACACAAAAACAAAAACACACACACGCACACACCACAAACAAAAACACACACAAAAACAAACACACACACACACACCCACAAAAACAAAAACACACACAAGAACAAACACACACACACGAACAAAAACACACACACACACACACACAAACAAAAAAACACACACACACACACAAAAACACACAGAGACACACAAAAACAAAAACACACACAAAAACAAAAAAACACACAAAGACACACACACAGACACAGAAAAACAAAAACACACAGAAAAACAAACACACACACACAAATACAAAAACACACACAAAGACAAACACACACACAAAAACAAAAACATACACAAAAACAAAAACACACACAAAAACAAAAAAACACACAAATACACACACACAGACCCACAAAAACAAAAACACACACAAAAACAAACACACACACACAAATACAAAAACACACACTAAAACAAACACACACACAGACACAAAAATAAAAACACACACAAAAACAAAAACACACACACGCACACACACACAAACAAAAACACACACAAAAACAAACACACACACACACCCACAAAAACAAAAACACACACAAGAACAAACACACACACACACGAACAAAAACACACACACACAAACAAAAAAACACACACACAAACAAAAACACACACAAAAACAAACACACACACACAAATACAAAAACACACACAAAAACAAACACAGACACAGACACAAAAATAAAAACACACAAAAACAAAAACACACACACACACCGACAAAAACCAAAACACACACAAGAACAAACAAACACACACAAACAAAAACACACACACACAAAAACACACACAAAAACACACACACACACACAAACAAAAACACACACAAGAACAAACACACACACACAAACAAAAACACACACACACAAACAAAAACACACACAAAAACAAACACACACACGCACAAAAACAAAAACACACACAAAAACAAACACACACAAACAAAAACAAACACACACGAAAACAAAAACACACACAAAAACAAACACACACACACAAAGACAAAAACACACACAAAAACAAACACACACACACGCACAAAAACAAAAACACACACAAAAAAAACCACACACACACAAAAACAAACATACACACAAAAAAAACACACACACACAAAAACAAAAACACACACAAAAATACACGCACACAAACAAAAACGCACACAAACACACACACACAATAACAAAAACACGCAAAAACAAAAGCACACAAACACACACACACGAAAACAAAAACACACACAAAAACAAAAACACACACACACACAAAAACAAAAACACACACACACACAAACAAAAACGCACACACACACAAAAACACAAAGACAAAACACACACACAAACACACACACAAAAACACACACACACACGCACACACAAACAAAAACACACACAACACCAAAAACACACGCACACACACACACAAACAAAAGCACACACACACAAACACACACACACAAAAACAAAAACATACACAAAAACAAAAACACACACAAAAACAAAAAAACACACAAAGACACACACACAGACCCACAAAAACAAAAACACACACAAAAACAAACACACACACACAAATACAAAAACACACACTAAAACAAACACACACACAGACACAAAAATAAAAACACACACAAAAACAAAAACACACACCACAAACAAAAACACACACAAAAACAAACACACACACACACACCCACAAAAACAAAAACACACACAAGAACAAACACACACACACGAACAAAAACACACACACACACACACAAACAAAAAAACACACACACACACACACAAAAACACACAGAGACACACAAAAACAAAAACACACACAAAAACAAAAACGCACACACACACAAAAACACAACAGACACACAAGCACACACACACAAAAACACACACATACACGCACACACAACCAAAAACACACACAACAACAAAAACACACGCACACACACACACAAACAAAAGCACACACACACAAAGACACACACACACAAAAACAAAAACATATACAAAAACAATAACACACACAAAAACAAAAAAACACACAAAGACACACACACAGACACAGAAAAACAAAAACACACAGAAAAACAAACACACACACACAAATACAAAAACACACACAAAGACAAACACACACACAGAAACAAAAACAAAAACACACTCACGCTCACACACACAAACAAAAACACACACAAAAACAAACACACACACACACAAACAAAAACACACACAAGAACAAACACACACACACAAACAAACACACACACACACAAAAACAAAAACACACACAAAAACAAACACACACACACAAATACAAAAATACACACAAAAACAAACACACACACACGCACACACACACAAACAAAAACACACACAAAAACAGACACACACACACACACCCACAAAAACAAAAACACACACAAGAACAAACACACACACACACAAAAACAAAAACACACACACACACAAAAACAAAAACAAACACACACACACACAAACAAAAACACACACACACACAAACAAAAACACACACAAAAACAAACACACACACACAAAGACAAAAACACACACAAAAACAAACACACACACACGCACAAAAACAAAAACACACACAAAAAAAACCACACACACACAAAAACAAACATACACACAAAAACAAAAACACACACACACACAAAACAAAAACACACACAAAAACAAAAACACACACACACACACACACAAACAAAAACACACACAAGAACAAACACACACACACAAACAAAAACACACGCACACACACAAAAACAAAAACAAACACACACACACGCACAAAAACAAAAACACACACAAAAACAAACACACACAAACAAAAACAAACACACACGAAAACAAAAACACACACAAAAACAAACACACACACACAAAGACAAAAACACACACAAAAACAAACACACACACACGCACAAAAACAAAAACACACACAAAAAAAACCACACACACACAAAAACAAACATACACACAAAAAAAACACACACACACAAAAACAAAAACACACACAAAAACAAAAACACACACAAAAACACACACACACAAACAAAAACGCACACAAACACACACACACACAAAAACAAAAACACACAAAAACAAAAGCACACAAACACACACACACGAAAACAAAAACACACACAAAAACAAAAACACACACAAAAACAAACACACACACACAAAGACAAAAACACACACAAAAACAAACACACACACACGCACAAAAACAAAAACACACACAAAAAAAACCACACACACACAAAAACAAACATACACACAAAAAAAAACACACACACACAAAAACAAAAACACACACAAAAACAAAAACACACACAAAAACACACACACACAAACAAAAACGCACACAAACACACACACACAAAAACAAAAACACACAAAAACAAAAGCACACAAACACACACACACGAAAACAAAAACACACACAAAAACAAAAACACACACACACACAAAAACAGAAACACACACAAAAACACACAGAGACACACAAAAACAAAAAAAAACACACACACACAAACAAAAACGCACACACACACAAAAACACAAAAACAAAATACACACACAAACACACACACAAAAACACACACACACACGCACACACAAACAAAAACACACACAACACCAAAAACGCACGCACACACACACACAAACAAAAGCACACACACACAAACACACACACACAAAAACAAAAACATACACAAAAACAAAAACACACACAAAAACAAAAAAACACACAAATACACACACACAGACCCACAAAAACAAAAAAACACACAAAAACAAACACACACACACAAATACAAAAACACACACTAAAACAAACACACACACAGACACAAAAATAAAAACACACACAAAAACAAAAACACACACACGCACACACACACAAACAAAAACACACACAAAAACAAACACACACACACACCCACAAAAACAAAAACACACACAAGAACAAACACACACACACACGAACAAAAACACACACACACACAAACAAAAAAACACACACACACACACAAACAAAAACACACACTAAAACAAACACACACACAGACACAAAAATAAAAACACGCACAAAAACAAAAACACACACACGCACACACACACAAACAAAAACACACACAAAAACAAACACACACACACACCCACAAAAACAAAAACACACACAAGAACAAACACACACACACACGAACAAAAACACACACACACAAACAAAAAAACACACACAAACAAAAACACACACAAAAACAAACACACACACACAAATACAAAAACACACACAAAAACAAACACAGACACAGACACAAAAATAAAAACACACAAAAACAAAAACACACACACACACCGACAAAAACCAAAACACACACAAGAACAAACAAACACACACAAACAAAAACACACACACACAAAAACACACACAAAAACACACACACACACACAAACAAAAACACACACAAGAACAAACACTCACACACAAACAAAAACACACACACACAAACAAAAACACACACAAAAACAAACACACACACGCACAAAAACAAAAACACACACAAAAACAAACACACACAAACAAAAACAAACACACACGAAAACAAAAACACACACAAAAACAAACACACACACACAAAGACAAAAACACACACAAAAACAAACACACACACACGCACAAAAACAAAAACACACACAAAAAAAACCACACACACACAAAAACAAACATACACACAAAAAAAACACACACACACAAAAACAAAAACACACACAAAAATACACGCACACAAACAAAAACGCACACAAACACACACACACAATAACAAAAACACGCTAAAACAAAAGCACACAAACACACACACACGAAAACAAAAACACACACAAAAACAAAAACACACACACACACAAAAACAAAAACACACACACACACAAACAAAAACGCACACACACACAAAAACACAAAGACAAAACACACACACAAACACACACACAAAAACACACACACACACGCACACACAAACAAAAACACACACAACACCAAAAACACACGCACACACACACACAAACAAAAGCACACACACACAAACACACACACACAAAAACAAAAACATACACAAAAACAAAAACACACACAAAAACAAAAAAACACACAAAGACACACACACAGACCCACAAAAACAAAAACACACACAAAAACAAACACACACACACAAATACAAAAACACACACTAAAACAAACACACACACAGACACAAAAATAAAAACACACACAAAAACAAAAACACACACCACAAACAAAAACACACACAAAAACAAACACACACACA
This sequence comes from Scyliorhinus torazame, assembly GCF_047496885.1. NCBI lineage: Eukaryota > Metazoa > Chordata > Chondrichthyes > Carcharhiniformes > Scyliorhinidae > Scyliorhinus > Scyliorhinus torazame. Next base: position 48,069,729 of record NC_092731.1, read on the forward strand.
CACACCCACAAAAACAAAAACACACACAAGAACAAACACACACACGAACAAAAACACACACACACACACACAAACAAAAAAACACACACACACACACACAAAAACACACAGAGACACACAAAAACAAAAACACACACAAAAACAAAAACGCACACACACACAAAAACACAACAGACACACAAGCACACACACACAAAAACACACACATACACGCACACACAACCAAAAACACACACAACAACAAAAACACACGCACACACACACACAAACAAAAGCACACACACACAAAGACACACACACACAAAAACAAAAACATATACAAAAACAATAACACACACAAAAACAAAAAAACACACAAAGACACACACACAGACACAGAAAAACAAAAACACACAGAAAAACAAACACACACACACAAATACAAAAACACACACAAAGACAAACACACACACAGAAACAAAAACAAAAACACACTCACGCTCACACACACAAACAAAAACACACACAAAAACAAACACACACACACACAAACAAAAACACACACAAGAACAAACACACACACACAAACAAACACACACACACACAAAAACAAAAACACACACAAAAACAAACACACACACACAAATACAAAAATACACACAAAAACAAACACACACACACGCACACACACACAAACAAAAACACACACAAAAACAGACACACACACACACACCCACAAAAACAAAAACACACACAAGAACAAACACACACACACACAAAAACAAAAACACACACACACACAAAAACAAAAACAAACACACACACACACAAACAAAAACACACACACACACAAACAAAAACACACACAAAAACAAACACACACACACAAAGACAAAAACACACACAAAAACAAACACACACACACGCACAAAAACAAAAACACACACAAAAAAAACCACACACACACAAAAACAAACATACACACAAAAACAAAAACACACACACACACAAAACAAAAACACACACAAAAACAAAAACACACACACACACACACACAAACAAAAACACACACAAGAACAAACACACACACACAAACAAAAACACACGCACACACACAAAAACAAAAACACACACAAAAACAAACACACACACACGCACAAAAACAAAAACACACACAAAAACAAACACACACAAACAAAAACAAACACACACGAAAACAAAAACACACACAAAAACAAACACACGCACACAAAGACAAAAACACACACAAAAACAAACACACACACACGCACAAAAACAAAAACACACACAAAAAAAACCACACACACACAAAAACAAACATACACACAAAAAAAACACACACACACAAAAACAAAAACACACACAAAAACAAAAACACACACAAAAACACACACACACAAACAAAAACGCACACAAACACACACACACACAAAAACAAAAACACACAAAAACAAAAGCACACAAACACACACACACGAAAACAAAAACACACACAAAAACAAAAACACACACAAAAACAAACACACACACACAAAGACAAAAACACACACAAAAACAAACACACACACACGCACAAAAACAAAAACACACACAAAAAAAACCACACACACACAAAAACAAACATACACACAAAAAAAAACACACACACACAAAAACAAAAACACACACAAAAACAAAAACACACACAAAAACACACACACACAAACAAAAACGCACACAAACACACACACACAAAAACAAAAACACACAAAAACAAAAGCACACAAACACACACACACGAAAACAAAAACACACACAAAAACAAAAACACACACACACACAAAAACAGAAACACACACAAAAACACACAGAGACACACAAAAACAAAAAAAAACACACACACACAAACAAAAACGCACACACACACAAAAACACAAAAACAAAATACACACACAAACACACACACAAAAACACACACACACACGCACACACAAACAAAAACACACACAACACCAAAAACGCACGCACACACACACACAAACAAAAGCACACACACACAAACACACACACACAAAAACAAAAACATACACAAAAACAAAAACACACACAAAAACAAAAAAACACACAAATACACACACACAGACCCACAAAAACAAAAACACACACAAAAACAAACACACACACACAAATACAAAAACACACACTAAAACAAACACACACACAGACACAAAAATAAAAACACACACAAAAACAAAAACACACACACGCACACACACACAAACAAAAACACACACAAAAACAAACACACACACACACCCACAAAAACAAAAACACACACAAGAACAAACACACACACACACGAACAAAAACACACACACACACAAACAAAAAAACACACACACACACACAAACAAAAACACACACTAAAACAAACACACACACAGACACAAAAATAAAAACACGCACAAAAACAAAAACACACACACGCACACACACACAAACAAAAACACACACAAAAACAAACACACACACACAGACACAAAAATAAAAACACACAAAAACAAAAACACACACACACACCGACAAAAACCAAAACACACACAAGAACAAACACACACACACAAACAAAAACACACACACACACACAAAAACACACACAAAAACACACACACACACCGACAAAAACCAAAACACACACAAGAACAAACACACACACACAAACAAAAACACACACACACAAACAAAAACACACACAAGAACAAACACACACACACAAACAAAAACACACACACACACACAAAAACAAAAACACACACAAAAACAAACACACACACGCACAAAAACAAAAACACACACAAAAACAAACACACACAAACAAAAACAAACACACACGAGAACAAAAACACACACAAAAACAAACACACACACACAAAGACAAAAACACACACAAAAACAAACACACACACACGCACAAAAACAAAAACACACACAAAAAAAACCACACACACACAAAAACAAACATACACACAAAAACAAAAACACACACACACAAAAACAAAAACACACACAAAAACAAAAACACACACAAAAACACACACACACACACACACAAACAAAAACACACACAAGAACAAACACACACACACAAACAAAAACACACGCACACACACAAAAACAAAAACACACACAAAAACAAACACACACACACGCACAAAAACAAAAACACACACAAAAACAAACACACACAAACAAAAACAAACACACACGAAAACAAAAACACACACAAAAACAAACACACACACACAAAGACAAAAACACACACAAAAACAAACACACACACACGCACAAAAACAAAAACACACACAAAAAAAACCACACACACACAAAAACAAACATACACACAAAAAAAACACACACACACAAAAACAAAAACACACACAAAAACAAAAACACACACAAAAACACACACACACAAACAAAAACGCACACAAACACACACACACACAAAAACAAAAACACACAAAAACAAAAGCACACAAACACACACACACGAAAACAAAAACACACACAAAAACAAAAACACACACACACACAAAAACAAAAACACACACAAAAACACACAGAGACACACAAAAACAAAAAAAAACACACACACACAAACAAAAACGCACACACACACAAACACACACACAAAAACACACACACACACGCACACACAAACAAAAACACACACGACACCAAAAACACACGCACACACACACACAAACAAAAGCACACACACACAAACACACACACACACAAACAAAAACATACACAAAAACAAAAACACACACAAAAACAAAAAAACACACAAATACACACACACAGAACCACAAAAACAAAAACACACACAAAAACAAACACACACACACAAATACAAAAACACACACTAAAACAAACACACACACAGACACAAAAATAAAAACACACACAAAAACAAAAACACACACACGCACACACACACAAACAAAAACACACACAAAAACAAACACACACACACACACCCACAAAAACAAAAACACACACAAGAACAAACACACACACACACGAACAAAAACACACACACACACACAAACAAAAAAACACACACACACACACAAACAAAAACACACACTAAAACAAACACACACACACAAATACAAAAACACACACAAAAACAAACACACACACAGACACAAAAATAAAAACACACAAAAACAAAAACAAACACACACACCGACAAAAACCAAAACACACACAAGAACAAACACACACACACAAACAAAAACACACACACACACACAAAACAAAAAACTCACACAAAAACAAACACACACACACGCACAAAAACAAAAACACACACAAAAACAAACACACACACACAAAAACAAACATACACACAAAAACAAAAACACACACAAAAACACACACACACACACAAACAAAAACGCACAAAAACACACACACAAAAACAAAAACACACACACACACAAGCAAAAACACACACAAAAACAAAAGCACACACACACAAACACACACACACGCAGAAACAAAAACACACACAAAAACAAAAACACACACACACACAAAAACAAAAAAACACACAAAGACACACACAGACACACAAAAACAAAAACACACACACAAACAAAAAGACACACACACAAAAACAAAAACGCACACACACACAAAAACAAAAACACACACACAGACACACAAAAACAAAAACACACACAAAAACATTAACACACACACACACACAAAAACAAAAACGCACACACACACAAAAACAAAACACACACACAAACACACACACACAAAAACACACACACACACGCACACACAAACAAAAACGCACACCAAACAAACACACACACACACACAAACAAAAGCACACACACAAAACAAAACACACACACAAACACACACACACAAAAACACACACACACACACACAAAAACAAAAACATACACAAAAACAAAAACACACACACACACAAAAACAAAAAAACACACAAAGGCAAACACACAGACACACAAAAACAAAAACACACACAAAAACAAACACTCACACAAAAACAAACACTCACACACACACACAAAAAAACAAAAACACACACGCACAAAAAAAATCACACACAAAAACAAAACAACACAGACACAAACACACACACAAAAACAAGACACACACAAAAACAAACACACACACACAAACAAAAACACACACCAAAACAAACACACACACAAACAAAAACACACATAAAAACACACACATACACAAAAACAAAAACACACACAAAAACAAACACACACACACGCAAAAACAAAAGCACACACGCACACAAGCAAAAACACACACAAAAACAAAAGCACACACACAAACACACAAAAACAAAAACACACAAAAACAAAACACACACA